>NC_082670.1:20149375-20465000 GCF_025265405.1 Mesoplodon densirostris
GAAGAGACTTTTTCCTGTTTATATTCTTGCCTCCTTTGTAGATGATGAACTGACGGTAGGTGTGTGGGTTTATTTCTGGGCTCTCAATTCTGTTCCATTGATCCGTTGTTTTGCTTACTGTAGTATTGTCTGAAGTCTGGAAGAGTTATTGTAGTAGTATTGTCTGAAGTCTGGAAGAGTTATGCCTCCTGCTTTGTTTTTGTTTCCTCAGGATTGCTTTGGCAATTCTGGGTCTTTTATGGTTCCATATAAATTTTGGATTATTTGTTCTAATTCTGTGGAAAATGTCATGGGTAATTTGATAGGGATCTCATTAAATTTGTAGATTGCTTTGGGTAGTATTGCCATTTTAACAACATTCTTCTAACCCAAGAGCATGGGATATCCTTCCATTTCTTTGAATCCTCTTTAGTTTCCTTTATTAATGTTTTATAGTTCTCAGCATGTAAGTCTTTCACCTCCTTGCTCAGGTTTAGTCCTAGGGTTTTTTTGTTTGTTTGTTGGTGTGATTTTAAAAGGTATTGTTTTTTACATTCCCTTTCTGATATTTCATTGTTAGTGTAAAGAAATGCAACCAATTTCTGAATGTTAGTCTTATATCCTGCTACTTTGCTGAATTCACTTATTAGATCTAGTAGTTTTTGTGTGGAGTCCTTAGGCTTTTCTATGTATATGGTATCATGTCATCTGCATATAGTGACAGTTTTACCTCTTTCCTTCCAATTTGAATACCTTTTATTTCCTGTCTGACTGCTGTGGCTAGGACTTCCAATACTATGTTGAATGGAAGTGGTGAAGGTGGGCATCCTTGTCTTGTTCCAGATTTTAGTGGAAAGGCTTTCAACTTTTCACCATTGAGTATACTGTCTTTGGGATTGTCATAAATGGCTTTCACTATGTTTTTATCATGAATGGATTTTGAATTTTGTCAAAGGTTTTTTCTGCATCTTTTTTTTGAATTTATTTATTTATTTATTTATGGCTGTGTCGGGTCTTTGTTTCTGTGCAAGGGCTTTCTCTAGTTGCGGCAAGTGGGGGCCACTCTTAATCATGGGCCTCTCACTATCGCGGCCTCTCTTGTTGTGGAGCACAGGCTCCAGATGCACAGGCTCAGCAATTGTGGCTCACGGGGCCAGTTGCTCCACGGCATGTGGGATCTTCCCAGACCAGGGCTCGAACCCGTGTCCCCTGCATTGGCAGGCAGATTCTGAACAACTGCGCCACCAGGGAAGCCATTTTTCTGCATCTTTTGATGATCATGTGGTTTTTTACTTTTATGTGGTGTATGACACTGATTGATGTGCGTATGTTGAACCATTCTCGTGAACTTGGGATGAATCCTGCTTGGTTGTGGAGTATGATCTTTTTTATGTGTTGTTGGATTCAGTTTGCTAATATTTTGTTGAGAATTTTTGCATCTATATTCATCAAAGATATTGGCCTGTGATTTTCTTTTTTGGTGGTATTTTTGGCTTTGGTATCAGGGTGATGGTATGTAGCTTCATAGAATGTCTTTGGGAGTGTTCTCCTCTTCAGTCTTTTGGAAGAGTTTGAGAAGGATGCGTATAAGTTCTTCTTTGTGTGTTTGGTAGAATTCACCTGTGAAGCCATCTGATCCTAGACTTTTGTTTGTAGGGAGTTTTGTTTTGTTTTTTTACAGATTATATTTCACTTCTAGTGAATCGGTCTGTTCAAATTATCTACTTCTTGATTCAGTTTTGATGGGCTATACGTTTCTAGAAAGTTGTCTGTTTCTTCTAAGTTGTCAAATTTGTTGGCATATAATTGTTCATAGTATTCTCTTACGGGTTTTTGTATTCCTGTGATATCAGTTGAGATTTCTCCTTTTTCATTTCTTAATTTGCTTATTTGGGTTCTCTCTTTTTTCTTCTTGGTGAGCCTGGCAAGAGGTTTGTCAATTTTGTTTACCCCTTCAAAGAACCAGCTTTTGGTTTTATTGATTTTTTTTCTATTTTTTTTAATCTCAATTTATTTCCTCCCTGATCTTTATTATTTCCTTCCTTCTGCTGACTTTAGGTTTTGGTTTTTCTTCTCTTTCTAATTCTTTTAGGTGGTATGTTAGGTTGGTATGTTAGGTGGTATGTTAGGTTGTTGAGATGTTTTCTTGTTTTTTGAGGAAGGCGTGTATCGCTATGAACTTACCTCTAAGAAGTGCTTTTGCTGTATCCCATAGATTTTGTGTGGTTGTGTTTTCATTGTTGTTTGTCTCAAGGTACTTTTTTATTTTTTTTTTATTTTTTTATTTTTTGCTTTATAACAGATTTAATCAGTTATACATATACATACGTTCCCATATCCCCTCCCCCCTGCGTCCCCCTCCCACCCTCCCCATCCCACCCCTCCAGGCGGCCACAAAGCACCGAGCTGACCTCCCCGCGCCACGCGGCTGCTTCCCACCAGCTATCTACCCTACGTTTGGCAGTATATATATGTCCATGCCGCTCCCCCACCCCGTCAGAGCTTACCCCTCCCCCTCCCCATATCCCCAAGTCCACTCTCTAGTAGGTCTGTGTCTTTATTCCTGTCTTACCCCTATGTTCTTCATGACATTTTTTTTTCTTAAATTCCATATATATGTGTCAGCATACAGTATCTGTCCTTCTCGCTCCGACTCACTCAAGGTACTTTTTAATTTCCTTTTTGATTTCCTCATTGACCTATTGGTTTTTAGTAGCATATGGTTTAGTCTTCATATAATCATTTTTTTCTCATTTCTTTTCCTGTGGTTGATTTCTAGTTTCATGCTGTTGTGGTCAGAGAAGATGCTTGAAATGATTTCTATACTCTTAAATTTGTTGAGGTTATTAGTTTTGTGCCCTAGTATGTGGTCAGTCCTAGAGAATGTTCCATGTGCACTTGAAAAGATGTGTATTCTGTTTTTTGGTTTTTGGTTTTTTTGATGTAATGTCTTGAAAATATCAATTAAGTCTAACTGTCCTATTCCATCATTTAGGATCTCTCTTGCCTTATTGATTATCTAGAAGATCTGTCCATTGATGTGAGTAGGGTGTTAAAATCTCCTACTATTGTTGTATTCCAGTCAATTTCTTCCCTTATGTCTGTTAGTGTTTTATGGATTTGGTGCTCCTATGTTAGGTGCATATATGGTGATGATTGTAAAATCCTCTTCCTATATTGATCCTTTTACCATTATATAGTGTTCTTTTCCTTTATGGCCTTTGTTTTAAAGTCTACTTTATAGTCTGATATGAGTTTTGCAACTTCTGCTTTCTTGTCATTTCCATTTGCATGAAATATCTTTTTCCATCCCCTCACTTTCAATCTGTGTGTGTCCTTTGCCCTAAGGTAGGTCTCTTGTAGGCAGCATATTGTAGGCTCTTGTTTTTTTATCCAGTCTGCCACTCTGTCTTGATTTGAGCATTCGGTCCACTGACATTTAAGGTAATTATTGATACATATGTATCCATTGCCATTTTAAACCTTGTTTTCCAGTTGATTCTATGGATTTTTGTTGTTGTTCCTTTTCTTTTTGTTTTTCTTTTTTGTGGTTTGATGATTTCCTTTTATTTTATGCTTGTGTTCTTTTTGTTTTTTGTGGATCTAGTGTGTGCTTTTGATTTGTGGTTGCCCTGTTTTTCAAGTATGTTAACCCCTTCCTATATCTGCTTGCTTTAGACTGATAGTCATATAAGCTTAAACACATTCTAAAAAACAAGAATCTACATTTTCTTACTCTCCTTCCCCACATTTTATGATTTTGTTGTCCTTTTTTACAGCTTCATATTTATCCTTTTGCTGTTTCTTGTGTTTACCATCCTTTCACAGTAGGTTTTTTTTTTTCTTTTTGATCTGTATACTGGCTAACTTAAGTGATTTACTTTTCAACTGTGATTTCCCCTTTCCTATATCGTCTTCTTTTGTATTTAGAGAAGAGCTTTCAATATTTCTTTTAGGATAGGTTTGGTATTGCTGTATTCTTTTAGTTTTTGCTTGTCTGAGAACTTTATTTCCCCTCCTATTCTAAATGATAATCTTGCTGGATAGAGTATTTCAGTTTGCAGATTTTTTCCCTCTCAAAACTTTGAATATATTTTGCCACTCCCTTCTGGCTTGCAGTGTTTCTGTCGAGAAATCAGCTGATAGCCTTAAGGGGATTCCCTTGTAACTAACTTTTTGTTTTTCTCTTGCTGCCTTTGGAATCCTCTCTTTAACTTTTGCCATTTTTATTATAGTATGTCTTGGTGTAGGTTTGTTTGGGTTCATCTTGTATGGGACCCTCTGTGCTTCTTGTATCTGGATATCTGTTTCCTTCTTAAATGTGGGAAGTTTTCAGCCATAATTTCTTCGAATATATTTTCAATCCCCTTTTCTCCTTCTGGAATCCCTATTATACATAGATAGGCACACTTTCTATTATCCCATAGGTCTCTTATATTGCTTTCATTTTTTTTCATTTGGTTTTCTGTCTACTGTTTTGATTGGGTAATTTCCATTATTCTGTCTTCCAGATCACTTATTTTTCTGCATTATTCATTCTGCTATTCATTGCCTTTGGCTTAGCTTTCATTTCAGTAAATGAATTTTCTAATTTTTCTTGGCTCCTCCTTATAGTTTCTAGTTCCTTTTTACAGTAATCTGCATTTCTGTTGATGGCCTTTCTTAATTCCTTCAGTATTTTCATTACCTCCTCTTTGAACTCGGTGTCTTTTAGACTGAAGAGGTATGTTTCATTGTTCCTTCAGGGCAATTCTCTTAACTGGGAGTGGTTCCTCCGTTTCTTCATTTTGCTTATATTTCTCTTACTGTGAGTTTAGGAGAAACAATTATCTACTGTAGGCTTGGAGGGCTATTTATATGCGGGAGCATTCCTGCTTAGCTTTTGTGGGTTTAATATTTTTTTGGCTTGAGGGCTGTTTTTGGTTTGGATGCTTGCCATCTCTTTCCTCAGCGTGTGCTGGCCATTATACCCTTGTCAGAGGGTGAGCAGGTGCACGCCCCATGCATGCTCCCAGGAGGTCAGGGGCAGTGGTTGGTGCTTGGTCACGGGACCCTCGGCGTTGGCAGGCTGCTCCCACCTCTGGAGCCTGAGATGGCAGTGGTGGCCCGTGCCCACCCCCAGAGCTCATGTAAGCGGTGCCCTGCTGCCTGAGAAATAAGCTCCTATGGAGGTCCCACCCCTCTCCTCATGCCCCCGCCCCAGCAGTGGTGCCCTACCTCTCTGGGGGGCCCAGGCTTCTTCCCTCAGTGGTGGCGCACCACACCGTAGCCCCCTCAGGCAGCCACCCCCAGTCTTCTCCCCTGTTCTGACCTCCGAAGCCTGAGCCTCAGCACCCAGCCCCCACCCACCCCAGTGGAGGACCGTCTCAGGCTGGGGAATGCCAGGCAGTGGCACCAACTGACTGTGTGGGGCTCTCCCCGCTTTGCCCTCCACAAACTGCTTGTTGTGCTCTCCTACGAGGCTCTGAAGCTCCCCCCACCCCGCCCCCCGTCCCAGCTGATCTCCCTGCCAGTGAGGAGACTTCCCAGTGTTCTGACACCTTTCCTCTTTCACAGCTCCCTCTGGGGAGCAGGTCCCTTCCCGGTTCCTTTCTCTCTCTCTCTCTTTTTTTTTCTTTTGTCCTACCCAGTATGTGGAGATTTTCTTGCCCTTTTGGAAGTCTGAGGTCTTCTGCCAGTGTTCAGTAGGTGTTCTGTGAGAGTCGTTCCACGTGTTGATGTATTTGTGGGAGAAGGTGAGCTCCCCGTCCTACTCCTCTGCCATCTTGAGCCCTCTGACTGTATTGACATTTTTCAAAAACGGTTTACTTCATATATGAAAATGATGTTATATATTTACCTTGGAAAGGAAATGCTCTTTATGTTCATTTTTAGTTTTTGGTTTTGTTTTACCTGATAGTGATTTGGGATTTGCACTAATTCATCAGCATTCACATGTCTGCATTTTCCTGTAACTGGTAGCATTGCATGAGCGTCCCTGGGATCAGGGCCATGGAATACAGTGAGGCCTGTGTAGGGATGGAACCCGTGTCCTCAACTACCTGTGTCATGTTTAGGATCAGTTGGCAAAGCCACTCCAGACTGGCCTCAATCACAATAATAGTAATGGCAAAGGGTAGTTTTTTCACTGGTAGCTGAATATTTTATACTAATTCAGGAAGTTCTGTGGTACTAAATGTATAATGCATGTATTGGGGGCATGTTAATTATGTTAATTCTTAAATAAAGTGAAAAGAGCAGTGCTGGGATTGACCATGCAGAAGAGATGGAGTTGCTGTTGGAAAACTACTACCGATTAGCTGAGGATCTTTCCAATGCAGCTCGGGAACTTAGGGCACTGATTGATGATTCACAGAGTATCATATTCATCAACTTGGACAGGTAAGAAGGCCTCGTATAAAACAGTCAGTAAGTATTTTCTTTATAAAATAGTACACAGTAATAAAGCTTTTAAGGATAGCTTTGTTTTTCCATTTTGGAAAGAATTATACCATCATTATTGTTTGTAATTACTACATGGAAATGTCCTTTTTTTAAGGTGTATGTTTAATCCATGTGGTCTTTAATAGATTATGTAGTGAATTTGCTGCGTGTAGTTGGTAAGATCTTCTGAACTAAGCAGTTGTTCTCCTCCCCAGCCACCGTAATGTGATGATGAGGTTGAACCTACAGTTGACCATGGGAACCTTCTCTCTTTCACTCTTTGGACTAATGGGAGTTGCTTTTGGAATGAATTTGGAATCGTCCCTTGAGGAGGTGAGAATATATTATTTCAGTAATCTAGAGGTTGTTTTTAATGTTTTGAAGATAATTTTTTAAATGGATTTTTTTTAAAGAGAACTTTATTTTACTTTTGGCTGTGTTGAGTCTTCATTGCTACGCGTGCGTGGGCTTTCTCTAGTTCCGGTGAGCGGGAGCTACTCTTCATTGTGGTATGTGGGCTTCTCATTACAGTGGTTTCTCTTGTTGCGGAACATGGGCTCTAGGTGTGCAGGCTTCAGTAGTTGTTGCTCGCGGGCTCTAGAGCACAAGGTCAGTAGTTGTGGCACATGGGCTTAGTTGCTCTGTGGCATGTGGGATCTTCCCAGACCAGGGCTCGAACCTGTGTCCCCTGCATTGGCAGGTGGATTCTTTTTTTTTTTTTTAACTTCTTTATTGGAGTATAATTGCTTTATAACAAAGTGAATCAGTGATACATATACATATGTTGCCATATCTCTCCGCTCTTGCATCTCCCTCCCTCACACCCTCCCTATCCCACCCCTCTACTTGGTCACAAAGCACCGAGCTGATCTTCCTGTGCTACGCGGATGCTTCGCACTAGCTATCTGTTTTACATTTGGTAGTGTTCATATGTCCATGCCACTCTCTCACTTTGTCCCAGCTTGCCCTTCCCCCTCCCCATATCCTCAAGTCCATTCCCTAGTAGGTCTGTGTCTTTATTCCTGTCCTACCCCTAGGCCCCTAATGACATCTTTTTTTCTTTTCTTAAATTCCATATACATGTGCTAGCATACAGCGTTTGTCTCTCTCTTTCCGACTCACTACACTCCGTACGACAGACTCTACGTCCATCCACCCCACTACAACGAGCTCAGTTTCGTTTCTTTCTATGGCTGAACAACACTCCACTGTATACATGTGCCACATCCTCCCCATCCGTTCATCCGATGATGGACACCTAGGCCGCCTCCATCTCCGTGCCACTGTAGATAGAGCTGCAAGAAACATTTTCGTACATGACTCTTTTTGAATTATGGCTCTCTCAGGGTATATACCCAGTAGTGGGATTGCTGGGTCATATGGTAGCTCTGTTTGTAGTTTTCTAAGGAACCTCCATACTGTTCTCCATAGTGGCTGTACCAATTCACATTCCCACCAGGAGTGCAAGAGTTCTCCGCACCCTCTCCAGCATTTATTGTTTGTAGAGTTTTTGATGATGGCCATTCTGACTGGTGTGAGATGATATCTCATTGTAGTTTTGATTTGCATTTCTCTAATGATTAGTGATGTTGAGCATCCTTTCATGTGTTTGTTGGCAGTCTGTATATCTTCTTTGGAGAAACGTCTCTTAAGGTCTTCTGCCCATTTTGGTATTGGGTTGTTTGTTTTTTTGATATCGAGCTGCATGAGCTGCTTGTAGGCAGGTGTATTCTTAAGTACTGTGCCACCAGGGAAGTCCCTTTAATGGATTTTAAACAGAAAGTTTTAACATGTATACTCCCCTAGTGAAATAAAATATATACTCTAACTCATTTAAAATTCATCCCATATTGTTAGACTCTGTTATAACGTAGATAACCTAGGTTACCTTATGATTCCCAAAACGTGTAATTACACGTGGGAAAGGTTTGACAAAACTGTAGTACACTGTGAGGCAGTGTTAATGAGGGATTCTTTTTTTTTCTTCGTTTAAATTCTTGTGTGTCAGGCAGTGTTCCGGGCAGTTGCATGCTTTATTTGACTCAGTTATCAAAACTCTGAAAATGAATGTATTTTCCCTGCTTTATAGGTAGGAAAACTGAGGCTCAGAAAACATTAGTAACTTGACCAAGGACACAGAGCTAGGAAATAACAGAACTAGGATTTAGTCCCCAAGACTTGCACTTTCCACTTTGCTCCATTTTAATATAACACGGAACTTGCACAGGTTTTTTTTTAAATTAAATTATTTACTTATTAGGCTGTGTCAGGTCTTAGTTGCGGCACGTGGGATCTTCGTTGCGGCATGCAGGATCTTTCGTCGTGGCATGCAGGCTTCTCTAGTTGCAGCACGTGGGCTTCTCTCTAGTTGTGGCGCAGGCTCAGTAGTTCAGGCATGCAGGCTCCAGAGTGCAAGGCCTCAGTAGTTGCGGTGTGCGGGCTTAGTTGCCCTGCGGCAGGTGGGATCTTAGTTCCCTGCCCAGGGATGGAACCTGCATCCCCCGCATTGGAAGGCAGATTTTTTTTGTTTGTTTTCTTTTTTTTTTTTTATTGGCGTACAATTGCTTCACAATGGTTAGTTTCTGCTTTACAACAAAGTGAATCAGTTATACATATACATCTGTTCCCATATCCCTTCCCTCTTGCGACTCCCTCTCTCCCACCCTCCCTATCCCACCCCTCTAGGAGGTCACAAAGCACCAATCGATCTTATCTCCCTGTGCTATGCGGCTGCTTCCCACTAGCTATCTACCTTACGTTTGGTAGTATATATATGTCCATGCCGCTCTTTCACTTTGTCACAGCTTACCCTTCCCCCTCCCCATATCCTCAAGTCCATTCTCTAGTAGGTCTGTGTCTTTATTCCTGTCTTACCCCTAGGTTCTTCATGACATTTTTTTTCTTCCTTAAATTCCATATATATGTGTCAGCATACAGTATTTGTCTTTCTCTTTCTGACTTACTTCACTCTGTATGACAGACTCTAGGTCCATCCACCTCATTACAAATAGCTCCATTTCATTTCTTTTATGGCTTAGTAATATTCCATTGTATATATGTGGCACGTCTTCTTTACCCATTCATCTGATGATGGACACTTAGGTTGTTTCCATCTCCGGGCTATTGTAAATAGGGCTGCTATGAACATTTTGGTACATGTCTCTTTTTGAATTATGGTTTTCTCAGGGTATATGCCCAGTAGTGCGATTGCTGGGTCATGGTAGTTCTATTTGTAGTTTTTTAAGGAACCTCCATACCGTTCTCCATAGTGGCTGTACCAATTCACATTCCCACCAGCAGTGCAAGAGTGTTCCTTTTTTTCCACACCCTCTCCAGCATTTATTGTTTGTAGAGTTTTTGATGATGGCCATTCTGACTGGTGTGAGATGATATCTCATTGTAGTTTTGATTTGCATTTCTCTAATGATTAGTGATGTTGAGCATCCTTTCATGTGTTTGTTGGCAGTCTGTATATCTTCTTTGGAGAAACGTCTCTTAAGGTCTTCTGCCCATTTTGGTATTGGGTTGTTTGTTTTTTTGATATCGAGCTGCATGAGCTGCTTGTAGGCAGGTGTATTCTTAAGTACTGTGCCACCAGGGAAGTCCCTTTAATGGATTTTAAACAGAAAGTTTTAACATGTATACTCCCCTAGTGAAATAAAATATATACTCTAACTCATTTAATATTCATCCCGTATTGTTAGACTCTGTTATAACGTAGATAGCCTAGGTTACCTTATGATTCCCAAAACGTGTAATTACACGTGGGAAAGGTTTGAAAAAACTGTAGTACACTGTGAGGCAGTGTTAATGAGGGATTCTTTTTTTTTCTTCGTTTAAATTCTTGTGTGTCAGGCAGTGTTCCGGGCAGTTGCATGCTTTATTTGACTCAGTTATCAAAACTCTGAAAATGAATGTATTTTCCCTGCTTTATAGGTAGGAAAACTGAGGCTCAGAAAACATTAGTAACTTGACCAAGGGCACAGAGCTAGGAAATAACAGAACTAGGATTTAGTCCCCAAGACTTGCACTTTCCACTTTGCTCCATTTTAATATAACACGGAAGTTGCAGAGGTTTTTTTTTTAAATTAAATTATTTACTTATTAGGCTGTGTCAGGTCTTAGTTGCGGCATGCAGGATCTTTCGTCGTGGCATGCAGGCTTCTCTAGTTGCAGCACGTGGGCTTCTCTCTAGTTGTGGCGCAGGCTCAGTAGTTCAGGCATGCAGGCTCCAGAGTGCATGGCCTCAGTAGTTGCGGTGTGCGGGCTTAGTTGCCCTGCGGCAGGTGGGATCTTAGTTCCCTGCCCAGGGATGGAACCTGCATCCCCCGCATTGGAAGGCAGATTTTTTTTGTTTGTTTTCTTTTTTTTTTTTTATTGGCGTACAATTGCTTCACAATGGTTAGTTTCTGCTTTACAACAAAGTGAATCAGTTATACATATACATCTGTTCCCATATCCCTTCCCTCTTGCGACTCCCTCTCTCCCACCCTCCCTATCCCACCCCTCTAGGAGGTCACAAAGCACCAATCGATCTTATCTCCCTGTGCTGTGCGGCTGCTTCCCACTAGCTATCTACCTTACGTTTTTTAGTGTATATATGTCCATGCCTCTCTTTTGCTTTGTCTCAGCTTCCCCTTCCCCCTCCGCATATCCTCAGATCCATTCTCAAGTAGTTCTGTGTCTTTATTCCTGTTTTACCCCTAGGTTATTCATGACATTTTTTTTTCTTAAATTTGATATATATGTGTTAGCATATGGTATTTGTCTTTCTCTTTCTGACTTACTTCACTCTGTATGACAGACTCTAGGTCTATCCACCTCATTACACATAGCTCAATTTCGTTTCCTTTTATGGTTGAGTAATATTCCATTGTATATATGTGCCACATCTTTTTTTTTTTTTTTTTTGCTTTATAACAAATTTAATCAGTTATACATATACATATGTTCCTATATCCCCTCCCTTTTGCGTCTCCCTCCCACCCTCCCTATCCCACCCCGCCAGGCGGTCACAAAGCACCGAGCTGATCTCCCTGTGCTATGCGGCTGCTTCCCACTAGCTATCTACCTTACGTTTGGTAGTATATATATGTCCATGCCGCTCTTTCACTTTGTCACAGCTTACCCTTCCCCCTCCCCATATCCTCAAGTCCATTCTCTAGTAGGTCTGTGTCTTTATTCCTGTCTTACCCCTAGGTTCTTCATGACATTTTTTTTTCTTCCTTAAATTCCATATATATGTGTCAGCATACAGTATTTGTCTTTCTCTTTCTGACTTACTTCACTCTGTATGACAGACTCTAGGTCCATCCACCTCATTACAAATAGCTCCATTTCATTTCTTTTATGGCTTAGTAATATTCCATTGTATATATGTGGCACGTCTTCTTTACCCATTCATCTGATGATGGACACTTAGGTTGTTTCCATCTCCGGGCTATTGTAAATAGGGCTGCTATGAACATTTTGGTACATGTCTCTTTTTGAATTATGGTTTTCTCAGGGTATATGCCCAGTAGTGCGATTGCTGGGTCATGGTAGTTCTATTTGTAGTTTTTTAAGGAACCTCCATACCGTTCTCCATAGTGGCTGTACCAATTCACATTCCCACCAGCAGTGCAAGAGTGTTCCTTTTTTTCCACACCCTCTCCAGCATTTATTGTTTGTAGAGTTTTTGATGATGGCCATTCTGACTGGTGTGAGATGATATCTCATTGTAGTTTTGATTTGCATTTCTCTAATGATTAGTGAGTGATGTTGAGCATCCTTTCATGTGTTTGTTGGCAGTCTGTATATCTTCTTTGGAGAAACGTCTCTTAAGGTCTTCTGCCCATTTTGGTATTGGGTTGTTTGTTTTTTTGATATCGAGCTGCATGAGCTGCTTGTAGGCAGGTGTATTCTTAAGTACTGTGCCACCAGGGAAGTCCCTTTAATGGATTTTAAACAGAAAGTTTTAACATGTATACTCCCCTAGTGAAATAAAATATATACTCTAACTCATTTAAAATTCATCCCGTATTGTTAGACTCTGTTATAACGTAGATAGCCTAGGTTACCTTATGATTCCCAAAACGTGTAATTACACGTGGGAAAGGTTTGACAAAACTGTAGTACACTGTGAGGCAGTGTTAATGAGGGATTCTTTTTTTTTCTTCGTTTAAATTCTTGTGTGTCAGGCAGTGTTCCGGGCAGTTGCATGCTTTATTTGACTCAGTTATCAAAACTCTGAAAATGAATGTATTTTCCCTGCTTTATAGGTAGGAAAACTGAGGCTCAGAAAACATTAGTAACTTGACCAAGGGCACAGAGCTAGGAAATAACAGAACTAGGATTTAGTCCCCAAGACTTGCACTTTCCACTTTGCTCCATTTTAATATAACACGGAACTTGCAGAGGTTTTTTTTTTAATTAAATTATTTACTTATTAGGCTGTGTCAGGTCTTAGTTGCGGCACGTGGGATCTTCGTTGCGGCATGCAGGATCTTTCGTCGTGGCATGCAGGCTTCTCTAGTTGCAGCACGTGGGCTTCTCTCTAGTTATGGCGCAGGCTCAGTAGTCAAGGTATGCAGGCTCCAGAGTGCAAGGCCTCAGTAGTTGCGGCGTGCAGGCTTAGTTGCCCTGCCGCAGGTGGGATCTTAGTTCCCAGCCCAGGGATGGAACCTGCATCCCCTGCATTGGAAGGCAGATTCTTTTTTTTTTCCTTTTTTTTTTTTATTGGCATACAATTGCTTCACAATGGTTAGTTTCTGCTTTATAACAAAGTGAATCAGTTATACATATACATCTGTTCCCATATCCCTTCCCTCTTGCGTCTCCCTCTCTCCCACCCTCCCTATCCCACCCCTCCAGGCGGTCACAAAGCACCAATCGATCTTATCTCCCTGTGCTGTGCGGCTGCTTCCCACTAGCTACCTACCTTACGTTTGGTAGTGTATATATGTCCATGCCTCTCTTTCGCTTTGTCTCAGCTTACCCTTCCCCCTCCGCATATCCTCAGATCCATTCTCAAGTAGGTCTGTGTCTTTATTCCTGTTTTACCCCTAGGTTCTTCATGACATTTCTTTTTCTTAAATTTGATATATATGTGTTAGCATACGGTATTTGTCTTTCTCTTTCTGACTTACTTCACTCTGTATGACAGACTGTAGGTCTACCCACGTCATTACAAATAGCTCAGTTTCGTTTCTTTTTATGGCTGAGTAATATTCCATTGTATATATGTGCCCCATCTTCTTTATCCATTCATCCGATGATGGACACTTAGGTTGTTTCCATCTCCGGGCTATTGTAAATAGAGCTGCAATGAACATTTTGGTACATGACTCTTTTTGAATTATGGTTTTCTCAGGGTATATGTCTAGTAGTGGGATTGCTGGGTCATATGGTAGTTCTATTTGTCGTTTTTTAAGGAACCTCCATACTGTTCTCCATAGTGGCTGTAGCAATTCACATTCCCACCAGCAGTGCAAGAGGATTCCCTTTTCTCCACACCCTCTCCAGCATTTATTGTTTGTAGAGTTTTTGATGATGGCCATTCTGACTGGTGTGAGATGATATCTCATTGTAGTTTTGATTTGCATTTCTCTAATGATTAGTGATGTTGAGCATCCTTTCATGTGTTTGTTGGCAGTCTGTATATCTTCTTTGGAGAAACGTCTCTTAAGGTCTTCTGCCCATTTTGGTATTGGGTTGTTTGTTTTTTTTGATATCGAGCTGCATGAGCTGCTTGTAGGCAGCTGTATTCTTAAGTACTGTGCCACCAGGGAAGTCCCTTTAATGGATTTTAAACAGAAAGTTTTAACATGTATACTCCCCTAGTGAAATAAAATATATACTCTAACTCATTTAAAATTCATCCCGTATTGTTAGACTCTGTTATAACGTAGATAACCTAGGTTACCTTATGATTCCCAAAACGTGTAATTACACGTGGGAGAGGTTTGACAAAACTGTAGTACACTGTGAGGCAGTGTTAATGAGGGATTCTTTTTTTTTCTTCTTTTAAATTCTTGTGTGTCAGGCAGTGTTCCGGGCAGTTCCATGCTTTATTTGACTCAGTTATCAAAACTCTGAAAATGAATGTATTTTCCCTGCTTTATAGGTAGGAAAACTGAGGCTCAGAAAACATTAGTAACTTGACCAAGGACACAGAGCTAGGAAATAACAGAACTAGGATTTAGTCCCCAAGACTTGCACTTTCCACTTTGCTCCATTTTAATATAACACGGAACTTGCAGAGGTTTTGTTTTTTAAATTAAATTATTTACTTATTAGGCTGTGTCAGGTCTTAGTTGCGGCACGTGGGATCTTCGTTGCGGCATGCAGGATCTTTCGTCTTGGCATGCAGGCTTCTCTAGTTGCAGCACGTGGGCTTCTCTCTAGTTATGGCGCAGGCTCAGTAGTCAAGGTATGCAGGCTCCAGAGTGCAAGGCCTCAGTAGTTGCGGCGTGCAGGCTTAGTTGCCCTGCCGCAGGTGGGATCTTAGTTCCCAGCCCAGGGATGGAACCTGCATCCCCTGCATTGGAAGGCAGATTCTTTTTTTTTTTCCTTTTTTTTTTTTTATTGGCGTACAATTGCTCCACAATGGTTAGTTTCTGCTTTATAACAAAGTGAATCAGTTATACATATACATCTGTTCCCATATCCCTTCCCTCTTGCGTCTCCCTCTCTCCCACCCTCCCTATCCCAACCCTCCAGGCGGTCACAAAGCACCAATCGATCTTATCTCCCTGTGCTGTGCGGCTGCTTCCCACTAGCTACCTACCTTACGTTTGGTAGTGTATATATGTCCATGCCTCTCTTTCGCTTTGTCTCAGCTTACCCTTCCCCCTCCGCATATCCTCAGATCCATTCTCAAGTAGGTCTGTGTCTTTATTCCTGTTTTACCCCTAGGTTCTTCATGACATTTCTTTTTCTTAAATTTGATATATATGTGTTAGCATACGGTATTTGTCTTTCTCTTTCTGACTTACTTCACTCTGTATGACAGACTGTAGGTCTACCCACGTCATTACAAATAGCTCAGTTTCGTTTCTTTTTATGGCTGAGTAATATTCCATTGTATATATGTGCCCCATCTTCTTTATCCATTCATCCGATGATGGACACTTAGGTTGTTTCCATCTCCGGGCTATTGTAAATAGAGCTGCAATGAACATTTTGGTACATGACTCTTTTTGAATTATGGTTTTCTCAGGGTATATGTCTAGTAGTGGGATTGCTGGGTCATATGGTAGTTCTATTTGTCGTTTTTTAAGGAACCTCCATACTGTTCTCCATAGTGGCTGTAGCAATTCACATTCCCACCAGCAGTGCAAGAGGATTCCCTTTTCTCCACACCCTCTCCAGCATTTATTGTTTGTAGAGTTTTTGATGATGGCCATTCTGACTGGTGTGAGATGATATCTCATTGTAGTTTTGATTTGCATTTCTCTAATGATTAGTGATGTTGAGCATCCTTTCATGTGTTTGTTGGCAGTCTGTATATCTTCTTTGGAGAAACGTCTCTTAAGGTCTTCTGCCCATTTTGGTATTGGGTTGTTTGTTTTTTTGATATCGAGCTGCATGAGCTGCTTGTAGGCAGGTGTATTCTTAAGTACTGTGCCACCAGGGAAGTCCCTTTAATGGATTTTAAACAGAAAGTTTTAACATGTATACTCCCCTAGTGAAATAAAATATATACTCTAACTCATTTAAAATTCATCCCGTATTGTTAGACTCTGTTATAACGTAGATAACCTAGGTTACCTTATGATTCCCAAAACGTGTAATTACACGTGGGAGAGGTTTGACAAAACTGTAGTACACTGTGAGGCAGTGTTAATGAGGGATTCTTTTTTTTTCTTCTTTTAAATTCTTGTGTGTCAGGCAGTGTTCCGGGCAGTTGCATGCTTTATTTGACTCAGTTATCAAAACTCTGAAAATGAATGTATTTCCCTGCTTTATAGGTAGGAAAACTGAGGCTCAGAAAACATTAGTAACTTGACCAAGGACACAGAGCTAGGAAATAACAGAACTAGGATTTAGTCCCCAAGACTTGCACTTTCCACTTTGCTCCATTTTAATATAACACGGAAGTTGCAGAGGTTTTTTTTTTAAATTAAATTATTTACTTATTAGGCTGTGTCAGGTCTTAGTTGCGGCATGCAGGATCTTTCGTCGTGGCATGCAGGCTTCTCTAGTTGCAGCACGTGGGCTTCTCTCTAGTTGTGGCGCAGGCTCAGTAGTTCAGGCATGCAGGCTCCAGAGTGCAAGGCCTCAGTAGTTGCGGTGTGCGGGCTTAGTTGCCCTGCGGCAGGTGGGATCTTAGTTCCCTGCCCAGGGATGGAACCTGCATCCCCCGCATTGGAAGGCAGATATTTTTTGTTTGTTTTCTTTTTTTTTTTTTATTGGCGTACAATTGCTTCACAATGGTTAGTTTCTGCTTTACAACAAAGTGAATCAGTTATACATATACATCTGTTCCCATATCCCTTCCCTCTTGCGACTCCCTCTCTCCCACCCTCCCTATCCCACCGCTCTAGGAGGTCACAAAGCACCAATCGATCTTATCTCCCTGTGCTGTGCGGCTGCTTCCCACTAGCTATCTACCTTACGTTTTTTAGTGTATATATGTCCATGCCTCTCTTTTGCTTTGTCTCAGCTTCCCCTTCCCCCTCCGCATATCCTCAGATCCATTCTCAAGTAGTTCTGTGTCTTTATTCCTGTTTTACCCCTAGGTTATTCATGACATTTTTTTTTCTTAAATTTGATATATATGTGTTAGCATATGGTATTTGTCTTTCTCTTTCTGACTTACTTCACTCTGTATGACAGACTCTAGGTCTATCCACCTCATTACACATAGCTCAATTTCGTTTCCTTTTATGGTTGAGTAATATTCCATTGTATATATGTGCCACATCTTTTTTTTTTTTTTTGCTTTATAACAAATTTAATCAGTTATACATATACATATGTTCCTATATCCCCTCCCTTTTGCGTCTCCCTCCCACCCTCCCTATCCCACCCCTCCAGGCGGTCACAAAGCACCGAGCTGATCTCCCTGTGCTATGCGGCTGCTTCCCACTAGCTATCTACCTTACGTTTGGTAGTATATATATGTCCATGCCGCTCTTTCACTTTGTCACAGCTTACCCTTCCCCCTCCCCATATCCTCAAGTCCATTCTCTAGTAGGTCTGTGTCTTTATTCCTGTCTTACCCCTAGGTTCTTCATGACATTTTTTTTTCTTCCTTAAATTCCATATATATGTGTCAGCATACAGTATGTCTTTCTCTTTCTGACTTACTTCACTCTGTATGACAGACTCTAGGTCCATCCACCTCATTACAAATAGCTCCATTTCATTTCTTTTATGGCTTAGTAATATTCCATTGTATATATGTGCCACGTCTTCTTTACCCATTCATCTGATGATGGACACTTAGGTTGTTTCCATCTCCGGGCTATTGTAAATAGGGCTGCTATGAACATTTTGGTACATGTCTCTTTTTGAATTATGGTTTTCTCAGGGTATATGCCCAGTAGTGCGATTGCTGGGTCATGGTAGTTCTATTTGTAGTTTTTTAAGGAACCTCCATACCGTTCTCCATAGTGGCTGTACCAATTCACATTCCCACCAGCAGTGCAAGAGTGTTCCTTTTTTTCCACACCCTCTCCAGCATTTATTGTTTGTAGAGTTTTTGATGATGGCCATTCTGACTGGTGTGAGATGATATCTCATTGTAGTTTTGATTTGCATTTCTCTAATGATTAGTGATGTTGAGCATCCTTTCATGTGTTTGTTGGCAGTCTGTATATCTTCTTTGGAGAAACGTCTCTTAAGGTCTTCTGCCCATTTTGGTATTGGGTTGTTTGTTTTTTTGATATCGAGCTGCATGAGCTGCTTGTAGGCAGGTGTATTCTTAAGTACTGTGCCACCAGGGAAGTCCCTTTAATGGATTTTAAACAGAAAGTTTTAACATGTATACTCCCCTAGTGAAATAAAATATATACTCTAACTCATTTAAAATTCATCCCGTATTGTTAGACTCTGTTATAACGTAGATAGCCTAGGTTACCTTATGATTCCCAAAACGTGTAATTACACGTGGGAGAGGTTTGACAAAACTGTAGTACACTGTGAGGCAGTGTTAATGAGGGATTCTTTTTTTTTCTTCTTTTAAATTCTTGTGTGTCAGGCAGTGTTCCGGGCAGTTGCATGCTTTATTTGACTCAGTTATCAAAACTCTGAAAATGAATGTATTTTCCCTGCTTTATAGGTAGGAAAACTGAGGCTCAGAAAACATTAGTAACTTGACCAAGGGCACAGAGCTAGGAAATAACAGAACTAGGATTTAGTCCCCAAGACTTGCACTTTCCACTTTGCTCCATTTTAATATAACACGGAACTTGCAGAGGTTTTTTTTTTAAATTAAATTATTTACTTATTAGGCTGTGTCAGGTCTTAGTTGCGGCACGTGGGATCTTCGTTGCGGCATGCAGGATCTTTCGTCGTGGCATGCAGGCTTCTCTAGTTGCAGCACGTGGGCTTCTCTCTAGTTATGGCGCAGGCTCAGTAGTCAAGGTATGCAGGCTCCAGAGTGCAAGGCCTCATTACTTGCGGTGTGTGCGGGCTTAGTTGCCCTGCGGCAGGTGGGATCTTAGTTCCCTGCCCAGGGATGGAACCTGCATCCCCCGCATTGGAATGCAGATTTTTTTTGTTTTTGTTTTTTTTTTTTTTTTTATTGGCGTACAATTGCTTCACAATGGTTAGTTTCTGCTTTACAACAAAGTGAATCAGTTATACATATACATCTGTTCCCATATCCCTTCCCTCTTGTGACTCCCTCTCTCCCACCCTCCCTATCCCACCCCTCCAGGCGGTCACAAAGCACCAATCGATCTTATCTCCCTGTGCTGTGCGGCTGCTTCCCACTAGCTACCTACCTTACGTTTGGTAGTGTATATATGTCCATGCCTCTCTTTCGCTTTGTCTCAGCTTACCCTTCCCCCTCCGCATATCCTCAGATCCATTCTCAAGTAGGTCTGTGTCTTTATTCCTGTTTTACCCCTAGGTTCTTCATGACATTTCTTTTTCTTAAATTTGATATATATGTGTTAGCATACGGTATTTGTCTTTCTCTTTCTGACTTACTTCACTCTGTGTGACAGACTGTAGGTCTACCCACGTCATTACAAATAGCTCAGTTTCGTTTCTTTTTATGGCTGAGTAATATTCCATTGTATATATGTGCCCCATCTTCTTTATCCATTCATCCGATGATGGACACTTAGGTTGTTTCCATCTCCGGGCTATTGTAAATAGAGCTGCAATGAACATTTTGGTACATGACTCTTTTTGAATTATGGTTTTCTCAGGGTATATGTCTAGTAGTGGGATTGCTGGGTCATATGGTAGTTCTATTTGTCGTTTTTTAAGGAACCTCCATACTGTTCTCCATAGTGGCTGTAGCAATTCACATTCCCACCAGCAGTGCAAGAGGATTCCCTTTTCTCCACACCCTCTCCAGCATTTATTGTTTGTAGAGTTTTTGATGATGGCCATTCTGACTGGTGTGAGATGATATCTCATTGTAGTTTTGATTTGCATTTCTCTAATGATTAGTGATGTTGAGCATCCTTTCATGTGTTTGTTGGCAGTCTGTATATCTTCTTTGGAGAAACGTCTCTTAAGGTCTTCTGCCCATTTTGGTATTGGGTTGTTTGTTTTTTTGATATCGAGCTGCATGAGCTGCTTGTAGGCAGGTGTATTCTTAAGTACTGTGCCACCAGGGAAGTCCCTTTAATGGATTTTAAACAGAAAGTTTTAACATGTATACTCCCCTAGTGAAATAAAATATATACTCTAACTCATTTAAAATTCATCCCGTATTGTTAGACTCTGTTATAACGTAGATAACCTAGGTTACCTTATGATTCCCAAAACGTGTAATTACACGTGGGAGAGGTTTGACAAAACTGTAGTACACTGTGAGGCAGTGTTAATGAGGGATTCTTTTTTTTTCTTCTTTTAAATTCTTGTGTGTCAGGCAGTGTTCCGGGCAGTTGCATGCTTTATTTGACTCAGTTATCAAAACTCTGAAAATGAATGTATTTCCCTGCTTTATAGGTAGGAAAACTGAGGCTCAGAAAACATTAGTAACTTGACCAAGGACACAGAGCTAGGAAATAACAGAACTAGGATTTAGTCCCCAAGACTTGCACTTTCCACTTTGCTCCATTTTAATATAACACGGAAGTTGCAGAGGTTTTTTTTTTAAATTAAATTATTTACTTATTAGGCTGTGTCAGGTCTTAGTTGCGGCATGCAGGATCTTTCGTCGTGGCATGCAGGCTTCTCTAGTTGCAGCACGTGGGCTTCTCTCTAGTTGTGGCGCAGGCTCAGTAGTTCAGGCATGCAGGCTCCAGAGTGCAAGGCCTCAGTAGTTGCGGTGTGCGGGCTTAGTTGCCCTGCGGCAGGTGGGATCTTAGTTCCCTGCCCAGGGATGGAACCTGCATCCCCCGCATTGGAAGGCAGATTTTTTTTGTTTGTTTTCTTTTTTTTTTTTTTATTGGCGTACAATTGCTTCACAATGGTTAGTTTCTGCTTTACAACAAAGTGAATCAGTTATACATATACATCTGTTCCCATATCCCTTCCCTCTTGCGACTCCCTCTCTCCCACCCTCCCTATCCCACCCCTCTAGGAGGTCACAAAGCACCAATCGATCTTATCTCCCTGTGCTGTGCGGCTGCTTCCCACTAGCTATCTACCTTACGTTTTTTAGTGTATATATGTCCATGCCTCTCTTTTGCTTTGTCTCAGCTTCCCCTTCCCCCTCCGCATATCCTCAGATCCATTCTCAAGTAGTTCTGTGTCTTTATTCCTGTTTTACCCCTAGGTTATTCATGACATTTTTTTTTCTTAAATTTGATATATATGTGTTAGCATATGGTATTTGTCTTTCTCTTTCTGACTTACTTCACTCTGTATGACAGACTCTAGGTCTATCCACCTCATTACACATAGCTCAATTTCGTTTCCTTTTATGGTTGAGTAATATTCCATTGTATATATGTGCCACATCTTCTTTTTTTTTTTTTTTTTTTTGCTTTATAACAAATTTAATCAGTTATACATATACATATGTTCCTATATTCCCTCCCTTTTGCGTCTCCCTCCCACCCTCCCTATCCCACCCCTCCAGGCGGTCACAAAGCACCGAGCTGATCTCCCTGTGCTATGCGGCTGCTTCCCACTAGCTATCTACCTTACGTTTGGTAGTATATATATGTCCATGCCGCTCTTTCACTTTGTCACAGCTTACCCTTCCCCCTCCCCATATCCTCAAGTCCATTCTCTAGTAGGTCTGTGTCTTTATTCCTGTCTTACCCCTAGGTTCTTCATGACATTTTTTTTTTCTTCCTTAAATTCCATATATATGTGTCAGCATACAGTATTTGTCTTTCTCTTTCTGACTTACTTTACTCTGTATGACAGACTCTAGGTCCATCCACCTCATTACAAATAGCTCCATTTCATTTCTTTTATGGCTTAGTAATATTCCATTGTATATATGTGCCACGTCTTCTTTACCCATTCATCTGATGATGGACACTTAGGTTGTTTCCATCTCCGGGCTATTGTAAATAGGGCTGCTATGAACATTTTGGTACATGTCTCTTTTTGAATTATGGTTTTCTCAGGGTATATGCCCAGTAGTGCGATTGCTGGGTCATGGTAGTTCTATTTGTAGTTTTTTAAGGAACCTCCATACCGTTCTCCATAGTGGCTGTACCAATTCACATTCCCACCAGCAGTGCAAGAGTGTTCCTTTTTCTCCACACCCTCTCCAGCATTTATTGTTTGTAGAGTTTTTGATGATGGCCATTCTGACTGGTGTGAGATGATATCTCATTGTAGTTTTGATTTGCATTTCTCTAATGATTAGTGATGTTGAGCATCCTTTCATGTGTTTGTTGGCAGTCTGTATATCTTCTTTGGAGAAACGTCTCTTAAGGTCTTCTGCCCATTTTGGTATTGGGTTGTTTGTTTTTTTGATATCGAGCTGCATGAGCTGCTTGTAGGCAGGTGTATTCTTAAGTACTGTGCCACCAGGGAAGTCCCTTTAATGGATTTTAAACAGAAAGTTTTAACATGTATACTCCCCTAGTGAAATAAAATATATACTCTAACTCATTTAAAATTCATCCCGTATTGTTAGACTCTGTTATAACGTAGATAACCTAGGTTACCTTGTGATTCCCAAAACGTGTAATTACACGTGGGAGAGGTTTGACAAAACTGTAGTACACTGTGAGGCAGTGTTAATGAGGGATTCTTTTTTTTTCTTCTTTTAAATTCTTGTGTGTCAGGCAGTGTTCCGGGCAGTTGCATGCTTTATTTGACTCAGTTATCAAAACTCTGAAAATGAATGTATTTCCCTGCTTTATAGGTAGGAAAACTGAGGCTCAGAAAACATTAGTAACTTGACCAAGGACACAGAGCTAGGAAATAACAGAACTAGGATTTAGTCCCCAAGACTTGCACTTTCCACTTTGCTCCATTTTAATATAACACGGAAGTTGCAGAGGTTTTTTTTTTAAATTAAATTATTTACTTATTAGGCTGTGTCAGGTCTTAGTTGCGGCATGCAGGATCTTTCGTCGTGGCATGCAGGCTTCTCTAGTTGCAGCACGTGGGCTTCTCTCTAGTTGTGGCGCAGGCTCAGTAGTTCAGGCATGCAGGCTCCAGAGTGCAAGGCCTCAGTAGTTGCGGTGTGCGGGCTTAGTTGCCCTGCGGCAGGTGGGATCTTAGTTCCCTGCCCAGGGATGGAACCTGCATCCCCCGCATTGGAAGGCAGATTTTTTTTGTTTGTTTTCTTTTTTTTTTTTTTATTGGCGTACAATTGCTTCACAATGGTTAGTTTCTGCTTTACAACAAAGTGAATCAGTTATACATATACATCTGTTCCCATATCCCTTCCCTCTTGCGACTCCCTCTCTCCCACCCTCCCTATCCCACCCCTCTAGGAGGTCACAAAGCACCAATCGATCTTATCTCCCTGTGCTGTGCGGCTGCTTCCCACTAGCTATCTACCTTACGTTTTTTAGTGTATATATGTCCATGCCTCTCTTTTGCTTTGTCTCAGCTTCCCCTTCCCCCTCCGCATATCCTCAGATCCATTCTCAAGTAGTTCTGTGTCTTTATTCCTGTTTTACCCCTAGGTTATTCATGACATTTTTTTTCTTAAATTTGATATATATGTGTTAGCATATGGTATTTGTCTTTCTCTTTCTGACTTACTTCACTCTGTATGACAGACTCTAGGTCTATCCACCTCATTACACATAGCTCAATTTCGTTTCCTTTTATGGTTGAGTAATATTCCATTGTATATATGTGCCACATCTTCTTTTTTTTTTTTTTTTTTTGCTTTATAACAAATTTAATCAGTTATACATATACATATGTTCCTATATTCCCTCCCTTTTGCGTCTCCCTCCCACCCTCCCTATCCCACCCCTCCAGGCGGTCACAAAGCACCGAGCTGATCTCCCTGTGCTATGCGGCTGCTTCCCACTAGCTATCTACCTTACGTTTGGTAGTATATATATGTCCATGCCGCTCTTTCACTTTGTCACAGCTTACCCTTCCCCCTCCCCATATCCTCAAGTCCATTCTCTAGTAGGTCTGTGTCTTTATTCCTGTCTTACCCCTAGGTTCTTCATGACATTTTTTTTTTCTTCCTTAAATTCCATATATATGTGTCAGCATACAGTATTTGTCTTTCTCTTTCTGACTTACTTTACTCTGTATGACAGACTCTAGGTCCATCCACCTCATTACAAATAGCTCCATTTCATTTCTTTTATGGCTTAGTAATATTCCATTGTATATATGTGCCACGTCTTCTTTACCCATTCATCTGATGATGGACACTTAGGTTGTTTCCATCTCCGGGCTATTGTAAATAGGGCTGCTATGAACATTTTGGTACATGTCTCTTTTTGAATTATGGTTTTCTCAGGGTATATGCCCAGTAGTGCGATTGCTGGGTCATGGTAGTTCTATTTGTAGTTTTTTAAGGAACCTCCATACCGTTCTCCATAGTGGCTGTACCAATTCACATTCCCACCAGCAGTGCAAGAGTGTTCCTTTTTCTCCACACCCTCTCCAGCATTTATTGTTTGTAGAGTTTTTGATGATGGCCATTCTGACTGGTGTGAGATGATATCTCATTGTAGTTTTGATTTGCATTTCTCTAATGATTAGTGATGTTGAGCATCCTTTCATGTGTTTGTTGGCAGTCTGTATATCTTCTTTGGAGAAACGTCTCTTAAGGTCTTCTGCCCATTTTGGTATTGGGTTGTTTGTTTTTTTGATATCGAGCTGCATGAGCTGCTTGTAGGCAGGTGTATTCTTAAGTACTGTGCCACCAGGGAAGTCCCTTTAATGGATTTTAAACAGAAAGTTTTAACATGTATACTCCCCTAGTGAAATAAAATATATACTCTAACTCATTTAAAATTCATCCCGTATTGTTAGACTCTGTTATAACGTAGATAGCCTAGGTTACCTTGTGATTCCCAAAACGTGTAATTACACGTGGGAGAGGTTTGACAAAACTGTAGTACACTGTGAGGCAGTGTTAATGAGGGATTCTTTTTTTTTCTTCTTTTAAATTCTTGTGTGTCAGGCAGTGTTCCGGGCAGTTGCATGCTTTATTTGACTCAGTTATCAAAACTCTGAAAATGAATGTATTTTCCCTGCTTTATAGGTAGGAAAACTGAGGCTCAGAAAACATTAGTAACTTGACCAAGGACACAGAGCTAGGAAATAACAGAACTAGGATTTAGTCCCCAAGACTTGCACTTTCCACTTTGCTCCATTTTAATATAACACGGAAGTTGCAGAGGTTTTTTTTTTTAAATGAAATTATTTACTTATTAGGCTGTGTCAGGTCTTAGTTGCGGCACGTGGGATCTTCGTTGCGGCATGCAGGATCTTTCGTCGTGGCATGCAGGCTTCTCTAGTTGCAGCACGTGGGCTTCTCTCTAGTTGTGGCGCAGGCTCAGTAGTTCAGGCATGCAGGCTCCAGAGTGCAAGGCCTCAGTAGTTGCGGTGTGCGGGCTTAGTTGCCCTGCGGCAGGTGGGATCTTAGTTCCCTGCCCAGGGATGGAACCTGCATCCCCCGCATTGGAAGGCAGATTTTTTTTGTTTGTTTTCTTTTTTTTTTTTTATTGGCGTACAATTGCTTCACAATGGTTAGTTTCTGCTTTACAACAAAGTGAATCAGTTATACATATACATCTGTTCCCATATCCCTTCCCTCTTGCGACTCCCTCTCTCCCACCCTCCCTATCCCTCCCCTCTAGGAGGTCACAAAGCACCAATCGATCTTATCTCCCTGTGCTGTGCGGCTGCTTCCCACTAGCTACCTACCTTACGTTTGGTAGTGTATATATGTCCATGCCTCTCTTTTGCTTTGTCTCAGCTTACCCTTCCCCCTCCGCATATCCTCAGATCCATTCTCAAGTAGGTCTGTGTCTTTATTCCTGTTTTACCCCTAGGTTCTTCATGACATTTCTTTTTCTTAAATTTGATATATATGTGTTAGCATACGGTATTTGTCTTTCTCTTTCTGACTTACTTCACTCTGTATGACAGACTGTAGGTCTACCCACCTCATTACAAATAGCTCAGTTTCGTTTCTTTTTATGGCTGAGTAATATTCCATTGTATATATGTGCCCCATCTTCTTTATCCATTCATCCGATGATGGACACTTAGGTTGTTTCCATCTCCGGGCTATTGTAAATAGAGCTGCAATGAACATTTTGGTACATGACTCTTTTTGAATTATGGTTTTCTCAGGGTATATGTCTAGTAGTGGGATTGCTGGGTCATATGGTAGTTCTATTTGTCGTTTTTTAAGGAACCTCCATACTGTTCTCCATAGTGGCTGTAGCAATTCACATTCCCACCAGCAGTGCAAGAGGATTCCCTTTTCTCCACACCCTCTCCAGCATTTATTGTTTGTAGAGTTTTTGATGATGGCCATTCTGACTGGTGTGAGATGATATCTCATTGTAGTTTTGATTTGCATTTCTCTAATGATTAGTGATGTTGAGCATCCTTTCATGTGTTTGTTGGCAGTCTGTATATCTTCTTTGGAGAAACGTCTCTTAAGGTCTTCTGCCCATTTTGGTATTGGGTTGTTTGTTTTTTTGATATCGAGCTGCATGAGCTGCTTGTAGGCAGGTGTATTCTTAAGTACTGTGCCACCAGGGAAGTCCCTTTAATGGATTTTAAACAGAAAGTTTTAACATGTATACTCCCCTAGTGAAATAAAATATATACTCTAACTCATTTAAAATTCATCCCGTATTGTTAGACTCTGTTATAACGTAGATAACCTAGGTTACCTTGTGATTCCCAAAACGTGTAATTACACGTGGGAGAGGTTTGACAAAACTGTAGTACACTGTGAGGCAGTGTTAATGAGGGATTCTTTTTTTTTCTTCTTTTAAATTCTTGTGTGTCAGGCAGTGTTCCGGGCAGTTGCATGCTTTATTTGACTCAGTTATCAAAACTCTGAAAATGAATGTATTTCCCTGCTTTATAGGTAGGAAAACTGAGGCTCAGAAAACATTAGTAACTTGACCAAGGACACAGAGCTAGGAAATAACAGAACTAGGATTTAGTCCCCAAGACTTGCACTTTCCACTTTGCTCCATTTTAATATAACACGGAAGTTGCAGAGGTTTTTTTTTTAAATTAAATTATTTACTTATTAGGCTGTGTCAGGTCTTAGTTGCGGCATGCAGGATCTTTCGTCGTGGCATGCAGGCTTCTCTAGTTGCAGCACGTGGGCTTCTCTCTAGTTGTGGCGCAGGCTCAGTAGTTCAGGCATGCAGGCTCCAGAGTGCAAGGCCTCAGTAGTTGCGGTGTGCGGGCTTAGTTGCCCTGCGGCAGGTGGGATCTTAGTTCCCTGCCCAGGGATGGAACCTGCATCCCCCGCATTGGAAGGCAGATTTTTTTTGTTTGTTTTCTTTTTTTTTTTTTTATTGGCGTACAATTGCTTCACAATGGTTAGTTTCTGCTTTACAACAAAGTGAATCAGTTATACATATACATCTGTTCCCATATCCCTTCCCTCTTGCGACTCCCTCTCTCCCACCCTCCCTATCCCACCCCTCTAGGAGGTCACAAAGCACCAATCGATCTTATCTCCCTGTGCTGTGCGGCTGCTTCCCACTAGCTATCTACCTTACGTTTTTTAGTGTATATATGTCCATGCCTCTCTTTTGCTTTGTCTCAGCTTCCCCTTCCCCCTCCGCATATCCTCAGATCCATTCTCAAGTAGTTCTGTGTCTTTATTCCTGTTTTACCCCTAGGTTATTCATGACATTTTTTTTTCTTAAATTTGATATATATGTGTTAGCATATGGTATTTGTCTTTCTCTTTCTGACTTACTTCACTCTGTATGACAGACTCTAGGTCTATCCACCTCATTACACATAGCTCAATTTCGTTTCCTTTTATGGTTGAGTAATATTCCATTGTATATATGTGCCACATCTTCTTTTTTTTTTTTTTTTTTGCTTTATAACAAATTTAATCAGTTATACATATACATATGTTCCTATATCCCCTCCCTTTTGCGTCTCCCTCCCACCCTCCCTATCCCACCCCTCCAGGCGGTCACAAAGCACCGAGCTGATCTCCCTGTGCTATGCGGCTGCTTCCCACTAGCTATCTACCTTACGTTTGGTAGTATATATATGTCCATGCCGCTCTTTCACTTTGTCACAGCTTACCCTTCCCCCTCCCCATATCCTCAAGTCCATTCTCTAGTAGGTCTGTGTCTTTATTCCTGTCTTACCCCTAGGTTCTTCATGACATTTTTTTTTTCTTCCTTAAATTCCATATATATGTGTCAGCATACAGTATTTGTCTTTCTCTTTCTGACTTACTTCACTCTGTATGACAGACTCTAGGTCCATCCACCTCATTACAAATAGCTCCATTTCATTTCTTTTATGGCTTAGTAATATTCCATTGTATATATGTGGCACGTCTTCTTTACCCATTCATCTGATGATGGACACTTAGGTTGTTTCCATCTCCGGGCTATTGTAAATAGGGCTGCTATGAACATTTTGGTACATGTCTCTTTTTGAATTATGGTTTTCTCAGGGTATATGCCCAGTAGTGCGATTGCTGGGTCATGGTAGTTCTATTTGTAGTTTTTTAAGGAACCTCCATACCGTTCTCCATAGTGGCTGTACCAATTCACATTCCCACCAGCAGTGCAAGAGTGTTCCTTTTTCTCCACACCCTCTCCAGCATTTATTGTTTGTAGAGTTTTTGATGATGGCCATTCTGACTGGTGTGAGATGATATCTCATTGTAGTTTTGATTTGCATTTCTCTAATGATTAGTGATGTTGAGCATCCTTTCATGTGTTTGTTGGCAGTCTGTATATCTTCTTTGGAGAAACGTCTCTTAAGGTCTTCTGCCCATTTTGGTATTGGGTTGTTTGTTTTTTTGATATCGAGCTGCATGAGCTGCTTGTAGGCAGGTGTATTCTTAAGTACTGTGCCACCAGGGAAGTCCCTTTAATGGATTTTAAACAGAAAGTTTTAACATGTATACTCCCCTAGTGAAATAAAATATATACTCTAACTCATTTAAAATTCATCCCGTATTGTTAGACTCTGTTATAACGTAGATAGCCTAGGTTACCTTATGATTCCCAAAACGTGTAATTACACGTGGGAGAGGTTTGACAAAACTGTAGTACACTGTGAGGCAGTGTTAATGAGGGATTCTTTTTTTTTCTTCTTTTAAATTCTTGTGTGTCAGGCAGTGTTCCGGGCAGTTGCATGCTTTATTTGACTCAGTTATCAAAACTCTGAAAATGAATGTATTTCCCTGCTTTATAGGTAGGAAAACTGAGGCTCAGAAAACATTAGTAACTTGACCAAGGGCACAGAGCTAGGAAATAACAGAACTAGGATTTAGTCCCCAAGACTTGCACTTTCCACTTTGCTCCATTTTAATATAACACGGAACTTGCAGAGGTTTTTTTTTTAAATTAAATTATTTACTTATTAGGCTGTGTCAGGTCTTAGTTGCGGCACGTGGGATCTTCGTTGCGGCATGCAGGATCTTTCGTCGTGGCATGCAGGCTTCTCTAGTTGCAGCACGTGGGCTTCTCTCTAGTTATGGCGCAGGCTCAGTAGTCAAGGTATGCAGGCTCCAGAGTGCAAGGCCTCAGTAGTTGCGGTGTGCGGGCTTAGTTGCCCTGCGGCAGGTGGGATCTTAGTTCCCTGCCCAGGGATGGAACCTGCATCCCCCGCATTGGAAGGCAGATTTTTTTTGTTTGTTTTCTTTTTTTTTTTTTTTATTGGCGTACAATTGCTTCACAATGGTTAGTTTCTGCTTTACAACAAAGTGAATCAGTTATACATATACATCTGTTCCCATATCCCTTCCCTCTTGTGACTCCCTCTCTCCCACCCTCCCTATCCCACCCCTCCAGGCGGTCACAAAGCACCAATCGATCTTATCTCCCTGTGCTGTGCGGCTGCTTCCCACTAGCTACCTACCTTACGTTTGGTAGTGTATATATGTCCATGCCTCTCTTTCGCTTTGTCTCAGCTTACCCTTCCCCCTCCGCATATCCTCAGATCCATTCTCAAGTAGGTCTGTGTCTTTATTCCTGTTTTACCCCTAGGTTCTTCATGACATTTCTTTTTCTTAAATTCGATATATATGTGTTAGCATACGGTATTTGTCTTTCTCTTTCTGACTTACTTCACTCTGTATGACAGACTGTAGGTCTACCCACCTCATTACAAATAGCTCAGTTTCGTTTCTTTTTATGGCTGAGTAATATTCCATTGTATATATGTGCCCCATCTTCTTTATCCATTCATCTGATGATGGACACTTAGGTTGTTTCCATCTCCGGGCTATTGTAAATAGGGCTGCTATGAACATTTTGGTACATGTCTCTTTTTGAATTATGGTTTTCTCAGGGTATATGCCCAGTAGTGCGATTGCTGGGTCATGGTAGTTCTATTTGTAGTTTTTTAAGGAACCTCCATACCGTTCTCCATAGTGGCTGTACCAATTCACATTCCCACCAGCAGTGCAAGAGTGTTCCTTTTTCTCCACACCCTCTCCAGCATTTATTGTTTGTAGAGTTTTTGATGATGGCCATTCTGACTGGTGTGAGATGATATCTCATTGTAGTTTTGATTTGCATTTCTCTAATGATTAGTGATGTTGAGCATCCTTTCATGTGTTTGTTGGCAGTCTGTATATCTTCTTTGGAGAAACGTCTCTTAAGGTCTTCTGCCCATTTTGGTATTGGGTTGTTTGTTTTTTTGATATCGAGCTGCATGAGCTGCTTGTAGGCAGGTGTATTCTTAAGTACTGTGCCACCAGGGAAGTCCCTTTAATGGATTTTAAACAGAAAGTTTTAACATGTATACTCCCCTAGTGAAATAAAATATATACTCTAACTCATTTAAAATTCATCCCGTATTGTTAGACTCTGTTATAACGTAGATAGCCTAGGTTACCTTGTGATTCCCAAAACGTGTAATTACACGTGGGAGAGGTTTGACAAAACTGTAGTACACTGTGAGGCAGTGTTAATGAGGGATTCTTTTTTTTTCTTCTTTTAAATTCTTGTGTGTCAGGCAGTGTTCCGGGCAGTTGCATGCTTTATTTGACTCAGTTATCAAAACTCTGAAAATGAATGTATTTTCCCTGCTTTATAGGTAGGAAAACTGAGGCTCAGAAAACATTAGTAACTTGACCAAGGACACAGAGCTAGGAAATAACAGAACTAGGATTTAGTCCCCAAGACTTGCACTTTCCACTTTGCTCCATTTTAATATAACACGGAAGTTGCAGAGGTTTTTTTTTTTAAATGAAATTATTTACTTATTAGGCTGTGTCAGGTCTTAGTTGCGGCACGTGGGATCTTCGTTGCGGCATGCAGGATCTTTCGTCGTGGCATGCAGGCTTCTCTAGTTGCAGCACGTGGGCTTCTCTCTAGTTGTGGCGCAGGCTCAGTAGTTCAGGCATGCAGGCTCCAGAGTGCAAGGCCTCAGTAGTTGCGGTGTGCGGGCTTAGTTGCCCTGCGGCAGGTGGGATCTTAGTTCCCTGCCCAGGGATGGAACCTGCATCCCCCGCATTGGAAGGCAGATTTTTTTTGTTTGTTTTCTTTTTTTTTTTTTATTGGCGTACAATTGCTTCACAATGGTTAGTTTCTGCTTTACAACAAAGTGAATCAGTTATACATATACATCTGTTCCCATATCCCTTCCCTCTTGCGACTCCCTCTCTCCCACCCTCCCTATCCCTCCCCTCTAGGAGGTCACAAAGCACCAATCGATCTTATCTCCCTGTGCTGTGCGGCTGCTTCCCACTAGCTACCTACCTTACGTTTGGTAGTGTATATATGTCCATGCCTCTCTTTCGCTTTGTCTCAGCTTACCCTTCCCCCTCCGCATATCCTCAGATCCATTCTCAAGTAGGTCTGTGTCTTTATTCCTGTTTTACCCCTAGGTTCTTCATGACATTTCTTTTTCTTAAATTTGATATATATGTGTTAGCATACGGTATTTGTCTTTCTCTTTCTGACTTACTTCACTCTGTATGACAGACTGTAGGTCTACCCACCTCATTACAAATAGCTCAGTTTCGTTTCTTTTTATGGCTGAGTAATATTCCATTGTATATATGTGCCCCATCTTCTTTATCCATTCATCCGATGATGGACACTTAGGTTGTTTCCATCTCCGGGCTATTGTAAATAGAGCTGCAATGAACATTTTGGTACATGACTCTTTTTGAATTATGGTTTTCTCAGGGTATATGTCTAGTAGTGGGATTGCTGGGTCATATGGTAGTTCTATTTGTCGTTTTTTAAGGAACCTCCATACTGTTCTCCATAGTGGCTGTAGCAATTCACATTCCCACCAGCAGTGCAAGAGGATTCCCTTTTCTCCACACCCTCTCCAGCATTTATTGTTTGTAGAGTTTTTGATGATGGCCATTCTGACTGGTGTGAGATGATATCTCATTGTAGTTTTGATTTGCATTTCTCTAATGATTAGTGATGTTGAGCATCCTTTCATGTGTTTGTTGGCAGTCTGTATATCTTCTTTGGAGAAACGTCTCTTAAGGTCTTCTGCCCATTTTGGTATTGGGTTGTTTGTTTTTTTGATATCGAGCTGCATGAGCTGCTTGTAGGCAGGTGTATTCTTAAGTACTGTGCCACCAGGGAAGTCCCTTTAATGGATTTTAAACAGAAAGTTTTAACATGTATACTCCCCTAGTGAAATAAAATATATACTCTAACTCATTTAAAATTCATCCCGTATTGTTAGACTCTGTTATAACGTAGATAACCTAGGTTACCTTGTGATTCCCAAAACGTGTAATTACACGTGGGAGAGGTTTGACAAAACTGTAGTACACTGTGAGGCAGTGTTAATGAGGGATTCTTTTTTTTTCTTCTTTTAAATTCTTGTGTGTCAGGCAGTGTTCCGGGCAGTTGCATGCTTTATTTGACTCAGTTATCAAAACTCTGAAAATGAATGTATTTCCCTGCTTTATAGGTAGGAAAACTGAGGCTCAGAAAACATTAGTAACTTGACCAAGGACACAGAGCTAGGAAATAACAGAACTAGGATTTAGTCCCCAAGACTTGCACTTTCCACTTTGCTCCATTTTAATATAACACGGAAGTTGCAGAGGTTTTTTTTTTAAATTAAATTATTTACTTATTAGGCTGTGTCAGGTCTTAGTTGCGGCATGCAGGATCTTTCGTCGTGGCATGCAGGCTTCTCTAGTTGCAGCACGTGGGCTTCTCTCTAGTTGTGGCGCAGGCTCAGTAGTTCAGGCATGCAGGCTCCAGAGTGCAAGGCCTCAGTAGTTGCGGTGTGCGGGCTTAGTTGCCCTGCGGCAGGTGGGATCTTAGTTCCCTGCCCAGGGATGGAACCTGCATCCCCCGCATTGGAAGGCAGATTTTTTTTGTTTGTTTTCTTTTTTTTTTTTTTTATTGGCGTACAATTGCTTCACAATGGTTAGTTTCTGCTTTACAACAAAGTGAATCAGTTATACATATACATCTGTTCCCATATCCCTTCCCTCTTGCGACTCCCTCTCTCCCACCCTCCCTATCCCACCCCTCTAGGAGGTCACAAAGCACCAATCGATCTTATCTCCCTGTGCTGTGCGGCTGCTTCCCACTAGCTATCTACCTTACGTTTTTTAGTGTATATATGTCCATGCCTCTCTTTTGCTTTGTCTCAGCTTCCCCTTCCCCCTCCGCATATCCTCAGATCCATTCTCAAGTAGTTCTGTGTCTTTATTCCTGTTTTACCCCTAGGTTATTCATGACATTTTTTTTTCTTAAATTTGATATATATGTGTTAGCATATGGTATTTGTCTTTCTCTTTCTGACTTACTTCACTCTGTATGACAGACTCTAGGTCTATCCACCTCATTACACATAGCTCAATTTCGTTTCCTTTTATGGTTGAGTAATATTCCATTGTATATATGTGCCACATCTTCTTTTTTTTTTTTTTTTTTTGCTTTATAACAAATTTAATCAGTTATACATATACATATGTTCCTATATTCCCTCCCTTTTGCGTCTCCCTCCCACCCTCCCTATCCCACCCCTCCAGGCGGTCACAAAGCACCGAGCTGATCTCCCTGTGCTATGCGGCTGCTTCCCACTAGCTATCTACCTTACGTTTGGTAGTATATATATGTCCATGCCGCTCTTTCACTTTGTCACAGCTTACCCTTCCCCCTCCCCATATCCTCAAGTCCATTCTCTAGTAGGTCTGTGTCTTTATTCCTGTCTTACCCCTAGGTTCTTCATGACATTTTTTTTTTCTTCCTTAAATTCCATATATATGTGTCAGCATACAGTATTTGTCTTTCTCTTTCTGACTTACTTCACTCTGTATGACAGACTCTAGGTCCATCCACCTCATTACAAATAGCTCCATTTCATTTCTTTTATGGCTTAGTAATATTCCATTGTATATATGTGCCACGTCTTCTTTACCCATTCATCTGATGATGGACACTTAGGTTGTTTCCATCTCCGGGCTATTGTAAATAGAGCTGCAATGAACATTTTGGTACATGACTCTTTTTGAATTATGGTTTTCTCAGGGTATATGTCTAGTAGTGGGATTGCTGGGTCATATGGTAGTTCTATTTGTCGTTTTTTAAGGAACCTCCATACCGTTCTCCATAGTGGCTGTAGCAATTCACATTCCCACCAGCAGTGCAAGAGGATTCCCTTTTCTCCACACCCTCTCCAGCATTTATTGTTTGTAGAGTTTTTGATGATGGCCATTCTGACTGGTGTGAGATGATATCTCATTGTAGTTTTGATTTGCATTTCTCTAATGATTAGTGATGTTGAGCATCCTTTCATGTGTTTGTTGGCAGTCTGTATATCTTCTTTGGAGAAACGTCTCTTAAGGTCTTCTGCCCATTTTGGTATTGGGTTGTTTGTTTTTTTGATATCGAGCTGCATGAGCTGCTTGTAGGCAGGTGTATTCTTAAGTACTGTGCCACCAGGGAAGTCCCTTTAATGGATTTTAAACAGAAAGTTTTAACATGTATACTCCCCTAGTGAAATAAAATATATACTCTAACTCATTTAATATTCATCCCGTATTGTTAGACTCTGTTATAACGTAGATAGCCTAGGTTACCTTATGATTCCCAAAACGTGTAATTACACGTGGGAAAGGTTTGAAAAAACTGTAGTACACTGTGAGGCAGTGTTAATGAGGGATTCTTTTTTTTTCTTCTTTTAAATTCTTGTGTGTCAGGCAGTGTTCCGGGCAGTTGCATGCTTTATTTGACTCAGTTATCAAAACTCTGAAAATGAATGTATTTTCCCTGCTTTATAGGTAGGAAAACTGAGGCTCAGAAAACATTAGTAACTTGACCAAGGGCACAGAGCTAGGAAATAACAGAACTAGGATTTAGTCCCCAAGACTTGCACTTTCCACTTTGCTCCATTTTAATATAACACGGAAGTTGCAGAGGTTTTTTTTTTAAATTAAATTATTTACTTATTAGGCTGTGTCAGGTCTTAGTTGCGGCATGCAGGATCTTTCGTCGTGGCATGCAGGCTTCTCTAGTTGCAGCACGTGGGCTTCTCTCTAGTTGTGGCGCAGGCTCAGTAGTTCAGTCATGCAGGCTCCAGAGTGCATGGCCTCAGTAGTTGCGGTGTGCGGGCTTAGTTGCCCTGCGGCAGGTGGGATCTTAGTTCCCTGCCCAGGGATGGAACCTGCATCCCCCGCATTGGAAGGCAGATTTTTTTTGTTTGTTTTCTTTTTTTTTTTTTATTGGCGTACAATTGCTTCACAATGGTTAGTTTCTGCTTTACAACAAAGTGAATCAGTTATACATATACATCTGTTCCCATATCCCTTCCCTCTTGCGACTCCCTCTCTCCCACCCTCCCTATCCCACCCCTCTAGGAGGTCACAAAGCACCAATCGATCTTATCTCCCTGTGCTGTGCGGCTGCTTCCCACTAGCTATCTACCTTACGTTTTTTAGTGTATATATGTCCATGCCTCTCTTTTGCTTTGTCTCAGCTTCCCCTTCCCCCTCCGCATATCCTCAGATCCATTCTCAAGTAGTTCTGTGTCTTTATTCCTGTTTTACCCCTAGGTTATTCATGACATTTTTTTTTCTTAAATTTGATATATATGTGTTAGCATATGGTATTTGTCTTTCTCTTTCTGACTTACTTCACTCTGTATGACAGACTCTAGGTCTATCCACCTCATTACACATAGCTCAATTTCGTTTCCTTTTATGGTTGAGTAATATTCCATTGTATATATGTGCCACATCTTTTTTTTTTTTTTTTTTGCTTTATAACAAATTTAATCAGTTATACATATACATATGTTCCTATATCCCCTCCCTTTTGCGTCTCCCTCCCACCCTCCCTATCCCACCCCGCCAGGCGGTCACAAAGCACCGAGCTGATCTCCCTGTGCTATGCGGCTGCTTCCCACTAGCTATCTACCTTACGTTTGGTAGTATATATATGTCCATGCCGCTCTTTCACTTTGTCACAGCTTACCCTTCCCCCTCCCCATATCCTCAAGTCCATTCTCTAGTAGGTCTGTGTCTTTATTCCTGTCTTACCCCTAGGTTCTTCATGACATTTTTTTTTCTTCCTTAAATTCCATATATATGTGTCAGCATACAGTATTTGTCTTTCTCTTTCTGACTTACTTCACTCTGTATGACAGACTCTAGGTCCATCCACCTCATTACAAATAGCTCCATTTCATTTCTTTTATGGCTTAGTAATATTCCATTGTATATATGTGGCACGTCTTCTTTACCCATTCATCTGATGATGGACACTTAGGTTGTTTCCATCTCCGGGCTATTGTAAATAGGGCTGCTATGAACATTTTGGTACATGTCTCTTTTTGAATTATGGTTTTCTCAGGGTATATGCCCAGTAGTGCGATTGCTGGGTCATGGTAGTTCTATTTGTAGTTTTTTAAGGAACCTCCATACCGTTCTCCATAGTGGCTGTACCAATTCACATTCCCACCAGCAGTGCAAGAGTGTTCCTTTTTCTCCACACCCTCTCCAGCATTTATTGTTTGTAGAGTTTTTGATGATGGCCATTCTGACTGGTGTGAGATGATATCTCATTGTAGTTTTGATTTGCATTTCTCTAATGATTAGTGATGTTGAGCATCCTTTCATGTGTTTGTTGGCAGTCTGTATATCTTCTTTGGAGAAACGTCTCTTAAGGTCTTCTGCCCATTTTGGTATTGGGTTGTTTGTTTTTTTGATATCGAGCTGCATGAGCTGCTTGTAGGCAGGTGTATTCTTAAGTACTGTGCCACCAGGGAAGTCCCTTTAATGGATTTTAAACAGAAAGTTTTAACATGTATACTCCCCTAGTGAAATAAAATATATACTCTAACTCATTTAAAATTCATCCCGTATTGTTAGACTCTGTTATAACGTAGATAGCCTAGGTTACCTTATGATTCCCAAAACGTGTAATTACACGTGGGAGAGGTTTGACAAAACTGTAGTACACTGTGAGGCAGTGTTAATGAGGGATTCTTTTTTTTTCTTCTTTTAAATTCTTGTGTGTCAGGCAGTGTTCCGGGCAGTTGCATGCTTTATTTGACTCAGTTATCAAAACTCTGAAAATGAATGTATTTCCCTGCTTTATAGGTAGGAAAACTGAGGCTCAGAAAACATTAGTAACTTGACCAAGGGCACAGAGCTAGGAAATAACAGAACTAGGATTTAGTCCCCAAGACTTGCACTTTCCACTTTGCTCCATTTTAATATAACACGGAACTTGCAGAGGTTTTTTTTTTAAATTAAATTATTTACTTATTAGGCTGTGTCAGGTCTTAGTTGCGGCACGTGGGATCTTCGTTGCGGCATGCAGGATCTTTCGTCGTGGCATGCAGGCTTCTCTAGTTGCAGCACGTGGGCTTCTCTCTAGTTATGGCGCAGGCTCAGTAGTCAAGGTATGCAGGCTCCAGAGTGCAAGGCCTCAGTAGTTGCGGTGTGCGGGCTTAGTTGCCCTGCGGCAGGTGGGATCTTAGTTCCCTGCCCAGGGATGGAACCTGCATCCCCCGCATTGGAATGCAGATTTTTTTTGTTTTTTTTTTTTTTTTTTTTTTTTTTTATTGGCGTACAATTGCTTCACAATGGTTAGTTTCTGCTTTACAAAAAAGTGAATCAGTTATACATATACATCTGTTCCCATATCCCTTCCCTCTTGTGACTCCCTCTCTCCCACCCTCCCTATCCCACCCCTCCAGGCGGTCACAAAGCACCAATCGATCTTATCTCCCTGTGCTGTGCGGCTGCTTCCCACTAGCTACCTACCTTACGTTTGGTAGTGTATATATGTCCATGCCTCTCTTTCGCTTTGTCTCAGCTTACCCTTCCCCCTCCGCATATCCTCAGATCCATTCTCAAGTAGGTCTGTGTCTTTATTCCTGTTTTACCCCTAGGTTCTTCATGACATTTCTTTTTCTTAAATTCGATATATATGTGTTAGCATACGGTATTTGTCTTTCTCTTTCTGACTTACTTCACTCTGTATGACAGACTGTAGGTCTACCCACCTCATTACAAATAGCTCAGTTTCGTTTCTTTTTATGGCTGAGTAATATTCCATTGTATATATGTGCCCCATCTTCTTTATCCATTCATCTGATGATGGACACTTAGGTTGTTTCCATCTCCGGGCTATTGTAAATAGGGCTGCTATGAACATTTTGGTACATGTCTCTTTTTGAATTATGGTTTTCTCAGGGTATATGCCCAGTAGTGCGATTGCTGGGTCATGGTAGTTCTATTTGTAGTTTTTTAAGGAACCTCCATACCGTTCTCCATAGTGGCTGTACCAATTCACATTCCCACCAGCAGTGCAAGAGTGTTCCTTTTTCTCCACACCCTCTCCAGCATTTATTGTTTGTAGAGTTTTTGATGATGGCCATTCTGACTGGTGTGAGATGATATCTCATTGTAGTTTTGATTTGCATTTCTCTAATGATTAGTGATGTTGAGCATCCTTTCATGTGTTTGTTGGCAGTCTGTATATCTTCTTTGGAGAAACGTCTCTTAAGGTCTTCTGCCCATTTTGGTATTGGGTTGTTTGTTTTTTTGATATCGAGCTGCATGAGCTGCTTGTAGGCAGGTGTATTCTTAAGTACTGTGCCACCAGGGAAGTCCCTTTAATGGATTTTAAACAGAAAGTTTTAACATGTATACTCCCCTAGTGAAATAAAATATATACTCTAACTCATTTAAAATTCATCCCGTATTGTTAGACTCTGTTATAACGTAGATAGCCTAGGTTACCTTGTGATTCCCAAAACGTGTAATTACACGTGGGAGAGGTTTGACAAAACTGTAGTACACTGTGAGGCAGTGTTAATGAGGGATTCTTTTTTTTTCTTCTTTTAAATTCTTGTGTGTCAGGCAGTGTTCCGGGCAGTTGCATGCTTTATTTGACTCAGTTATCAAAACTCTGAAAATGAATGTATTTTCCCTGCTTTATAGGTAGGAAAACTGAGGCTCAGAAAACATTAGTAACTTGACCAAGGACACAGAGCTAGGAAATAACAGAACTAGGATTTAGTCCCCAAGACTTGCACTTTCCACTTTGCTCCATTTTAATATAACACGGAAGTTGCAGAGGTTTTTTTTTTTAAATGAAATTATTTACTTATTAGGCTGTGTCAGGTCTTAGTTGCGGCACGTGGGATCTTCGTTGCGGCATGCAGGATCTTTCGTCGTGGCATGCAGGCTTCTCTAGTTGCAGCACGTGGGCTTCTCTCTAGTTGTGGCGCAGGCTCAGTAGTTCAGGCATGCAGGCTCCAGAGTGCAAGGCCTCAGTAGTTGCGGTGTGCGGGCTTAGTTGCCCTGCGGCAGGTGGGATCTTAGTTCCCTGCCCAGGGATGGAACCTGCATCCCCCGCATTGGAAGGCAGATTTTTTTTGTTTGTTTTCTTTTTTTTTTTTTATTGGCGTACAATTGCTTCACAATGGTTAGTTTCTGCTTTACAACAAAGTGAATCAGTTATACATATACATCTGTTCCCATATCCCTTCCCTCTTGCGACTCCCTCTCTCCCACCCTCCCTATCCCTCCCCTCTAGGAGGTCACAAAGCACCAATCGATCTTATCTCCCTGTGCTGTGCGGCTGCTTCCCACTAGCTACCTACCTTACGTTTGGTAGTGTATATATGTCCATGCCTCTCTTTCGCTTTGTCTCAGCTTACCCTTCCCCCTCCGCATATCCTCAGATCCATTCTCAAGTAGGTCTGTGTCTTTATTCCTGTTTTACCCCTAGGTTTTTCATGACATTTCTTTTTCTTAAATTTGATATATATGTGTTAGCATACGGTATTTGTCTTTCTCTTTCTGACTTACTTCACTCTGTATGACAGACTGTAGGTCTACCCACCTCATTACAAATAGCTCAGTTTCGTTTCTTTTTATGGCTGAGTAATATTCCATTGTATATATGTGCCCCATCTTCTTTATCCATTCATCCGATGATGGACACTTAGGTTGTTTCCATCTCCGGGCTATTGTAAATAGAGCTGCAATGAACATTTTGGTACATGACTCTTTTTGAATTATGGTTTTCTCAGGGTATATGTCTAGTAGTGGGATTGCTGGGTCATATGGTAGTTCTATTTGTCGTTTTTTAAGGAACCTCCATACTGTTCTCCATAGTGGCTGTAGCAATTCACATTCCCACCAGCAGTGCAAGAGGATTCCCTTTTCTCCACACCCTCTCCAGCATTTATTGTTTGTAGAGTTTTTGATGATGGCCATTCTGACTGGTGTGAGATGATATCTCATTGTAGTTTTGATTTGCATTTCTCTAATGATTAGTGATGTTGAGCATCCTTTCATGTGTTTGTTGGCAGTCTGTATATCTTCTTTGGAGAAACGTCTCTTAAGGTCTTCTGCCCATTTTGGTATTGGGTTGTTTGTTTTTTTGATATCGAGCTGCATGAGCTGCTTGTAGGCAGGTGTATTCTTAAGTACTGTGCCACCAGGGAAGTCCCTTTAATGGATTTTAAACAGAAAGTTTTAACATGTATACTCCCCTAGTGAAATAAAATATATACTCTAACTCATTTAAAATTCATCCCGTATTGTTAGACTCTGTTATAACGTAGATAACCTAGGTTACCTTGTGATTCCCAAAACGTGTAATTACACGTGGGAGAGGTTTGACAAAACTGTAGTACACTGTGAGGCAGTGTTAATGAGGGATTCTTTTTTTTTCTTCTTTTAAATTCTTGTGTGTCAGGCAGTGTTCCGGGCAGTTGCATGCTTTATTTGACTCAGTTATCAAAACTCTGAAAATGAATGTATTTCCCTGCTTTATAGGTAGGAAAACTGAGGCTCAGAAAACATTAGTAACTTGACCAAGGACACAGAGCTAGGAAATAACAGAACTAGGATTTAGTCCCCAAGACTTGCACTTTCCACTTTGCTCCATTTTAATATAACACGGAAGTTGCAGAGGTTTTTTTTTTAAATTAAATTATTTACTTATTAGGCTGTGTCAGGTCTTAGTTGCGGCATGCAGGATCTTTCGTCGTGGCATGCAGGCTTCTCTAGTTGCAGCACGTGGGCTTCTCTCTAGTTGTGGCGCAGGCTCAGTAGTTCAGGCATGCAGGCTCCAGAGTGCAAGGCCTCAGTAGTTGCGGTGTGCGGGCTTAGTTGCCCTGCGGCAGGTGGGATCTTAGTTCCCTGCCCAGGGATGGAACCTGCATCCCCCGCATTGGAAGGCAGATTTTTTTTGTTTGTTTTCTTTTTTTTTTTTTTTATTGGCGTACAATTGCTTCACAATGGTTAGTTTCTGCTTTACAACAAAGTGAATCAGTTATACATATACATCTGTTCCCATATCCCTTCCCTCTTGCGACTCCCTCTCTCCCACCCTCCCTATCCCACCCCTCTAGGAGGTCACAAAGCACCAATCGATCTTATCTCCCTGTGCTGTGCGGCTGCTTCCCACTAGCTATCTACCTTACGTTTTTTAGTGTATATATGTCCATGCCTCTCTTTTGCTTTGTCTCAGCTTCCCCTTCCCCCTCCGCATATCCTCAGATCCATTCTCAAGTAGTTCTGTGTCTTTATTCCTGTTTTACCCCTAGGTTATTCATGACATTTTTTTTTCTTAAATTTGATATATATGTGTTAGCATATGGTATTTGTCTTTCTCTTTCTGACTTACTTCACTCTGTATGACAGACTCTAGGTCTATCCACCTCATTACACATAGCTCAATTTCGTTTCCTTTTATGGTTGAGTAATATTCCATTGTATATATGTGCCACATCTTCTTTTTTTTTTTTTTTTTTGCTTTATAACAAATTTAATCAGTTATACATATACATATGTTCCTATATTCCCTCCCTTTTGCGTCTCCCTCCCACCCTCCCTATCCCACCCCTCCAGGCGGTCACAAAGCACCGAGCTGATCTCCCTGTGCTATGCGGCTGCTTCCCACTAGCTATCTACCTTACGTTTGGTAGTATATATATGTCCATGCCGCTCTTTCACTTTGTCACAGCTTACCCTTCCCCCTCCCCATATCCTCAAGTCCATTCTCTAGTAGGTCTGTGTCTTTATTCCTGTCTTACCCCTAGGTTCTTCATGACATTTTTTTTTTCTTCCTTAAATTCCATATATATGTGTCAGCATACAGTATTTGTCTTTCTCTTTCTGACTTACTTCACTCTGTATGACAGACTCTAGGTCCATCCACCTCATTACAAATAGCTCCATTTCATTTCTTTTATGGCTTAGTAATATTCCATTGTATATATGTGCCACGTCTTCTTTACCCATTCATCTGATGATGGACACTTAGGTTGTTTCCATCTCCGGGCTATTGTAAATAGAGCTGCAATGAACATTTTGGTACATGACTCTTTTTGAATTATGGTTTTCTCAGGGTATATGTCTAGTAGTGGGATTGCTGGGTCATATGGTAGTTCTATTTGTCGTTTTTTAAGGAACCTCCATACCGTTCTCCATAGTGGCTGTAGCAATTCACATTCCCACCAGCAGTGCAAGAGGATTCCCTTTTCTCCACACCCTCTCCAGCATTTATTGTTTGTAGAGTTTTTGATGATGGCCATTCTGACTGGTGTGAGATGATATCTCATTGTAGTTTTGATTTGCATTTCTCTAATGATTAGTGATGTTGAGCATCCTTTCATGTGTTTGTTGGCAGTCTGTATATCTTCTTTGGAGAAACGTCTCTTAAGGTCTTCTGCCCATTTTGGTATTGGGTTGTTTGTTTTTTTGATATCGAGCTGCATGAGCTGCTTGTAGGCAGGTGTATTCTTAAGTACTGTGCCACCAGGGAAGTCCCTTTAATGGATTTTAAACAGAAAGTTTTAACATGTATACTCCCCTAGTGAAATAAAATATATACTCTAACTCATTTAATATTCATCCCGTATTGTTAGACTCTGTTATAACGTAGATAGCCTAGGTTACCTTATGATTCCCAAAACGTGTAATTACACGTGGGAAAGGTTTGAAAAAACTGTAGTACACTGTGAGGCAGTGTTAATGAGGGATTCTTTTTTTTTCTTCTTTTAAATTCTTGTGTGTCAGGCAGTGTTCCGGGCAGTTGCATGCTTTATTTGACTCAGTTATCAAAACTCTGAAAATGAATGTATTTTCCCTGCTTTATAGGTAGGAAAACTGAGGCTCAGAAAACATTAGTAACTTGACCAAGGGCACAGAGCTAGGAAATAACAGAACTAGGATTTAGTCCCCAAGACTTGCACTTTCCACTTTGCTCCATTTTAATATAACACGGAAGTTGCAGAGGTTTTTTTTTTAAATTAAATTATTTACTTATTAGGCTGTGTCAGGTCTTAGTTGCGGCATGCAGGATCTTTCGTCGTGGCATGCAGGCTTCTCTAGTTGCAGCACGTGGGCTTCTCTCTAGTTGTGGCGCAGGCTCAGTAGTTCAGTCATGCAGGCTCCAGAGTGCATGGCCTCAGTAGTTGCGGTGTGCGGGCTTAGTTGCCCTGCGGCAGGTGGGATCTTAGTTCCCTGCCCAGGGATGGAACCTGCATCCCCCGCATTGGAAGGCAGATTTTTTTTGTTTGTTTTCTTTTTTTTTTTTTATTGGCGTACAATTGCTTCACAATGGTTAGTTTCTGCTTTACAACAAAGTGAATCAGTTATACATATACATCTGTTCCCATATCCCTTCCCTCTTGCGACTCCCTCTCTCCCACCCTCCCTATCCCACCCCTCTAGGAGGTCACAAAGCACCAATCGATCTTATCTCCCTGTGCTGTGCGGCTGCTTCCCACTAGCTATCTACCTTACGTTTTTTAGTGTATATATGTCCATGCCTCTCTTTTGCTTTGTCTCAGCTTCCCCTTCCCCCTCCGCATATCCTCAGATCCATTCTCAAGTAGTTCTGTGTCTTTATTCCTGTTTTACCCCTAGGTTATTCATGACATTTTTTTTTCTTAAATTTGATATATATGTGTTAGCATATGGTATTTGTCTTTCTCTTTCTGACTTACTTCACTCTGTATGACAGACTCTAGGTCTATCCACCTCATTACACATAGCTCAATTTCGTTTCCTTTTATGGTTGAGTAATATTCCATTGTATATATGTGCCACATCTTTTTTTTTTTTTTTTTTGCTTTATAACAAATTTAATCAGTTATACATATACATATGTTCCTATATCCCCTCCCTTTTGCGTCTCCCTCCCACCCTCCCTATCCCACCCCGCCAGGCGGTCACAAAGCACCGAGCTGATCTCCCTGTGCTATGCGGCTGCTTCCCACTAGCTATCTACCTTACGTTTGGTAGTATATATATGTCCATGCCGCTCTTTCACTTTGTCACAGCTTACCCTTCCCCCTCCCCATATCCTCAAGTCCATTCTCTAGTAGGTCTGTGTCTTTATTCCTGTCTTACCCCTAGGTTCTTCATGACATTTTTTTTTCTTCCTTAAATTCCATATATATGTGTCAGCATACAGTATTTGTCTTTCTCTTTCTGACTTACTTCACTCTGTATGACAGACTCTAGGTCCATCCACCTCATTACAAATAGCTCCATTTCATTTCTTTTATGGCTTAGTAATATTCCATTGTATATATGTGGCACGTCTTCTTTACCCATTCATCTGATGATGGACACTTAGGTTGTTTCCATCTCCGGGCTATTGTAAATAGGGCTGCTATGAACATTTTGGTACATGTCTCTTTTTGAATTATGGTTTTCTCAGGGTATATGCCCAGTAGTGCGATTGCTGGGTCATGGTAGTTCTATTTGTAGTTTTTTAAGGAACCTCCATACCGTTCTCCATAGTGGCTGTACCAATTCACATTCCCACCAGCAGTGCAAGAGTGTTCCTTTTTCTCCACACCCTCTCCAGCATTTATTGTTTGTAGAGTTTTTGATGATGGCCATTCTGACTGGTGTGAGATGATATCTCATTGTAGTTTTGATTTGCATTTCTCTAATGATTAGTGATGTTGAGCATCCTTTCATGTGTTTGTTGGCAGTCTGTATATCTTCTTTGGAGAAACGTCTCTTAAGGTCTTCTGCCCATTTTGGTATTGGGTTGTTTGTTTTTTTGATATCGAGCTGCATGAGCTGCTTGTAGGCAGGTGTATTCTTAAGTACTGTGCCACCAGGGAAGTCCCTTTAATGGATTTTAAACAGAAAGTTTTAACATGTATACTCCCCTAGTGAAATAAAATATATACTCTAACTCATTTAAAATTCATCCCGTATTGTTAGACTCTGTTATAACGTAGATAGCCTAGGTTACCTTATGATTCCCAAAACGTGTAATTACACGTGGGAGAGGTTTGACAAAACTGTAGTACACTGTGAGGCAGTGTTAATGAGGGATTCTTTTTTTTTCTTCTTTTAAATTCTTGTGTGTCAGGCAGTGTTCCGGGCAGTTGCATGCTTTATTTGACTCAGTTATCAAAACTCTGAAATGAATGTATTTCCCTGCTTTATAGGTAGGAAAACTGAGGCTCAGAAAACATTAGTAACTTGACCAAGGGCACAGAGCTAGGAAATAACAGAACTAGGATTTAGTCCCCAAGACTTGCACTTTCCACTTTGCTCCATTTTAATATAACACGGAACTTGCAGAGGTTTTTTTTTTAAATTAAATTATTTACTTATTAGGCTGTGTCAGGTCTTAGTTGCGGCACGTGGGATCTTCGTTGCGGCATGCAGGATCTTTCGTCGTGGCATGCAGGCTTCTCTAGTTGCAGCACGTGGGCTTCTCTCTAGTTATGGCGCAGGCTCAGTAGTCAAGGTATGCAGGCTCCAGAGTGCAAGGCCTCAGTAGTTGCGGTGTGCGGGCTTAGTTGCCCTGCGGCAGGTGGGATCTTAGTTCCCTGCCCAGGGATGGAACCTGCATCCCCCGCATTGGAATGCAGATTTTTTTGTTTTTTTGTTTTTTTTTTTTTTTTTTTATTGGCGTACAATTGCTTCACAATGGTTAGTTTCTGCTTTACAAAAAAGTGAATCAGTTATACATATACATCTGTTCCCATATCCCTTCCCTCTTGTGACTCCCTCTCTCCCACCCTCCCTATCCCACCCCTCCAGGCGGTCACAAAGCACCAATCGATCTTATCTCCCTGTGCTGTGCGGCTGCTTCCCACTAGCTACCTACCTTACGTTTGGTAGTGTATATATGTCCATGCCTCTCTTTCGCTTTGTCTCAGCTTACCCTTCCCCCTCCGCATATCCTCAGATCCATTCTCAAGTAGGTCTGTGTCTTTATTCCTGTTTTACCCCTAGGTTCTTCATGACATTTCTTTTTCTTAAATTCGATATATATGTGTTAGCATACGGTATTTGTCTTTCTCTTTCTGACTTACTTCACTCTGTATGACAGACTGTAGGTCTACCCACCTCATTACAAATAGCTCAGTTTCGTTTCTTTTTATGGCTGAGTAATATTCCATTGTATATATGTGCCCCATCTTCTTTATCCATTCATCTGATGATGGACACTTAGGTTGTTTCCATCTCCGGGCTATTGTAAATAGGGCTGCTATGAACATTTTGGTACATGTCTCTTTTTGAATTATGGTTTTCTCAGGGTATATGCCCAGTAGTGCGATTGCTGGGTCATGGTAGTTCTATTTGTAGTTTTTTAAGGAACCTCCATACCGTTCTCCATAGTGGCTGTACCAATTCACATTCCCACCAGCAGTGCAAGAGTGTTCCTTTTTCTCCACACCCTCTCCAGCATTTATTGTTTGTAGAGTTTTTGATGATGGCCATTCTGACTGGTGTGAGATGATATCTCATTGTAGTTTTGATTTGCATTTCTCTAATGATTAGTGATGTTGAGCATCCTTTCATGTGTTTGTTGGCAGTCTGTATATCTTCTTTGGAGAAACGTCTCTTAAGGTCTTCTGCCCATTTTGGTATTGGGTTGTTTGTTTTTTTGATATCGAGCTGCATGAGCTGCTTGTAGGCAGGTGTATTCTTAAGTACTGTGCCACCAGGGAAGTCCCTTTAATGGATTTTAAACAGAAAGTTTTAACATGTATACTCCCCTAGTGAAATAAAATATATACTCTAACTCATTTAAAATTCATCCCGTATTGTTAGACTCTGTTATAACGTAGATAGCCTAGGTTACCTTGTGATTCCCAAAACGTGTAATTACACGTGGGAGAGGTTTGACAAAACTGTAGTACACTGTGAGGCAGTGTTAATGAGGGATTCTTTTTTTTTCTTCTTTTAAATTCTTGTGTGTCAGGCAGTGTTCCGGGCAGTTGCATGCTTTATTTGACTCAGTTATCAAAACTCTGAAAATGAATGTATTTTCCCTGCTTTATAGGTAGGAAAACTGAGGCTCAGAAAACATTAGTAACTTGACCAAGGACACAGAGCTAGGAAATAACAGAACTAGGATTTAGTCCCCAAGACTTGCACTTTCCACTTTGCTCCATTTTAATATAACACGGAAGTTGCAGAGGTTTTTTTTTTTAAATTAAATTATTTACTTATTAGGCTGTGTCAGGTCTTAGTTGCGGCACGTGGGATCTTCGTTGCGGCATGCAGGATCTTTCGTCGTGGCATGCAGGCTTCTCTAGTTGCAGCACGTGGGCTTCTCTCTAGTTGTGGCGCAGGCTCAGTAGTTCAGGCATGCAGGCTCCAGAGTGCAAGGCCTCAGTAGTTGCGGTGTGCGGGCTTAGTTGCCCTGCGGCAGGTGGGATCTTAGTTCCCTGCCCAGGGATGGAACCTGCATCCCCCGCATTGGAAGGCAGATTTTTTTTGTTTGTTTTCTTTTTTTTTTTTTATTGGCGTACAATTGCTTCACAATGGTTAGTTTCTGCTTTACAACAAAGTGAATCAGTTATACATATACATCTGTTCCCATATCCCTTCCCTCTTGCGACTCCCTCTCTCCCACCCTCCCTATCCCTCCCCTCTAGGAGGTCACAAAGCACCAATCGATCTTATCTCCCTGTGCTGTGCGGCTGCTTCCCACTAGCTACCTACCTTACGTTTGGTAGTGTATATATGTCCATGCCTCTCTTTCGCTTTGTCTCAGCTTACCCTTCCCCCTCCGCATATCCTCAGATCCATTCTCAAGTAGGTCTGTGTCTTTATTCCTGTTTTACCCCTAGGTTCTTCATGACATTTCTTTTTCTTAAATTTGATATATATGTGTTAGCATACGGTATTTGTCTTTCTCTTTCTGACTTACTTCACTCTGTATGACAGACTGTAGGTCTACCCACCTCATTACAAATAGCTCAGTTTCGTTTCTTTTTATGGCTGAGTAATATTCCATTGTATATATGTGCCCCATCTTCTTTATCCATTCATCCGATGATGGACACTTAGGTTGTTTCCATCTCCGGGCTATTGTAAATAGAGCTGCAATGAACATTTTGGTACATGACTCTTTTTGAATTATGGTTTTCTCAGGGTATATGTCTAGTAGTGGGATTGCTGGGTCATATGGTAGTTCTATTTGTCGTTTTTTAAGGAACCTCCATACTGTTCTCCATAGTGGCTGTAGCAATTCACATTCCCACCAGCAGTGCAAGAGGATTCCCTTTTCTCCACACCCTCTCCAGCATTTATTGTTTGTAGAGTTTTTGATGATGGCCATTCTGACTGGTGTGAGATGATATCTCATTGAAGTTTTGATTTGCATTTCTCTAATGATTAGTGATGTTGAGCATCCTTTCATGTGTTTGTTGGCAGTCTGTATATCTTCTTTGGAGAAACGTCTCTTAAGGTCTTCTGCCCATTTTGGTATTGGGTTGTTTGTTTTTTTGATATCGAGCTGCATGAGCTGCTTGTAGGCAGGTGTATTCTTAAGTACTGTGCCACCAGGGAAGTCCCTTTAATGGATTTTAAACAGAAAGTTTTAACATGTATACTCCCCTAGTGAAATAAAATATATACTCTAACTCATTTAAAATTCATCCCGTATTGTTAGACTCTGTTATAACGTAGATAACCTAGGTTACCTTGTGATTCCCAAAACGTGTAATTACACGTGGGAGAGGTTTGACAAAACTGTAGTACACTGTGAGGCAGTGTTAATGAGGGATTCTTTTTTTTTCTTCTTTTAAATTCTTGTGTGTCAGGCAGTGTTCCGGGCAGTTGCATGCTTTATTTGACTCAGTTATCAAAACTCTGAAAATGAATGTATTTCCCTGCTTTATAGGTAGGAAAACTGAGGCTCAGAAAACATTAGTAACTTGACCAAGGACACAGAGCTAGGAAATAACAGAACTAGGATTTAGTCCCCAAGACTTGCACTTTCCACTTTGCTCCATTTTAATATAACACGGAAGTTGCAGAGGTTTTTTTTTTAAATTAAATTATTTACTTATTAGGCTGTGTCAGGTCTTAGTTGCGGCATGCAGGATCTTTCGTCGTGGCATGCAGGCTTCTCTAGTTGCAGCACGTGGGCTTCTCTCTAGTTGTGGCGCAGGCTCAGTAGTTCAGGCATGCAGGCTCCAGAGTGCAAGGCCTCAGTAGTTGCGGTGTGCGGGCTTAGTTGCCCTGCGGCAGGTGGGATCTTAGTTCCCTGCCCAGGGATGGAACCTGCATCCCCCGCATTGGAAGGCAGATTTTTTTTGTTTGTTTTCTTTTTTTTTTTTTATTGGCGTACAATTGCTTCACAATGGTTAGTTTCTGCTTTACAACAAAGTGAATCAGTTATACATATACATCTGTTCCCATATCCCTTCCCTCTTGCGACTCCCTCTCTCCCACCCTCCCTATCCCACCCCTCTAGGAGGTCACAAAGCACCAATCGATCTTATCTCCCTGTGCTGTGCGGCTGCTTCCCACTAGCTATCTACCTTACGTTTTTTAGTGTATATATGTCCATGCCTCTCTTTTGCTTTGTCTCAGCTTCCCCTTCCCCCTCCGCATATCCTCAGATCCATTCTCAAGTAGTTCTGTGTCTTTATTCCTGTTTTACCCCTAGGTTATTCATGACATTTTTTTTTCTTAAATTTGATATATATGTGTTAGCATATGGTATTTGTCTTTCTCTTTCTGACTTACTTCACTCTGTATGACAGACTCTAGGTCTATCCACCTCATTACACATAGCTCAATTTCGTTTCCTTTTATGGTTGAGTAATATTCCATTGTATATATGTGCCACATCTTTTTTTTTTTTTTTTTTGCTTTATAACAAATTTAATCAGTTATACATATACATATGTTCCTATATCCCCTCCCTTTTGCGTCTCCCTCCCACCCTCCCTATCCCACCCCGCCAGGCGGTCACAAAGCACCGAGCTGATCTCCCTGTGCTATGCGGCTGCTTCCCACTAGCTATCTACCTTACGTTTGGTAGTATATATATGTCCATGCCGCTCTTTCACTTTGTCACAGCTTACCCTTCCCCCTCCCCATATCCTCAAGTCCATTCTCTAGTAGGTCTGTGTCTTTATTCCTGTCTTACCCCTAGGTTCTTCATGACATTTTTTTTTCTTCCTTAAATTCCATATATATGTGTCAGCATACAGTATTTGTCTTTCTCTTTCTGACTTACTTCACTCTGTATGACAGACTCTAGGTCCATCCACCTCATTACAAATAGCTCCATTTCATTTCTTTTATGGCTTAGTAATATTCCATTGTATATATGTGGCACGTCTTCTTTACCCATTCATCTGATGATGGACACTTAGGTTGTTTCCATCTCCGGGCTATTGTAAATAGGGCTGCTATGAACATTTTGGTACATGTCTCTTTTTGAATTATGGTTTTCTCAGGGTATATGCCCAGTAGTGCGATTGCTGGGTCATGGTAGTTCTATTTGTAGTTTTTTAAGGAACCTCCATACCGTTCTCCATAGTGGCTGTACCAATTCACATTCCCACCAGCAGTGCAAGAGTGTTCCTTTTTCTCCACACCCTCTCCAGCATTTATTGTTTGTAGAGTTTTTGATGATGGCCATTCTGACTGGTGTGAGATGATATCTCATTGTAGTTTTGATTTGCATTTCTCTAATGATTAGTGATGTTGAGCATCCTTTCATGTGTTTGTTGGCAGTCTGTATATCTTCTTTGGAGAAACGTCTCTTAAGGTCTTCTGCCCATTTTGGTATTGGGTTGTTTGTTTTTTTGATATCGAGCTGCATGAGCTGCTTGTAGGCAGGTGTATTCTTAAGTACTGTGCCACCAGGGAAGTCCCTTTAATGGATTTTAAACAGAAAGTTTTAACATGTATACTCCCCTAGTGAAATAAAATATATACTCTAACTCATTTAAAATTCATCCCGTATTGTTAGACTCTGTTATAACGTAGATAGCCTAGGTTACCTTATGATTCCCAAAACGTGTAATTACACGTGGGAGAGGTTTGACAAAACTGTAGTACACTGTGAGGCAGTGTTAATGAGGGATTCTTTTTTTTTCTTCTTTTAAATTCTTGTGTGTCAGGCAGTGTTCCGGGCAGTTGCATGCTTTATTTGACTCAGTTATCAAAACTCTGAAAATGAATGTATTTCCCTGCTTTATAGGTAGGAAAACTGAGGCTCAGAAAACATTAGTAACTTGACCAAGGGCACAGAGCTAGGAAATAACAGAACTAGGATTTAGTCCCCAAGACTTGCACTTTCCACTTTGCTCCATTTTAATATAACACGGAACTTGCAGAGGTTTTTTTTTTAAATTAAATTATTTACTTATTAGGCTGTGTCAGGTCTTAGTTGCGGCACGTGGGATCTTCGTTGCGGCATGCAGGATCTTTCGTCGTGGCATGCAGGCTTCTCTAGTTGCAGCACGTGGGCTTCTCTCTAGTTATGGCGCAGGCTCAGTAGTCAAGGTATGCAGGCTCCAGAGTGCAAGGCCTCAGTAGTTGCGGTGTGCGGGCTTAGTTGCCCTGCGGCAGGTGGGATCTTAGTTCCCTGCCCAGGGATGGAACCTGCATCCCCCGCATTGGAATGCAGATTTTTTTTGTTTTTTTTTTTTTTTTTTTTTTTTTTTTATTGGCGTACAATTGCTTCACAATGGTTAGTTTCTGCTTTACAAAAAAGTGAATCAGTTATACATATACATCTGTTCCCATATCCCTTCCCTCTTGTGACTCCCTCTCTCCCACCCTCCCTATCCCACCCCTCCAGGCGGTCACAAAGCACCAATCGATCTTATCTCCCTGTGCTGTGCGGCTGCTTCCCACTAGCTACCTACCTTACGTTTGGTAGTGTATATATGTCCATGCCTCTCTTTCGCTTTGTCTCAGCTTACCCTTCCCCCTCCGCATATCCTCAGATCCATTCTCAAGTAGGTCTGTGTCTTTATTCCTGTTTTACCCCTAGGTTCTTCATGACATTTCTTTTTCTTAAATTCGATATATATGTGTTAGCATACGGTATTTGTCTTTCTCTTTCTGACTTACTTCACTCTGTATGACAGACTGTAGGTCTACCCACCTCATTACAAATAGCTCAGTTTCGTTTCTTTTTATGGCTGAGTAATATTCCATTGTATATATGTGCCCCATCTTCTTTATCCATTCATCTGATGATGGACACTTAGGTTGTTTCCATCTCCGGGCTATTGTAAATAGGGCTGCTATGAACATTTTGGTACATGTCTCTTTTTGAATTATGGTTTTCTCAGGGTATATGCCCAGTAGTGCGATTGCTGGGTCATGGTAGTTCTATTTGTAGTTTTTTAAGGAACCTCCATACCGTTCTCCATAGTGGCTGTACCAATTCACATTCCCACCAGCAGTGCAAGAGTGTTCCTTTTTCTCCACACCCTCTCCAGCATTTATTGTTTGTAGAGTTTTTGATGATGGCCATTCTGACTGGTGTGAGATGATATCTCATTGTAGTTTTGATTTGCATTTCTCTAATGATTAGTGATGTTGAGCATCCTTTCATGTGTTTGTTGGCAGTCTGTATATCTTCTTTGGAGAAACGTCTCTTAAGGTCTTCTGCCCATTTTGGTATTGGGTTGTTTGTTTTTTTGATATCGAGCTGCATGAGCTGCTTGTAGGCAGGTGTATTCTTAAGTACTGTGCCACCAGGGAAGTCCCTTTAATGGATTTTAAACAGAAAGTTTTAACATGTATACTCCCCTAGTGAAATAAAATATATACTCTAACTCATTTAAAATTCATCCCGTATTGTTAGACTCTGTTATAACGTAGATAGCCTAGGTTACCTTGTGATTCCCAAAACGTGTAATTACACGTGGGAGAGGTTTGACAAAACTGTAGTACACTGTGAGGCAGTGTTAATGAGGGATTCTTTTTTTTTCTTCTTTTAAATTCTTGTGTGTCAGGCAGTGTTCCGGGCAGTTGCATGCTTTATTTGACTCAGTTATCAAAACTCTGAAAATGAATGTATTTTCCCTGCTTTATAGGTAGGAAAACTGAGGCTCAGAAAACATTAGTAACTTGACCAAGGACACAGAGCTAGGAAATAACAGAACTAGGATTTAGTCCCCAAGACTTGCACTTTCCACTTTGCTCCATTTTAATATAACACGGAAGTTGCAGAGGTTTTTTTTTTTAAATTAAATTATTTACTTATTAGGCTGTGTCAGGTCTTAGTTGCGGCACGTGGGATCTTCGTTGCGGCATGCAGGATCTTTCGTCGTGGCATGCAGGCTTCTCTAGTTGCAGCACGTGGGCTTCTCTCTAGTTGTGGCGCAGGCTCAGTAGTTCAGGCATGCAGGCTCCAGAGTGCAAGGCCTCAGTAGTTGCGGTGTGCGGGCTTAGTTGCCCTGCGGCAGGTGGGATCTTAGTTCCCTGCCCAGGGATGGAACCTGCATCCCCCGCATTGGAAGGCAGATTTTTTTTGTTTGTTTTCTTTTTTTTTTTTTATTGGCGTACAATTGCTTCACAATGGTTAGTTTCTGCTTTACAACAAAGTGAATCAGTTATACATATACATCTGTTCCCATATCCCTTCCCTCTTGCGACTCCCTCTCTCCCACCCTCCCTATCCCTCCCCTCTAGGAGGTCACAAAGCACCAATCGATCTTATCTCCCTGTGCTGTGCGGCTGCTTCCCACTAGCTACCTACCTTACGTTTGGTAGTGTATATATGTCCATGCCTCTCTTTCGCTTTGTCTCAGCTTACCCTTCCCCCTCCGCATATCCTCAGATCCATTCTCAAGTAGGTCTGTGTCTTTATTCCTGTTTTACCCCTAGGTTCTTCATGACATTTCTTTTTCTTAAATTTGATATATATGTGTTAGCATACGGTATTTGTCTTTCTCTTTCTGACTTACTTCACTCTGTATGACAGACTGTAGGTCTACCCACCTCATTACAAATAGCTCAGTTTCGTTTCTTTTTATGGCTGAGTAATATTCCATTGTATATATGTGCCCCATCTTCTTTATCCATTCATCCGATGATGGACACTTAGGTTGTTTCCATCTCCGGGCTATTGTAAATAGAGCTGCAATGAACATTTTGGTACATGACTCTTTTTGAATTATGGTTTTCTCAGGGTATATGTCTAGTAGTGGGATTGCTGGGTCATATGGTAGTTCTATTTGTCGTTTTTTAAGGAACCTCCATACTGTTCTCCATAGTGGCTGTAGCAATTCACATTCCCACCAGCAGTGCAAGAGGATTCCCTTTTCTCCACACCCTCTCCAGCATTTATTGTTTGTAGAGTTTTTGATGATGGCCATTCTGACTGGTGTGAGATGATATCTCATTGAAGTTTTGATTTGCATTTCTCTAATGATTAGTGATGTTGAGCATCCTTTCATGTGTTTGTTGGCAGTCTGTATATCTTCTTTGGAGAAACGTCTCTTAAGGTCTTCTGCCCATTTTGGTATTGGGTTGTTTGTTTTTTTGATATCGAGCTGCATGAGCTGCTTGTAGGCAGGTGTATTCTTAAGTACTGTGCCACCAGGGAAGTCCCTTTAATGGATTTTAAACAGAAAGTTTTAACATGTATACTCCCCTAGTGAAATAAAATATATACTCTAACTCATTTAAAATTCATCCCGTATTGTTAGACTCTGTTATAACGTAGATAACCTAGGTTACCTTGTGATTCCCAAAACGTGTAATTACACGTGGGAGAGGTTTGACAAAACTGTAGTACACTGTGAGGCAGTGTTAATGAGGGATTCTTTTTTTTTCTTCTTTTAAATTCTTGTGTGTCAGGCAGTGTTCCGGGCAGTTGCATGCTTTATTTGACTCAGTTATCAAAACTCTGAAAATGAATGTATTTCCCTGCTTTATAGGTAGGAAAACTGAGGCTCAGAAAACATTAGTAACTTGACCAAGGACACAGAGCTAGGAAATAACAGAACTAGGATTTAGTCCCCAAGACTTGCACTTTCCACTTTGCTCCATTTTAATATAACACGGAAGTTGCAGAGGTTTTTTTTTTAAATTAAATTATTTACTTATTAGGCTGTGTCAGGTCTTAGTTGCGGCATGCAGGATCTTTCGTCGTGGCATGCAGGCTTCTCTAGTTGCAGCACGTGGGCTTCTCTCTAGTTGTGGCGCAGGCTCAGTAGTTCAGGCATGCAGGCTCCAGAGTGCAAGGCCTCAGTAGTTGCGGTGTGCGGGCTTAGTTGCCCTGCGGCAGGTGGGATCTTAGTTCCCTGCCCAGGGATGGAACCTGCATCCCCCGCATTGGAAGGCAGATTTTTTTTGTTTGTTTTCTTTTTTTTTTTTTTTATTGGCGTACAATTGCTTCACAATGGTTAGTTTCTGCTTTACAACAAAGTGAATCAGTTATACATATACATCTGTTCCCATATCCCTTCCCTCTTGCGACTCCCTCTCTCCCACCCTCCCTATCCCACCCCTCTAGGAGGTCACAAAGCACCAATCGATCTTATCTCCCTGTGCTGTGCGGCTGCTTCCCACTAGCTATCTACCTTACGTTTTTTAGTGTATATATGTCCATGCCTCTCTTTTGCTTTGTCTCAGCTTCCCCTTCCCCCTCCGCATATCCTCAGATCCATTCTCAAGTAGTTCTGTGTCTTTATTCCTGTTTTACCCCTAGGTTATTCATGACATTTTTTTTTCTTAAATTTGATATATATGTGTTAGCATATGGTATTTGTCTTTCTCTTTCTGACTTACTTCACTCTGTATGACAGACTCTAGGTCTATCCACCTCATTACACATAGCTCAATTTCGTTTCCTTTTATGGTTGAGTAATATTCCATTGTATATATGTGCCACATCTTCTTTTTTTTTTTTGCTTTATAACAAATTTAATCAGTTATACATATACATATGTTCCTATATTCCCTCCCTTTTGCGTCTCCCTCCCACCCTCCCTATCCCACCCCTCCAGGCGGTCACAAAGCACCGAGCTGATCTCCCTGTGCTATGCGGCTGCTTCCCACTAGCTATCTACCTTACGTTTGGTAGTATATATATGTCCATGCCGCTCTTTCACTTTGTCACAGCTTACCCTTCCCCCTCCCCATATCCTCAAGTCCATTCTCTAGTAGGTCTGTGTCTTTATTCCTGTCTTACCCCTAGGTTCTTCATGACATTTTTTTTTTCTTCCTTAAATTCCATATATATGTGTCAGCATACAGTATTTGTCTTTCTCTTTCTGACTTACTTTACTCTGTATGACAGACTCTAGGTCCATCCACCTCATTACAAATAGCTCCATTTCATTTCTTTTATGGCTTAGTAATATTCCATTGTATATATGTGCCACGTCTTCTTTACCCATTCATCTGATGATGGACACTTAGGTTGTTTCCATCTCCGGGCTATTGTAAATAGGGCTGCTATGAACATTTTGGTACATGTCTCTTTTTGAATTATGGTTTTCTCAGGGTATATGCCCAGTAGTGCGATTGCTGGGTCATGGTAGTTCTATTTGTAGTTTTTTAAGGAACCTCCATACCGTTCTCCATAGTGGCTGTACCAATTCACATTCCCACCAGCAGTGCAAGAGTGTTCCTTTTTCTCCACACCCTCTCCAGCATTTATTGTTTGTAGAGTTTTTGATGATGGCCATTCTGACTGGTGTGAGATGATATCTCATTGTAGTTTTGATTTGCATTTCTCTAATGATTAGTGATGTTGAGCATCCTTTCATGTGTTTGTTGGCAGTCTGTATATCTTCTTTGGAGAAACGTCTCTTAAGGTCTTCTGCCCATTTTGGTATTGGGTTGTTTGTTTTTTTGATATCGAGCTGCATGAGCTGCTTGTAGGCAGGTGTATTCTTAAGTACTGTGCCACCAGGGAAGTCCCTTTAATGGATTTTAAACAGAAAGTTTTAACATGTATACTCCCCTAGTGAAATAAAATATATACTCTAACTCATTTAAAATTCATCCCGTATTGTTAGACTCTGTTATAACGTAGATAACCTAGGTTACCTTGTGATTCCCAAAACGTGTAATTACACGTGGGAGAGGTTTGACAAAACTGTAGTACACTGTGAGGCAGTGTTAATGAGGGATTCTTTTTTTTTCTTCTTTTAAATTCTTGTGTGTCAGGCAGTGTTCCGGGCAGTTGCATGCTTTATTTGACTCAGTTATCAAAACTCTGAAAATGAATGTATTTCCCTGCTTTATAGGTAGGAAAACTGAGGCTCAGAAAACATTAGTAACTTGACCAAGGGCACAGAGCTAGGAAATAACAGAACTAGGATTTAGTCCCCAAGACTTGCACTTTCCACTTTGCTCCATTTTAATATAACACGGAACTTGCAGAGGTTTTTTTTTTAAATTAAATTATTTACTTATTAGGCTGTGTCAGGTCTTAGTTGCGGCACGTGGGATCTTCGTTGCGGCATGCAGGATCTTTCGTCGTGGCATGCAGGCTTCTCTAGTTGCAGCACGTGGGCTTCTCTCTAGTTATGGCGCAGGCTCAGTAGTCAAGGTATGCAGGCTCCAGAGTGCAAGGCCTCAGTAGTTGCGGTGTGCGGGCTTAGTTGCCCTGCGGCAGGTGGGATCTTAGTTCCCTGCCCAGGGATGGAACCTGCATCCCCCGCATTGGAATGCAGATTTTTTTTGTTTTTTTGTTTTTTTTTTTTTTTTTTTATTGGCGTACAATTGCTTCACAATGGTTAGTTTCTGCTTTACAAAAAAGTGAATCAGTTATACATATACATCTGTTCCCATATCCCTTCCCTCTTGTGACTCCCTCTCTCCCACCCTCCCTATCCCACCCCTCCAGGCGGTCACAAAGCACCAATCGATCTTATCTCCCTGTGCTGTGCGGCTGCTTCCCACTAGCTACCTACCTTACGTTTGGTAGTGTATATATGTCCATGCCTCTCTTTCGCTTTGTCTCAGCTTACCCTTCCCCCTCCGCATATCCTCAGATCCATTCTCAAGTAGGTCTGTGTCTTTATTCCTGTTTTACCCCTAGGTTCTTCATGACATTTCTTTTTCTTAAATTCGATATATATGTGTTAGCATACGGTATTTGTCTTTCTCTTTCTGACTTACTTCACTCTGTATGACAGACTGTAGGTCTACCCACCTCATTACAAATAGCTCAGTTTCGTTTCTTTTTATGGCTGAGTAATATTCCATTGTATATATGTGCCCCATCTTCTTTATCCATTCATCTGATGATGGACACTTAGGTTGTTTCCATCTCCGGGCTATTGTAAATAGGGCTGCTATGAACATTTTGGTACATGTCTCTTTTTGAATTATGGTTTTCTCAGGGTATATGCCCAGTAGTGCGATTGCTGGGTCATGGTAGTTCTATTTGTAGTTTTTTAAGGAACCTCCATACCGTTCTCCATAGTGGCTGTACCAATTCACATTCCCACCAGCAGTGCAAGAGTGTTCCTTTTTCTCCACACCCTCTCCAGCATTTATTGTTTGTAGAGTTTTTGATGATGGCCATTCTGACTGGTGTGAGATGATATCTCATTGTAGTTTTGATTTGCATTTCTCTAATGATTAGTGATGTTGAGCATCCTTTCATGTGTTTGTTGGCAGTCTGTATATCTTCTTTGGAGAAACGTCTCTTAAGGTCTTCTGCCCATTTTGGTATTGGGTTGTTTGTTTTTTTGATATCGAGCTGCATGAGCTGCTTGTAGGCAGGTGTATTCTTAAGTACTGTGCCACCAGGGAAGTCCCTTTAATGGATTTTAAACAGAAAGTTTTAACATGTATACTCCCCTAGTGAAATAAAATATATACTCTAACTCATTTAAAATTCATCCCGTATTGTTAGACTCTGTTATAACGTAGATAGCCTAGGTTACCTTGTGATTCCCAAAACGTGTAATTACACGTGGGAGAGGTTTGACAAAACTGTAGTACACTGTGAGGCAGTGTTAATGAGGGATTCTTTTTTTTTCTTCTTTTAAATTCTTGTGTGTCAGGCAGTGTTCCGGGCAGTTGCATGCTTTATTTGACTCAGTTATCAAAACTCTGAAAATGAATGTATTTTCCCTGCTTTATAGGTAGGAAAACTGAGGCTCAGAAAACATTAGTAACTTGACCAAGGACACAGAGCTAGGAAATAACAGAACTAGGATTTAGTCCCCAAGACTTGCACTTTCCACTTTGCTCCATTTTAATATAACACGGAAGTTGCAGAGGTTTTTTTTTTTAAATGAAATTATTTACTTATTAGGCTGTGTCAGGTCTTAGTTGCGGCACGTGGGATCTTCGTTGCGGCATGCAGGATCTTTCGTCGTGGCATGCAGGCTTCTCTAGTTGCAGCACGTGGGCTTCTCTCTAGTTGTGGCGCAGGCTCAGTAGTTCAGGCATGCAGGCTCCAGAGTGCAAGGCCTCAGTAGTTGCGGTGTGCGGGCTTAGTTGCCCTGCGGCAGGTGGGATCTTAGTTCCCTGCCCAGGGATGGAACCTGCATCCCCCGCATTGGAAGGCAGATTTTTTTTGTTTGTTTTCTTTTTTTTTTTTTATTGGCGTACAATTGCTTCACAATGGTTAGTTTCTGCTTTACAACAAAGTGAATCAGTTATACATATACATCTGTTCCCATATCCCTTCCCTCTTGCGACTCCCTCTCTCCCACCCTCCCTATCCCTCCCCTCTAGGAGGTCACAAAGCACCAATCGATCTTATCTCCCTGTGCTGTGCGGCTGCTTCCCACTAGCTACCTACCTTACGTTTGGTAGTGTATATATGTCCATGCCTCTCTTTCGCTTTGTCTCAGCTTACCCTTCCCCCTCTGCATATCCTCAGATCCATTCTCAAGTAGGTCTGTGTCTTTATTCCTGTTTTACCCCTAGGTTCTTCATGACATTTCTTTTTCTTAAATTTGATATATATGTGTTAGCATACGGTATTTGTCTTTCTCTTTCTGACTTACTTCACTCTGTATGACAGACTGTAGGTCTACCCACCTCATTACAAATAGCTCAGTTTCGTTTCTTTTTATGGCTGAGTAATATTCCATTGTATATATGTGCCCCATCTTCTTTATCCATTCATCCGATGATGGACACTTAGGTTGTTTCCATCTCCGGGCTATTGTAAATAGAGCTGCAATGAACATTTTGGTACATGACTCTTTTTGAATTATGGTTTTCTCAGGGTATATGTCTAGTAGTGGGATTGCTGGGTCATATGGTAGTTCTATTTGTCGTTTTTTAAGGAACCTCCATACTGTTCTCCATAGTGGCTGTAGCAATTCACATTCCCACCAGCAGTGCAAGAGGATTCCCTTTTCTCCACACCCTCTCCAGCATTTATTGTTTGTAGAGTTTTTGATGATGGCCATTCTGACTGGTGTGAGATGATATCTCATTGTAGTTTTGATTTGCATTTCTCTAATGATTAGTGATGTTGAGCATCCTTTCATGTGTTTGTTGGCAGTCTGTATATCTTCTTTGGAGAAACGTCTCTTAAGGTCTTCTGCCCATTTTGGTATTGGGTTGTTTGTTTTTTTGATATCGAGCTGCATGAGCTGCTTGTAGGCAGGTGTATTCTTAAGTACTGTGCCACCAGGGAAGTCCCTTTAATGGATTTTAAACAGAAAGTTTTAACATGTATACTCCCCTAGTGAAATAAAATATATACTCTAACTCATTTAAAATTCATCCCGTATTGTTAGACTCTGTTATAACGTAGATAACCTAGGTTACCTTGTGATTCCCAAAACGTGTAATTACACGTGGGAGAGGTTTGACAAAACTGTAGTACACTGTGAGGCAGTGTTAATGAGGGATTCTTTTTTTTTCTTCTTTTAAATTCTTGTGTGTCAGGCAGTGTTCCGGGCAGTTGCATGCTTTATTTGACTCAGTTATCAAAACTCTGAAAATGAATGTATTTCCCTGCTTTATAGGTAGGAAAACTGAGGCTCAGAAAACATTAGTAACTTGACCAAGGACACAGAGCTAGGAAATAACAGAACTAGGATTTAGTCCCCAAGACTTGCACTTTCCACTTTGCTCCATTTTAATATAACACGGAAGTTGCAGAGGTTTTTTTTTTAAATTAAATTATTTACTTATTAGGCTGTGTCAGGTCTTAGTTGCGGCATGCAGGATCTTTCGTCGTGGCATGCAGGCTTCTCTAGTTGCAGCACGTGGGCTTCTCTCTAGTTGTGGCGCAGGCTCAGTAGTTCAGGCATGCAGGCTCCAGAGTGCAAGGCCTCAGTAGTTGCGGTGTGCGGGCTTAGTTGCCCTGCGGCAGGTGGGATCTTAGTTCCCTGCCCAGGGATGGAACCTGCATTCCCCGCATTGGAAGGCAGATTTTTTTTGTTTGTTTTCTTTTTTTTTTTTTTATTGGCGTACAATTGCTTCACAATGGTTAGTTTCTGCTTTACAAAAAAGTGAATCAGTTATACATATACATCTGTTCCCATATCCCTTCCCTCTTGTGACTCCCTCTCTCCCACCCTCCCTATCCCACCCCTCCAGGCGGTCACAAAGCACCAATCGATCTTATCTCCCTGTGCTGTGCGGCTGCTTCCCACTAGCTACCTACCTTACGTTTGGTAGTGTATATATGTCCATGCCTCTCTTTCGCTTTGTCTCAGCTTACCCTTCCCCCTCCGCATATCCTCAGATCCATTCTCAAGTAGGTCTGTGTCTTTATTCCTGTTTTACCCCTAGGTTCTTCATGACATTTCTTTTTCTTAAATTCGATATATATGTGTTAGCATACGGTATTTGTCTTTCTCTTTCTGACTTACTTCACTCTGTATGACAGACTGTAGGTCTACCCACCTCATTACAAATAGCTCAGTTTCGTTTCTTTTTATGGCTGAGTAATATTCCATTGTATATATGTGCCCCATCTTCTTTATCCATTCATCTGATGATGGACACTTAGGTTGTTTCCATCTCCGGGCTATTGTAAATAGGGCTGCTATGAACATTTTGGTACATGTCTCTTTTTGAATTATGGTTTTCTCAGGGTATATGCCCAGTAGTGCGATTGCTGGGTCATGGTAGTTCTATTTGTAGTTTTTTAAGGAACCTCCATACCGTTCTCCATAGTGGCTGTACCAATTCACATTCCCACCAGCAGTGCAAGAGTGTTCCTTTTTCTCCACACCCTCTCCAGCATTTATTGTTTGTAGAGTTTTTGATGATGGCCATTCTGACTGGTGTGAGATGATATCTCATTGTAGTTTTGATTTGCATTTCTCTAATGATTAGTGATGTTGAGCATCCTTTCATGTGTTTGTTGGCAGTCTGTATATCTTCTTTGGAGAAACGTCTCTTAAGGTCTTCTGCCCATTTTGGTATTGGGTTGTTTGTTTTTTTGATATCGAGCTGCATGAGCTGCTTGTAGGCAGGTGTATTCTTAAGTACTGTGCCACCAGGGAAGTCCCTTTAATGGATTTTAAACAGAAAGTTTTAACATGTATACTCCCCTAGTGAAATAAAATATATACTCTAACTCATTTAAAATTCATCCCGTATTGTTAGACTCTGTTATAACGTAGATAGCCTAGGTTACCTTGTGATTCCCAAAACGTGTAATTACACGTGGGAGAGGTTTGACAAAACTGTAGTACACTGTGAGGCAGTGTTAATGAGGGATTCTTTTTTTTTCTTCTTTTAAATTCTTGTGTGTCAGGCAGTGTTCCGGGCAGTTGCATGCTTTATTTGACTCAGTTATCAAAACTCTGAAAATGAATGTATTTTCCCTGCTTTATAGGTAGGAAAACTGAGGCTCAGAAAACATTAGTAACTTGACCAAGGACACAGAGCTAGGAAATAACAGAACTAGGATTTAGTCCCCAAGACTTGCACTTTCCACTTTGCTCCATTTTAATATAACACGGAAGTTGCAGAGGTTTTTTTTTTTAAATGAAATTATTTACTTATTAGGCTGTGTCAGGTCTTAGTTGCGGCACGTGGGATCTTCGTTGCGGCATGCAGGATCTTTCGTCGTGGCATGCAGGCTTCTCTAGTTGCAGCACGTGGGCTTCTCTCTAGTTGTGGCGCAGGCTCAGTAGTTCAGGCATGCAGGCTCCAGAGTGCAAGGCCTCAGTAGTTGCGGTGTGCGGGCTTAGTTGCCCTGCGGCAGGTGGGATCTTAGTTCCCTGCCCAGGGATGGAACCTGCATCCCCCGCATTGGAAGGCAGATTTTTTTTGTTTGTTTTCTTTTTTTTTTTTTATTGGCGTACAATTGCTTCACAATGGTTAGTTTCTGCTTTACAAAAAAGTGAATCAGTTATACATATACATCTGTTCCCATATCCCTTCCCTCTTGCGACTCCCTCTCTCCCACCCTCCCTATCCCTCCCCTCTAGGAGGTCACAAAGCACCAATCGATCTTATCTCCCTGTGCTGTGCGGCTGCTTCCCACTAGCTACCTACCTTACGTTTGGTAGTGTATATATGTCCATGCCTCTCTTTCGCTTTGTCTCAGCTTACCCTTCCCCCTCCGCATATCCTCAGATCCATTCTCAAGTAGGTCTGTGTCTTTATTCCTGTTTTACCCCTAGGTTCTTCATGACATTTCTTTTTCTTAAATTTGATATATATGTGTTAGCATACGGTATTTATCTTTCTCTTTCTGACTTACTTCACTCTGTATGACAGACTGTAGGTCTACCCACCTCATTACAAATAGCTCAGTTTCGTTTCTTTTTATGGCTGAGTAATATTCCATTGTATATATGTGCCCCATCTTCTTTATCCATTCATCCGATGATGGACACTTAGGTTGTTTCCATCTCCGGGCTATTGTAAATAGAGCTGCAATGAACATTTTGGTACATGACTCTTTTTGAATTATGGTTTTCTCAGGGTATATGTCTAGTAGTGGGATTGCTGGGTCATATGGTAGTTCTATTTGTCGTTTTTTAAGGAACCTCCATACTGTTCTCCATAGTGGCTGTAGCAATTCACATTCCCACCAGCAGTGCAAGAGGATTCCCTTTTCTCCACACCCTCTCCAGCATTTATTGTTTGTAGAGTTTTTGATGATGGCCATTCTGACTGGTGTGAGATGATATCTCATTGTAGTTTTGATTTGCATTTCTCTAATGATTAGTGATGTTGAGCATCCTTTCATGTGTTTGTTGGCAGTCTGTATATCTTCTTTGGAGAAACGTCTCTTAAGGTCTTCTGCCCATTTTGGTATTGGGTTGTTTGTTTTTTTGATATCGAGCTGCATGAGCTGCTTGTAGGCAGGTGTATTCTTAAGTACTGTGCCACCAGGGAAGTCCCTTTAATGGATTTTAAACAGAAAGTTTTAACATGTATACTCCCCTAGTGAAATAAAATATATACTCTAACTCATTTAAAATTCATCCCGTATTGTTAGACTCTGTTATAACGTAGATAACCTAGGTTACCTTGTGATTCCCAAAACGTGTAATTACACGTGGGAGAGGTTTGACAAAACTGTAGTACACTGTGAGGCAGTGTTAATGAGGGATTCTTTTTTTTTCTTCTTTTAAATTCTTGTGTGTCAGGCAGTGTTCCGGGCAGTTGCATGCTTTATTTGACTCAGTTATCAAAACTCTGAAAATGAATGTATTTCCCTGCTTTATAGGTAGGAAAACTGAGGCTCAGAAAACATTAGTAACTTGACCAAGGACACAGAGCTAGGAAATAACAGAACTAGGATTTAGTCCCCAAGACTTGCACTTTCCACTTTGCTCCATTTTAATATAACACGGAAGTTGCAGAGGTTTTTTTTTTAAATTAAATTATTTACTTATTAGGCTGTGTCAGGTCTTAGTTGCGGCATGCAGGATCTTTCGTCGTGGCATGCAGGCTTCTCTAGTTGCAGCACGTGGGCTTCTCTCTAGTTGTGGCGCAGGCTCAGTAGTTCAGGCATGCAGGCTCCAGAGTGCAAGGCCTCAGTAGTTGCGGTGTGCGGGCTTAGTTGCCCTGCGGCAGGTGGGATCTTAGTTCCCTGCCCAGGGATGGAACCTGCATTCCCCGCATTGGAAGGCAGATTTTTTTTGTTTGTTTTCTTTTTTTTTTTTTTATTGGCGTACAATTGCTTCACAATGGTTAGTTTCTGCTTTACAACAAAGTGAATCAGTTATACATATACATCTGTTCCCATATCCCTTCCCTCTTGCGACTCCCTCTCTCCCACCCTCCCTATCCCACCCCTCTAGGAGGTCACAAAGCACCAATCGATCTTATCTCCCTGTGCTGTGCGGCTGCTTCCCACTAGCTATCTACCTTACGTTTTTTAGTGTATATATGTCCATGCCTCTCTTTTGCTTTGCCTCAGCTTCCCCTTCCCCCTCCGCATATCCTCAGATCCATTCTCAAGTAGTTCTGTGTCTTTATTCCTGTTTTACCCCTAGGTTATTCATGACATTTTTTTTTCTTAAATTTGATATATATGTGTTAGCATATGGTATTTGTCTTTCTCTTTCTGACTTACTTCACTCTGTATGACAGACTCTAGGTCTATCCACCTCATTACAAATAGCTCAATTTCGTTTCCTTTTATGGTTGAGTAATATTCCATTGTATATATGTGCCACATCTTCTTTTTTTTTTTTTTTTTTTGCTTTATAACAAATTTAATCAGTTATACATATACATATGTTCCTATATTCCCTCCCTTTTGCGTCTCCCTCCCACCCTCCCTATCCCACCCCTCCAGGCGGTCACAAAGCACCGAGCTGATCTCCCTGTGCTATGCGGCTGCTTCCCACTAGCTATCTACCTTACGTTTGGTAGTATATATATGTCCATGCCGCTCTTTCACTTTGTCACAGCTTACCCTTCCCCCTCCCCATATCCTCAAGTCCATTCTCTAGTAGGTCTGTGTCTTTATTCCTGTCTTACCCCTAGGTTCTAAATGACATTTTTTTTTTCTTCCTTAAATTCCATATATATGTGTCAGCATACAGTATTTGTCTTTCTCTTTCTGACTTACTTCACTCTGTATGACAGACTCTAGGTCCATCCACCTCATTACAAATAGCTCCATTTCATTTCTTTTATGGCTTAGTAATATTCCATTGTATATATGTGCCACGTCTTCTTTACCCATTCATCTGATGATGGACACTTAGGTTGTTTCCATCTCCGGGCTATTGTAAATAGAGCTGCAATGAACATTTTGGTACATGACTCTTTTTGAATTATGGTTTTCTCAGGGTATATGTCTAGTAGTGGGATTGCTGGGTCATATGGTAGTTCTATTTGTCGTTTTTTAAGGAACCTCCATACCGTTCTCCATAGTGGCTGTAGCAATTCACATTCCCACCAGCAGTGCAAGAGGATTCCCTTTTCTCCACACCCTCTCCAGCATTTATTGTTTGTAGAGTTTTTGATGATGGCCATTCTGACTGGTGTGAGATGATATCTCATTGTAGTTTTGATTTGCATTTCTCTAATGATTAGTGATGTTGAGCATCCTTTCATGTGTTTGTTGGCAGTCTGTATATCTTCTTTGGAGAAACGTCTCTTAAGGTCTTCTGCCCATTTTGGTATTGGGTTGTTTGTTTTTTTGATATCGAGCTGCATGAGCTGCTTGTAGGCAGGTGTATTCTTAAGTACTGTGCCACCAGGGAAGTCCCTTTAATGGATTTTAAACAGAAAGTTTTAACATGTATACTCCCCTAGTGAAATAAAATATATACTCTAACTCATTTAAAATTCATCCCGTATTGTTAGACTCTGTTATAACGTAGATAACCTAGGTTACCTTGTGATTCCCAAAACGTGTAATTACACGTGGGAGAGGTTTGACAAAACTGTAGTACACTGTGAGGCAGTGTTAATGAGGGATTCTTTTTTTTTCTTCTTTTAAATTCTTGTGTGTCAGGCAGTGTTCCGGGCAGTTGCATGCTTTATTTGACTCAGTTATCAAAACTCTGAAAATGAATGTATTTCCCTGCTTTATAGGTAGGAAAACTGAGGCTCAGAAAACATTAGTAACTTGACCAAGGACACAGAGCTAGGAAATAACAGAACTAGGATTTAGTCCCCAAGACTTGCACTTTCCACTTTGCTCCATTTTAATATAACACGGAAGTTGCAGAGGTTTTTTTTTTAAATTAAATTATTTACTTATTAGGCTGTGTCAGGTCTTAGTTGCGGCATGCAGGATCTTTCGTCGTGGCATGCAGGCTTCTCTAGTTGCAGCACGTGGGCTTCTCTCTAGTTATGGCGCAGGCTCAGTAGTTCAGGCATGCAGGCTCCAGAGTGCAAGGCCTCAGTAGTTGCGGTGTGCGGGCTTAGTTGCCCTGCGGCAGGTGGGATCTTAGTTCCCTGCCCAGGGATGGAACCTGCATCCCCCGCATTGGAAGGCAGATTTTTTTTGTTTGTTTTCTTTTTTTTTTTTTTTATTGGCGTACAATTGCTTCACAATGGTTAGTTTCTGCTTTACAACAAAGTGAATCAGTTATACATATACATCTGTTCCCATATCCCTTCCCTCTTGCGACTCCCTCTCTCCCACCCTCCCTATCCCACCCCTCTAGGAGGTCACAAAGCACCAATCGATCTTATCTCCCTGTGCTGTGCGGCTGCTTCCCACTAGCTATCTACCTTACGTTTTTTAGTGTATATATGTCCATGCCTCTCTTTTGCTTTGTCTCAGCTTCCCCTTCCCCCTCCGCATATCCTCAGATCCATTCTCAAGTAGTTCTGTGTCTTTATTCCTGTTTTACCCCTAGGTTATTCATGACATTTTTTTTTCTTAAATTTGATATATATGTGTTAGCATATGGTATTTGTCTTTCTCTTTCTGACTTACTTCACTCTGTATGACAGACTCTAGGTCTATCCACCTCATTACACATAGCTCAATTTCGTTTCCTTTTATGGTTGAGTAATATTCCATTGTATATATGTGCCACATCTTCTTTTTTTTTTTTTTTTTTTGCTTTATAACAAATTTAATCAGTTATACATATACATATGTTCCTATATCCCCTCCCTTTTGCGTCTCCCTCCCACCCTCCCTATCCCACCCCTCCAGGCGGTCACAAAGCACCGAGCTGATCTCCCTGTGCTATGCGGCTGCTTCCCCCTAGCTATCTACCTTACGTTTGGTAGTATATATATGTCCATGCCGCTCTTTCACTTTGTCACAGCTTACCCTTCCCCCTCCCCATATCCTCAAGTCCATTCTCTAGTAGGTCTGTGTCTTTATTCCTGTCTTACCCCTAGGTTCTTCATGACATTTTTTTTTTCTTCCTTAAATTCCATATATATGTGTCAGCATACAGTATTTGTCTTTCTCCTTCTGACTTACTTCACTCTGTATGACAGACTCTAGGTCCATCCACCTCATTACAAATAGCTCCATTTCATTTCTTTTATGGCTTAGTAATATTCCATTGTATATATGTGCCACGTCTTCTTTACCCATTCATCTGATGATGGACACTTAGGTTGTTTCCATCTCCGGGCTATTGTAAATAGGGCTGCTATGAACATTTTGGTACATGTCTCTTTTTGAATTATGGTTTTCTCAGGGTATATGCCCAGTAGTGCGATTGCTGGGTCATGGTAGTTCTATTTGTAGTTTTTTAAGGAACCTCCATACCGTTCTCCATAGTGGCTGTACCAATTCACATTCCCACCAGCAGTGCAAGAGTGTTCCTTTTTCTCCACACCCTCTCCAGCATTTATTGTTTGTAGAGTTTTTGATGATGGCCATTCTGACTGGTGTGAGATGATATCTCATTGTAGTTTTGATTTGCATTTCTCTAATGATTAGTGATGTTGAGCATCCTTTCATGTGTTTGTTGGCAGTCTGTATATCTTCTTTGGAGAAACGTCTCTTAAGGTCTTCTGCCCATTTTGGTATTGGGTTGTTTGTTTTTTTGATATCGAGCTGCATGAGCTGCTTGTAGGCAGGTGTATTCTTAAGTACTGTGCCACCAGGGAAGTCCCTTTAATGGATTTTAAACAGAAAGTTTTAACATGTATACTCCCCTAGTGAAATAAAATATATACTCTAACTCATTTAAAATTCATCCCGTATTGTTAGACTCTGTTATAACGTAGATAACCTAGGTTACCTTATGATTCCCAAAACGTGTAATTACACGTGGGAGAGGTTTGACAAAACTGTAGTACACTGTGAGGCAGTGTTAATGAGGGATTCTTTTTTTTTTCTTCTTTTAAATTCTTGTGTGTCAGGCAGTGTTCCGGGCAGTTGCATGCTTTATTTGACTCAGTTATCAAAACTCTGAAAATGAATGTATTTCCCTGCTTTATAGGTAGGAAAACTGAGGCTCAGAAAACGTTAGTAACTTGACCAAGGGCACAGAGCTAGGAAATAACAGAACTAGGATTTAGTCCCCAAGACTTGCACTTTCCACTTTGCTCCATTTTAATATAACACGGAACTTGCAGAGGTTTTTTTTTTAAATTAAATTATTTACTTATTAGGCTGTGTCAGGTCTTAGTTGCGGCACGTGGGATCTTCGTTGCGGCATGCAGGATCTTTCGTCGTGGCATGCAGGCTTCTCTAGTTGCAGCACGTGGGCTTCTCTCTAGTTGTGGCGCAGGCTCAGTAGTTCAGGCATGCAGGCTCCAGAGTGCAAGGCCTCAGTAGTTGCGGTGTGCGGGCTAAGTTGCCCTGCGGCAGGTGGGATCTTAGTTCCCTGCCCAGGGATGGAACCTGCATCCCCCGCATTGGAAGGCAGATTCTTTTTTTTTTCCTTTTTTTTTTTTTTATTGGCGTACAATTGCTTCACAATGGTTAGTTTCTGCTTTATAACAAAGTGAATCAGTTATACATATACATCTGTTCCCATATCCCTTCCCTCCTCCGTCTCCCTCTCTCCCACCCTCCCTATCCCACCCCTCCAGGCGGTCACAAAGCACCAATCGATCTTATCTCCCTGTGCTGTGCGGCTGCTTCCCACTAGCTACCTACCTTACGTTTGGTAGTGTATATATGTCCATGCCTCTCTTTCGCTTTGTCTCAGCTTCCCCTTCCCCCTCCGCATATCCTCAGATCCATTCTCAAGTAGTTCTGTGTCTTTATTCCTGTTTTACCCCTAGGTTATTCATGACATTTCTTTTTCTTAAATTTGATATATATGTGTTAGCATATGGTATTTGTCTTTCTCTTTCTGACTTACTTCACTCTGTATGACAGACTCTAGGTCTATCCACCTCATTACACATAGCTCAATTTCGTTTCCTTTTATGGTTGAGTAATATTCCATTGTATATATGTGCCACATCCTCTTTTTTTTTTTTTTTTTTTTGCTTTATAACAAATTTAATCAGTTATACATATACATATGTTCCTATATCCCCTCCCTTTTGCGTCTCCCTCCCACCCTCCCTATCCCACCCCTCCAGGCGGTCACAAAGCACCGAGCTGATCTCCCTGTGCTATGCGGCTGCTTTCCACTAGCTATCTACCTTACGTTTGGTAGTATATATATGTCCATGCCGCTCTTTCACTTTATCACAGCTTACTCTTCCCCCTCCCCATATCCTCAAGTCCATTCTCTAGTAGGTCTGTGTCTTTATTCCTGTCTTACCCCTAGGTTCTTCATGACATTTTTTTTTCTTCCTTAAATTCCATATATATGTGTCAGCATACAGTATTTGTCTTTCTCTTTCTGACTTACTTCACTCTGTATGACAGACTCTAGGTCCATCCACCTCATTACAAATAGCTCCATTTCATTTCTTTTATGGCTTAGTAATATTCCATTGTATATATGTGCCATGTCTTCTTTACCCATTCATCTGATGATGGACACTTAGGTTGTTTCCATCTCCGGGCTATTGTAAATAGGGCTGCTATGAACATTTTGGTACATGTCTCTTTTTGAATTATGGTTTTCTCACGGTATATGCCCAGTAGTGCGATTGCTGGGTCATGGTAGTTCTATTTGTAGTTTTTTAAGGAACCTCCATACCGTTCTCCATAGTGGCTGTACCAATTCACATTCCCACCAGCAGTGCAAGAGTGTTCCTTTTTTTCCACACCCTCTCCAGCATTTTTTGTTTCTAGATTTTTTGATGATGGCCATTCTGACTGGTGTGAGATGATATCTCATTGTAGTTTTGATTTGCATTTCTCTAATGAGCAAAGATGTTGAGCATCCTTTCATGTGTTTGTTGGCAGTCTGTATATCTTCTGTGGAGAAATGTCTATTTAGGTCTTCTGCCCATTTTTGGTTTGGGTTGTTTGTTTTTTAGTTAGTGAGCTGCTTGAGCTGCTTATAAATTTTGGAGGTTAATACTTTGTCAGTTGCTTCATTAGCCAATATTTTCTCCCATTCTGAGGGTTGTCTTTTGGTCTTGTTTATGGTTTCCTTTGCTCTGCAAAAGCTTTTAAGTTTCATTATATCCCATTTGTTTATTTTTGCTTTTATTTCCATTTCTCTAAGCGGTGGGTCAAAAAGGATCTTGCTGTGATTTATGTCATAGAGTGTTCTGCCTATGTTTTCCTCTAAGAGTTCGATAGTTTCTGGCCTTACATTTAGGTCTTTAATCCATTTTGAGCTTATTTTTGTGTGTGGTGTTAGGGAGTGATCTAATCTCATACTTTTACATGTTCCTGTCCAATTTTCTCGTCACTACTTATTGAATAGGCTGTCCTTTCTCCACTGTACATTCCTGCCTCCTTTATCAAAGATGAGGTGACTATATGTGCGTGGGTTTATCTCTGCGCTTTCTATCCTGTTCCATTGATCTACCTTTCTGTTTTAGTGCCAGTACCATACTGTCTTGATTACTGTAGCTTTGTAGTATAGTCCGAAATCAGGGAGGCTGATTCCTCCAGCTCCGTTTTTCGTTCTCAAGATTGCTTTGGCTATTTGGGGTCTTTTGTGTTTCCATACAAATTGTGAAATTTTTTGTTCTAGTTCTGTGAAAAATGCCAGTGGTAGTTTGATAGGGATTGCATTGAATCTGTAGATTGCTTTGGGTAGTAGAGTCATTTTCACAATGTTGATTCTTCTAATCCAAGAACATGGTATATCTCTCCATCTATTTGTATCATCTTTAATTTCTTTCATCAATGTCTTATAATTTTCTGCATACAGATCTTTTGTCTCCTTAGGTAGGTTTATTCCTAGATATTTTTTTTGTTGCAGTGGTAAATGGGAGTGTTTTGTTGATTTCACTTTCAGATTTTTCATCATTAGTATATAGGAATGCCAGAGATTTCTGTGCATTAATTTTGTATCCTGGTACTTTACCAAATTCATTGATTAGCTCTAGTAGTTTTCTGGTAGCATGTTTAGGATTCTCTATGTATAGTATCATGTCATCTGCAAATAGTGACAGCTTTACTTCTTCTTTTCCCATTTGGATTCCTTTTATTTCCTTTTCTTCTCTGATTGCTGTGGCTAAAACTTCCAAAACTATGTTGAATAAGAGTGGTGAGAGTGGGCAACCTTGTCTTGTTCCTGATCTTAGTGGAAATGGTTTCAGTTTTTCACTGTTGAGGATGATGTTGGCTGTGGGGTTGTCATATATGGCCTTTATTTTGTTGAGGAAAGTTCCCTCTCTGCTTACTTTCTGCAAGGTTTTTATCATAAATGGGTGTTGAATTTTGTCGAAAGCTTTCTCTGCATCTATTGAGATGATCATATGGTTTTTCTCCTTCAATTTGTTAATGTGGTGTATCATGTTGATTGATTTGCATATATTGAAGAATCCTTGCATTCCTGGAATAAACCCCACTTGATCTTGGTGTATGATCCTTTTTTTAAATAAATTTATTTATTTATTCATTTATTTAATTTTTGGCTGCATTGGGTCTTCGCTCCTGCACTCAGGCTTTCTGTAGTTGCAGTGAGCGGGGGATACTCTTTGTTGCGGGGCGCAGGCTTCTCATTGTGGTGGCTTCTCTTGTTGCAGAGCACAGGGTCTACACGCGCGGGCTTCAGTAGTTGTGGCACACGGGCTTCAGTAGTTGTGGCTCGTGGGCTCTAGAGCGCAGGCTCAGTAGTTGTGGCACACGGGCTTAGTTGCTCCGCGGCATGTGGGATCTTCCAGGACCAGGGCTTGAACCCATGTCCCCTGCGTTGGCAGGCGGATTCTTAACCACTGCGCCACCAGGGAAGCCCAGGTGTATGATCCTTTTAATGGGCTGTTGGATTCTGTTTGCTAGTATTTTGTTGAGGATTTTTGTATCTGTGTTCATCAGTGATACTGGCCTGTAGTTTTCTTTCTTTGTGACATCCTTGTGTGTTTTTGGTATCAAGGTGATGGTGGCCTCGTAGAATGAGTTTGGGAGTGTTCCTCCCTCTGCTATATTTTGGAGGAGTTTGAGAAGGATAAGTGTTAGCTCTTCTCTAAATGTTTGATAGAATTCACCTGTGAAGCCATCTGGTCCTGGGCTTTTGTTTTTTGGAAGATTTTTTATCACAGTTTCAATTTCAGTGCTTGTGATTGGTCTGTTCATATTTTCTATTTCTTCCTGATTCAGTCTTGGCAGGTTATGAATTTCTAAGAATTTGTCCATTTCTTCCAGGCTGTCCATTTTATTGGCATAGAGTTGCTTGTAGTAATCTCTCATGATCTTTTGTATTTCTGCAGTGTCAGTTGTTACTTCTCCTTTTTCATTTCTAATTCTATTGATTTGAGTCTTCTCCCTTTTTTTTTGATGAGTCTGGCTAATGGTTTATCAATTTTGTTTATCTTCTCAAAGAACAAGCTTTTAGTTTTATTGATCTTTGCTATCGTTTCCTTCATTTCTTTTTCATTTATTTCTGATCTGATCTTTATGATTTCTTTCCTTCTGCTAACGTTGGGGTGTTTTTGTTCTTCTTTCTCTAATTGCTTTAGGTGCAAGGTTAGGTTTTTTATTCGATACGTTTCATTTTTCTTAAGGTGGGATTGTATTGCTATAAACTTCCCTCTTAGAATTGATTTTGCTGCATCCCATAGGTTTTGGGTCATCGTGTCTCCATTGTCATTTGTTTCTAGGTATTTTTTGATTTCCTCTTTGATTTCTTCAGTGATCACTTCGTTATTAAGTAGTGGATTGTTTAGCCTCCATGTGTTTGTATTTTTTACAGATCTGTTCCTGTAATTGATATCTAGTCTCATAGCATTGTGGTCGGAAAAGATACTTGATACAATTTCAATTTTCTTAAATTTACCAAGGCTTGATTTGTGACCCAAGATATGATCGATCCTGGAGAATGTTCCATGAGCACTTGAGAAAAATGTGTATTCTGTTGTTTTTGGATGGAATGTCCTATAAATATCAATTATGTCTATCTTGTTTAATGTATCATTTAAAACTTGTGTTTCCTTATTTATTTTCATTTTGGATGATATGTCCATTGGTAAAAGTTGGGTGTTATTTAAAGTCCCCTACTATGAATGTGTTACTGTCGACTTCCCGTTTTATGGCTGTTAGTATTTGCCTTATGTATTGAGGTGCTCCTATGTTGGGTGCGTAAATATTTACAATTGTTATATCTTCTTCTTGGATTGATCCCTTGATCATTATGTAGTGTCCTTCTTTGTCTCTTCTAGTAGTCTTTATTTTAAAGTCTATTTTGTCTGATATGAGAATTGCTACTCCAGCTTTCTTTTGATTTCCATTTACATGGAATATCTTTTTCCATCCCCTTACTTTCAGTCTGTATGTGTCTCTAGGTCTGAAGTGGGTCTCTTGTAGACAGCATATATATGGGTCTTGTTTTTGTATCCATTCAGCCAATCTGTATCTTTTGGTGGGAGCATTTAGTCCATTTACATTTAAGGTAATTATCGATATGTATGTTCCTATTCCCATTTTCTTAATTGTTTTGGGTTTGTTATTGTAAGTCTTTTACTTCTGTTGTGTTTCTTGCCTAGAGAAGTTCCTTTAGCATTTGTTGTAAAGCTGGTTTGGTGGTGCTGAACTCTCTCAGCTTTTGCTTGTCTGTGAAGGTTTTAATTTCTCCATCAAATCTGAATGAGATCCTTGCTGGGTAGAGTAATCTTGGTTGCAGGTTTTTCTCCTTCATCACTTTAATTATGTCCTGCCACTCCCTTCTGGCTTGTAGAGTTTCTGCTGAGAGATCAGCTGTTATCCTGATGGGGATTCCCTTGTGTGTTATTTGTTGTTTTTGCCTTGCTGCTTTTAATATGATTTCTTTGTGTTTAATTTTTGACAGTTTGATTAATATGTGTCTTGGCGTATTTCTCCTTGGATTTATTCTGTATGGGACTCTCTGTGCCTCCTGGACTTGATTAACTATTTCCTTTCCCATAGTAGGGAAGTTTTCAACTATAATCTCTTCAAATATTTTCTCAGTCCCTTTCTTCTTCTCTTCTTCTTCTGGAACCCCTATAATTCGAATGTTGGTGCGTTTAATGTTGTCCCAGAGGTCTCTGAGACTGTCCTCTGTTCTTTTCATTCTTTTTTCTTTCTTCTGCTCTGCAGTAGTTATTTCCACTATTTTATCTTCCACCTCACTTATCCGTTCTTCTGCCTCAGTTATTCTGCTATTGATCCCATCTAGAGTATTTTTAATTTCATTTATTGTGTTGTTCATCGTTGCTTGTTTCATCTTTAGTTCTTCTAGGTCCTTGTTAACTGTTTCTTGCATTTTGTCTATTCTATGTCCAAGATTTTGGATCATCTTTACTATCATTATTCTGAATTCTTTTTCAGGTAGACTGCCTATTTCCTCTTCATTTGTTAGGTCTGTTGGGTTTTTATCTTGCTCCTTCACCTGCTGTGTGTTTTTCTGTCTTCTCATTTTGCTTATCTTACTGTGTTTGGGGTCTCCTTTTTGTAGGCTGCAGGTTTGTAGTTCCCGTTGTTTTTGGTGTCTGTCCCCAGTGGCTAAGGTTGGTTCAGTGGGTTGTGTAGGCTTCCAGGTGGAGGGGACTAGTGCCTGTGTTCTGGTGAATGAGGCTGGATCTTGTCTTTCTGGTGGGCAGGTCCACATCTGTTGGTGTGTTTTGGGGTGTCTTTGGACTTTTTATGATTTTAGGCCACCTCTCTGCTAATGGGTGGCGTTGTGTTCCTGTCTTGCTAGTTGTTTGGCTTAGGGTGTCCAGCACTGTAGCTTGCTGGTCGTTGAGTGAAGCTGGGTGCTGGTGTTGAGATGGAGATCTCTGGAAGATTTTCGCCGTTTGATATTATGTGGAGCTGGGAGGTGTCTTGTGGACCAGTGTCCTGAAGTTGGCTCTCCCACCTCAGAGGCACAGCACTGACTCCTGGCTCCTCAGTTTGGGATGATTCGTTGTCTATTCGTGTATTCCACAGATGCAGGGTACATCAAGTTGATTGAGGAGTTTTAATCCGCTGCTTCTGAGGCTGCTGGGAGAGATTTCCCTTTCTCTTCTTTGTTCTCACAGCTCCCGGGTCTCAGCTTTGGATTTGGCCCCACCTCTGCGTGTAGGTCGCCAGAGGGCATCTGTTCTTCGCTCAGACAGGATGGGGTTAAAGGAGCAGCTGCTTCAGGGGCTCTGGCTCACTCAGGCGGGGGTGGGGGTGGGGGTGGGGGGGAGGGGCACGGAGTGCGGGGTGAGCCTGCAGTGGCAGAGGCTGGCGTGACGTTGCACCAGCCTGAAGCACGCCGTGCGCCCTCCTGGGGAAGCCGTCCCTGGATCCCAGGACCCCGGCAGTGGCGGGCTGCACAGGCTCCCTGGAAGGGCGGCGTGGACAGTGACCTGCGCGTGCACACAGGCCTCTTGGCGGTGGCAGCAGCAGCCCCAGCGTCCCACGCCCGTCTCTGGGCTCCGCGCTTTCAGCCGCAGCTCGCGCCCGTCTGTGGAGCCCCTTTAAGCAGCACTCTTTTTTTTTTTTTTTTTTTTTTTTTTTTACGGTATGCGGGCCTCTCACTGCTGTGGCCTCTCCCACTGCGGGGCACAGGCTCCGGACGCGCCGGCTCAGCGGCCATGTCTCATGAGCCCAGCCGCTCCGCGGCATGTGGGATCCTCCCCGACCGGGGCACGAACCCGTGTCCCCTGCATCGGCAGGCAGACTCCCAACCACTGCGCCACCAGGGAAGCCCTAAGCAGCACTCTTAATCCCCTCTTCTCGCGCACCAGGAAACAAAGAGGGAAGAAAAAGTCTCTTGCCTCTTCGGCAGTTCCAGGCTTTTTCCCGGACTCCCTTCCGCACTAGCCCCCTTTAGGCTGTGTTCACGGCGCCAGCCCCAGTCGTCTCCCTGCGTTCCGACTGAAGCCTGAGCCTCAGCTCCCAGTGCCCCCTCGCCCTGGCGGGCGAGCAGACAAGCCTCTGAATGCCGGTCGGCACCGATCCTCTGTGTGGGAATCTCTCCGCTTTGCCCTCCGCACCCCTGTGGCTGCGCTCTCCTCCGCTACTTGGAAGCTTCCCCCTCCGCCACCCGCAGTCTCCGCCCGCCGGAAGGCAGATTCTTTTAACCACTGGACCACCAGGGAAGTCCCTCGCTGGGTTTTCCATATCATTGTAGGCTTGTACTTTCAGAAGATGTCTTACTGTGAGATTTCTAGAAATGAATCTGCATGTGCATTTGGCAGGCACACTCTGGCACTGGATTCTGTGTCCTAGTTAACAGATCTATTTGTCTCTGGCTGTTGCCAAAGTCCAACCCACGTCATCTCATCAGTACCACTATTCACTTTTATAAAGTGGTCTTTAAAAGAAGCAAATCTGATAGTCACTCTTCTGTGTAAAATTATTCAGGGGGGTTTGATTGTCATTAAGATAAAAGTCCAGATTCCTTGGCCTGTAGGGCTCTTCCCGGTCTGCTGCACCCACATCCCCATCTTGGCTCCAGACACCTTGCCATCACCGTCGTTTACTTCATCACTATTCTTACTCACGGCGCCTCCACACGTCTCTCCTCGGCATCCACCTGTTTTGGCCTAGTTAACATCTTTCTCTCTCACGCCTCAACTTACGTGTTACTTCCAAGGAGACTCTTCCCTGACTGCATCCCCAACCCAGCCGAGTAAATTTACTCCCCTGGTTATATGTGCCCTAATCCCACACTTCCCATTTGCCGTGTTCCTCAAATTTGCAGTTGCTGTTTAAAGTCTGCAAAAGATCATAGCTCCCTGAAGCAAAGTCAGCATTAGTCATTTTAATGCTCCTTATAAGATGTGAAAGAAAAATAAATGCAACATACTCCATTCATTCATCTTACAGATACAGTTTTTGGTGCCTGTTGCACACTAAACACTGCTTTTCGCCATGGGGATATAGCAGTGAGTCCCTGCCCTTGTGGAGATTCCATTACAATGAGGTAGAAGAGAATAAACAGGTCCATGGTATATTAGGTGATAAGTTCCATAAAGAAAAATAAAGCCAGGTAAAGGGCTAGAGACTGTTAGCAGGAGGTGAGACGAGGGGCATCCTGGAGATAGGGTGGTCGAGGAAGGTCTTTCTGAGGAGGTGACCCTAGAGCAGAGACCTGAATGAAAAGAGAAAGTGGGAAGGCCTGGGGGGAAGGTGATCTAAGCAGAGGGAACCATGCGTGTGAGACTGAGGCAGGGATGCACTGAGCTTGTTGAAGGAACAGCAAGAAGGCCAGAGTGGTAGGGGAGGTGCGTCAAGTGGAGAAAGGCAGGGAGAACGTCAGAAGGGCAGAGGGAGGGCATGTTGATTTTTCTTTTTCATTGTGAAACACCTTAGGTTTATTAATTAGTAACACATATCTGATTCTTAGCCAGAATATGGAGCTGGAGGGTGTTCTTTCATACTGAAAAGTCAACTACATAATATGGTACATTATGTGCAAATGTAAATACTGAAGAACTCTGCAAAAGTTTAATCAAAATCTGCTTTCAGTTTGTTAATGATTTCCCAAGAAAATCACTGAGGGAGATACAGCAACCTCGTGAGAACATCATAAATCTCTTCATAATTAATTTTTATAATGTCAGTTTTGATTATGTTGATCCAACTAATGCAGTGGTGGCAGGTTGGGTAAAGGCAAAGGTTTATTTTTAGTTTCCCCAAATGTTGTCTCACTTGATTTAGGAGGGCTTGGGAATACCCAAGAATTATCTTCCAGAGAATTTCTGCCGTAAGAATTGTGTTCCTGAAAGTTTGTGCCATCGTGAGGAATGGATCACTCATGATCTGTCCATGACTGGAGAGCTGCTTTCTCTGATAAAACCTTTGCATCTCCTGGTAAAGGGGAAGACGTGGTATGACAAAGAGTTTTGCCGTTTGGTGAGAGAGGGGCCTGTCTTTTGTACGTTGCAGTAAAATTCGTCAAGTGCAGTTTTGTACTGTCTTTCCCAAGGTCTTCCATGCATCCTGCTGGGGCGCAAGCTTTCTTGATTGCAGTTGGGGTTTTCATCTTTCTTAGCAGTTCAGCTTGTACTTGAGTCACCAGATGTAAATTAGACATTTCTCTCTTCAGTTCCCAGTATGCACTTTGCATATTATCACTTGAAATGCTTAGTCTTTGGAGATCTCTGCTCTTCAGATTGTCTTCCTGAGATGGATACGTTTGTCTGGCTTTTTGTAGCTCTATTTTGAGATCTCTACATTCTTTCCTCATCAGTTCCAGTTCTTGTTCCAAACCATGGATCTTCAGGTCACAGCTCAACTTTTCCACCTCCCAGTTGGATGAAGGTGGATTTAAATTTCTTATCACCTGCTGAGTTTCCACCTCTGTCCTCAGCTGGAGGAGTTCTACTTTAGATTGTAGCTGTTCATTCAATACTTTCAAAGATTCAGAGTTGTCTTTATTCATTTTATCCAATTTGCTCTTCAAATTATCTCTGTCAATGCAAACCTCTCGATATGCATGGTAGGCCTTATTTACTTGTTCTCGTCCCACAGAACTTGTTTCTTCATCCTTTCGAGCTCCTATAAGCTTTTCTTCCAAAACTCTTATTCTTTTTTTTAAGAAAGAGTTCTCTTTCTCTGAATCCTTAAGTCGTTTTTTGATGTCTTCATATGCAGTGACAAGGGCAAAATGTGAAGCAACAGATTCATCTCCTGAATATATTGAGACTGGAGTCACTGTATCTCTCCTATGGGCTTTTTCATGATTCAGAATGCAGATATCATCTTCTACCAGTGCATCCATGACAGCCCGAACACAGGCTCCGTGGGGCCGCCCCAAGGGCCGCCGAGTTTCGATTCCCCAGCGTTTGGAAACGGACCGAAAACAAACCGGGTCGCTAGGGGTCACCGCGGGCTTCCTGTTTCCTCAAAGACAGCTCCGCTTCCGGGAACGCCGCGGAGGGACTCCCATTTCTCCCGCCTCGGTGGCGCCAGGGCCGGCGCGGCCAGCCAGTTGGCTACGGCCCGGGAGGCTCTGGAAGGAGGGCCGAGCCAAGGCCGAGGGCCGAGCCGCCGCCGGAGAAGGCCGGTCAGCGCCCGCCCTAGCCCAGCGCCGCGCAGGCATGTTGATTTTGTGGCGCATGCTAAGAGTTTGGGCTTGTTCTAAGTGTGATAGGAATCTCTTGGAGGCTTTTGAGCCCAAATATAGTAAAAACTCCAGTAGTCGCCAAAATATCTTGTGCGACATAGACCAACCCTGGACATTCTCAGAAGGTACTTCCAAAGACCTTTGCAAATTCCCCAATTTGTGACTGCAGAACTCTTTCCTGTTATTCTCCCAAATTACTTTTGTTAAGAACTATTTTTATGTACATATACTCACTTTACAAGCTAAGTCTATCTTATGCTCACTCTAATATTTTTCTCTAAATGCCTATTTTAAAAAAATAATTTTTAGAAATTCCTTTCTGATAGTTTCAGCATATGCAATAATTCTGGTTGTAATGAGATCTGAGTAGAAAGTAGTGAGCTAGGCTTGCCCCCAGAGCAAGATTCAGAGCAGTGTCTCACCAGAGTCACAAATGACATCTCCAGGTTTCCTGGAGAAGAGTTGAAAGATGTTCATTAAATCTATGAATATCAGAGGTTTCCCTGTTCTTGTATAGTTGGAGTTAATATTTACAATGGTGAATCCAAGATAGGAAAAGCATTTTTCTTTTTTAAAATAATACCAGACTGTCTCAAGAATAGTCAGATATTACCATACAGCCTTTACCCAGATTCTTCAAACAGCAACATTTTAACATATTTACTCTATCATTCTGTCAATATATACTTTTTTTCCAAATCATTTGAAAGTAAACAAAAAATGATGCTCCTTTACATCTAGATATTTCAGTATATATTTCCTAAAAACATGTATTCTCTTACATAACCACAGCTCCAGAAAATTAACATTGAAACAACACTATTTTCTAATCTGGACCCTGGTCAGGTTTCACCACTCAGCTCAGTAGAGCCCTTTGCCTCATTGAAAATCTTGGATCGTGTGTTGTTATATAGTTGTCACGTCTCCTTAGACTTCTTTAATCTAGGCCAGTTTTTCGATCTTTGTCTTTCATGACCTTGACGTTCACAAAGAATGTAGGTCAGTTGTTTGGCCCTTGATACTCTTTCTTCATTATTAGATTCTGGTTACACATTGTGTCAGTGTGTTCCTCACATTGAATCCCATCAGGAGACCCTTGATGTCAGTTTGTCTCACTACTGGTGATACTAACTATGATCAATTGGTTAAGGTGGTATCTGCCCACTTTCTGTCCTGTGAAGTTACTCTTTTTCTCTGTGGAATTAAGTATCTTGTAAGAACTCTGCTATTCATCAAATTTGTACCCTCTCATTTTTTTTTAATTCAAGTATAGTTGATTTACAATGTTGTGTTAGTTTCTGCTGTACAGCAAAGTGATTCAGTTATACATATATAAACATTTTTTAATATTCTTTTCCATTATGGTTTATCATAAGATATTGAATATAGTTCCCTGTGTCATACAGTAGGACCTTGTTGTTTATCCATTCTCTATATAATAGCTGACATCTGCTCACCTCAACCTCCCACTCCATCCCTCCCCCAACCCCCTCCCCTTGGCAACCACAAGTCTGTCCTCTGTGAGTCTGTTTCTGTTTTTTAGATAGGTTCATTTGTGCCATACTTCAGATTCCACGTATAAGTGATAGCATATGGTATTTGTCTTTATCTCTCTGACTCACTTTGTATGATAATCTCTAGTTTCATCCATGTTGCTGCAAATGGCATTATGTCATTCTTTCTGATGGCTGAGTAATACTCTATTGTGTACACATACCACATCTTCTTTATCCATTCCTCTCTCGATGGACATTTAGTTTGTTTCATGTCTTGGCTGTTGTGAATAGTGCTGCTATGAACATAGGGGTGCTTGTATCTTTTTGAATTATAGTTTTGTCTGGATATATGCCCAGGAGTGGGATAGCTGGATCATATGATAATTCTATTTTTAGTTTTCTGAGGAACCTCTGTACTGTTTTTCATAGTGGCTGCACCAACTTACATTTCTCACCAACAGTGTAGGGGAGGGTTCCCTTTTCTCCACACCCTTTCTAGCATTTGTTATTTGTAGACTTTTTCATGATGGCCATTCTGACCTCTGTGAGGTGGTACCTCCCTGTGGTTTTGATTTGCAGTTCTCTAATAATTTGCACCCTCTAGTTTTAGCATCCACTAATTGATCCAAAATGGATTCATGTCTGAATCAAGTACTGCAGTGATGATTATCACATGGTGATTTCTAATTCCGTCACCCCTCCTCCTTTTATTCTTTGTAGAATAGAGCCCTCCTTCTCTCCCAGTTATTTATTCATCTGTATCAGTGTGGACTCATGGGGTCTTTCTTTAGGCAGTGAGTTATAATCTGTTACTACTGTCATTATTTATCTTGGTGTTCAAATCGTTCCTTTCATGCTAACTTCTGAGTCCTTTTGACATGTCCCCATCAGTTTCAGTGCTTTTTTAGCCTCTGGCACATCAAGATGTTCTAGGCATCTTATTTTTAAGGAGTAGATAGACTGAACAGTGGCAGAGATGAAGAGTTTGAAAGGCAGGTACTTAAACATACAGTACTGCAGGGCACGCCCAGAGCAGAGGGGGCATTAAAAATCCAACTCTTAGACACTTGTCCCTTCCCTTAATCTCCTAGGGATTAAGGTCTCACACTGTGCTGTGTGTGTATTTTAATGACACATAGAATTTTGGACTTGCTTACCTCTCAAGTTTATCACATTTTAGCATTCCCAGACTTTTGATTTATAAGGCATTACAGAACCAGTCTATAGCAAAAAAACGACGGTAATCTGGGTATGCTGAATCTCATTTAAACATAATTTTTACTTAATAAATTAGGGCCTTCGTTTAGGATAACTGGAAATGTGTTCATCCAAACAGTTAACTCACATTAGCACTTGTCTTCTTGATAAATTATGTCTAACATCGAATTTCATGTCTAAAAGGAGGCAGATTTCTTTTTCGTATGTGGCTTGAATTTCCATCAGTGGTTACTGATCATTTTGGAGGAAACTGAGCTCCCAGTCACTGGAGACCAAGCGGTTGTTGATAATAACGAATGGCATTTCTGTAGCTGAGACTCCTTCCATGTGGGAGATTAATATAAATTCTGTGATTCTCTACATTCACACATGACCTCAAAAGCATCACACTGCAAAAAATAATACAATTCTGAAAACGACAGTGAGGGGAATTCCCTGGCAGTCCAGTGGTTAGGACTCTGGGGGCCTGGGTTTGATCCCTGGTCAGGGAACTAAGATCCTGCAAGCCACGCAGCGTGGCCACAAAAAAAGAAAAGAAAAGAAAATGACAGTGAGGGAGAATATTCACTGTAAGTCAGAGGTTCCCACACTTTCTTGGTTCATGATGCTTTTAGTGTCTTAGTAATTTTTTTGCAGCATCCCTAGACCAAAAGTTTCTTTCATTATGTTAGAGTTTCTGTCATGTTACCTTACAGTTTCCTTTAGGAAGAAGGTAGGTCACAACAATTTAAGAGTAGCAGTTCCCATGGTATCCCACAGATGGCGCTGTGAGTTCCTCGAGAATTTAAAGTGTTCTGCGGTGCTGTCATGCCAGGACACCGCAGCTCACAGTTTGGCAAATGTGGCTATAAGCAAAAAATTTAAATTAAGTTGTATGTCCTATGTAATTATAACTATTATAACTATTAAAATTTGTGTGAATGTAAACAGACCGGAAGGAAACACAAAGTAAAAGCAGTTAATGTGGGTTCACTGATGATCGTAAAATACTCTTAAATCCTGTTTTCCTTCTGATTTAGTTTCTGACGCTTGGTCTCTGGGTGCTGTTTGTTCTTAGTTCCTATAGGAAAGAGCAGTACAAATAACAGAAGGTTTCTTTTAAACTCTGGGGCAATGATAAGTTCAGGAAATTTTATCACTAAGGAAACTAAGCTTTTGTGATGGAAATGAACTGTGTGTTCTCTTTCAGGACCATAGAGTGTTTTGGCTGATCACAGGAATTATGTTTATGGGAAGTGGCCTCATCTGGAGGCGCTTGCTGTCATTCCTTGGACGACAGCTAGAAGCTCCTTTGCCTCCTCTGGTATGAAGGGTCTGGTTCACAGCAGTACTGCAGAGGGGCTACAGTCCTGGGGGCTTAAGCTGTCATGGGCTTTGTGACCCTGAGCAGGTTACTTAATTTCTCTAAGCCTCGCTCAGTTTCCGCATCTGCCACCTGCTTCATGTAATTAAAGGGAGAATTAGATAATGTGTGTAATGCACTTATGAGCACAGGGCCTGGCACAGTAAATAAGTTAGAAATTTATTCTGTGTGGGACACTGACAAGCATTGTACGTTTAGACAGATGTTAGTAACTTTCTGGTGCAGCTTTTGTCATAACCAAAATTGAAATGTAGAAAACATGTATCGTGTATAGGAAAACATGTATAGGAAAAGATACACAGGTTACCTCTGTTTCTTAACGTTTCTACTTATAGTTTATACCCCTGGAGCAAGTACTCAAGACACTGATACATGGCTTGCAGTCCTTTCCTCGTTTAGTGGGTAACGTATTGTTTTACTGGTGGCTTTTCTTTTAACAGACACAACTAAAATTACAAATTTTTCTGCTTCATTTAGATGGCCTCTTTACCAAAAAAGACACTGCAGGCAGACAGAAGGATGGAAGTGAAACACAGCTTCAGGCCGGATGGACTTGAATCAAGCAGGAGTGTCCTAACAAACCGTTAGGCACAACCCGGTGGAAACTGCATTATTTTTTTATGGTAGTCACAGGAAAATTCTGATATTCTTCTATTTTCTTTTATAAGAGTCAGAGACTTGGGGGGGAAATCACTGACATTTAAATTACAGTGTCTGATGTTAAAAATATGGCAGTCACAGTACTAGAACTTAATTGCATTTTCAGGATTCTGAGTAAAGAAACAAAGCGCTTGCTTTGTAAAAGGCCAAAGTTCTATTTCCTACAAACTTAAGCTGTTTTTAGAGACATGTAAGACATGGAGAGATTAACTTAACACAAGAATAGATTGTGGTATCAATTTTATTTAATTTATACATGTCAACAAAAGTGCAACCTCATGCCAAATGAAGCCTGGAAACTTGACAAGCCCACAGTTATGAGAACAGGTAACCATAGTTCTTAGTACAAGGAATCACATTCTTGTGAATTTGTCACTCTCAGGTGACTGAAAAGCTAGCAGAATATATATTAACCTTAAAACAAACTCTGGGAGTTTGTGCTTTAAACCAGTCTTTGACATAACCTAATTTTCTTGTATTTGCCCCCTTTTTATATAAGGAATAAAAAAAAAGAAATGAGTTTAATGTCAGCTTTATATAGATTCCAGTTAATCAGAATTTTACTTCCTCAACCAATGAAACTATTTTTCTTTGCTTGACTATAATTAAAGCTTTTGGAAATTGAGCTGAAAGAATTTCCATTCTATTACTGCTTTATAGCTGTTTTGGTCATTCCCTGGTTTTTAGAACAGATAGACATGTCACCCCAAAAAGGAAAATATATGTAGCCTAGTTAATCTATTTGCCTACACCTCAGAGGTTGACAGATGGGCTTCCTAAAACAAGAGGGTAGATAAACTTTAAAATTGTGATACCTTTTTGTTTTCACAATCAGATTTGGGTTTAAAACAAATGACTGATATTTGTATGTCTCAAAGCTCCTATCCTGGGGCTTCCCTGGTGGCGCAGTGGTTGAGAGTCTGCCTGCCGATGCAGGGGACACGGGTTCATGCCCCGGTCCAGGAAGATCCCACATGCCGCGGAGCAGCTGGGCCCGTGAGCCATGGCTGCTGAGCCTGCGCATCCGGAGCCTGTGCTCCGCAACGGGAGAGGCCACAATGGTGAGAGGCCCATGTACTGCAACAACAACAACAAAAAAAAAAGCTCCTATCCTACTTAACATCTTCTGCCTCTTTTAATGTTGGGTTTATAAACCTGGATGAACTTTTTGGCCAACCCAAATTATTTTCTGGAGGTTAAGTACAGTTATGCAATAGAACATGACAGTTATATCTGCCTCCAAAAGATGCATAGAAGATTCTAGAGTGTTCAGAGCAGCTCTTGCACTAGAAATTTAGTAATAAAATAAATATGTATACCCTGATGTTGTTGGAGGATACCTGATACCCTAATATGTCATATGAGGGAGTTTAGGGGTCCATTTACCAGGTGGTTTAGTGCTAGGAATAAAAATGCTCTTCTAGTAGCTGATTTGAAAGAAAACAAAGTTACAAGTATTAAGTTTTCCTTGTTCCCATGTCTGGTTATGAGAGGACATTAGAATAGCATGAAACAGGCTGGGCTTGTCTTGGAGCACACTTTATGGTGTGGTTGTTGCAATGTGAATAGCATCATACATCTGTTTGATGATTTCCAAGATGAAGTATCTTTGACAATATTTAGATTTCACAGGGCACTCTTCTTTGGTATGCCTCAGAGCGCTCTGCTGATATTTTTGATCTTAGGTCATCACTGTAAAATAAGGTAATAAATATCATTTAACTGTGACATATGAAGAATTGGAAGTCCAGAGGGCCAAATTTGATTTGGTTAAGATCAGGCATAGGATAGAAGTTTGGTCTTTTCTTCTTTCTGATGTTGCTTAGTTTGTGGGCTCACATAAAGTTTTGATGAGTCATGTCTCATCAGTAAACGGGAAAATAAATGCAACTACCTCATAAGTCTGATAAAGGGAAGGTACTAATGGTTTATTAACTTCTTGAAGGTGGTTAAATCAAGTATGATTTCCAGATGTCAGCTAGCTCTGCTTTGGTGATAGGTAGCAGGATGCTTCTTATATTAAAGAGACGGAGTACATAAACTATTTGTAAGTAAGGTGAAAGAATACCAAACATTGTTATGAGTAAGCAGGCCGTCGTATTCTGTTTAACATGTATAAGTACAAGGAATGATATTCTTAACAGATTGCCTTTGTAAGGCCTTTAAGAAAATGTGGCAAGAATAGACGTCATTAAGATGCTGTTAACACTTGCTTCATCCTTGATAAAGACTGATAACCACTAAATAGTCATATTAAAAAGCTGTTTGTTTTGGTGAGTTATTCCAAGAGTTGTACAAGCTTTATGTTTTGGAATTGCAATATTAAACTCACTTTAAATTCAGGATTTATTGTCATTACCTTAGTAATATCTATGCAGATGGAGCACGGAATAGGGAATTCAGAGATCTGAGTTAATTCCCAAACTCACTTCAAATCTCTGTAGGTCTGTGATACAAAGGCATAGAGCAATTCCAGTCTTGAAGCCTTGATGAAAGTTTTGGCATATACAGGTAATAGATAAAAATTGCAAATATGTAAATGTGTTCTGATATCTTAAAGGTAATTTTGAGTTAAATTGTTTAAGTTCAGATTTGTGTTCAGGAGAGATTAAGGTATTTTTGTTAAGTATTTCAGAATCAATGTTTAGAACTACAGTTAATACTTAGTAGAGTGAAAATTTAATCCACCTATTAGGATAATACATTAGACTGTCAGGCATTAGACTTTTTTCCTGTATGCTGGGTTTTCACATACTTGCCATATACACAGAAATACAATTTATATAATTTTGAATATGGGGTTAGTATGGTTTAATATCCTATATGAAAACCTGCTTCTAACACTGTAAATTTTAACCTTCTACTGCTGCTGCTTGCTATGTGGTATGTTCAGGCATTGAGAAAATAAAATCCTCAGGTAAAGAATAATCATGTTTAAACATAGGCCCTATCATTTAGTAAAGCATAACACTTTCTGTAATAATGGCAATATGAAGGTATGCATCCTTCTAATCCAATAGTGAAAACATGCCTTCACTAAAATGCAGTGTCATTAGCTTGTTCTACACTCAGACTTCTCAATTCATAAAAGCTCATAATTACAACTAATTTCTGGTCCCCTAAAAATAAACTTCCTTTTAATTAAAAATAATTCTTCAAATAGGTTGAGCTGCCCAAATAGGCTGAGCTGCCAATAATTGTTAACCAAAAACCACACGGTGTTTCTGTGTGCTTTTTGCTGTGCCATAGGGGAACCATGCAGCTAGTATACCTCTTTAAGAAAGATGAGCCAGTCCCAGGAGTGATCCAGAGGTCCTATCTAGGTATGTGCCTGTTTATGCTGTTTTCCTATATACATACTCACCTTATGCTCACAGTTGTAATTCTACTAGCTTTTCCTTGATTTCTGATTTAGCTTACTCTTCAGCTGAATTCCTGTCTCCTTTGACCAGTCTCTGTACTGTCTCTAGAGAAGCTAAGAGAAGGGCTCTGGTCATTTTTTATTTTCTCCTGCTTTTTAGTATCATTTCACTAGTGTCAGAAGAAAGAGGTTCTACCCTGACTGATAATCAACTAGTTACTGTTTATGGATAACAATGCCTGCAGATTTTTAGTGAAGCTGAAATCCTATGGTATGTTTCCTTTCCCTTAAATATGCCACCCTTCAGGACTGGCAGATGAGATCTACTCTGCTAAAACCAGCCCAGAAACAAGGGCGGCCAAGGCCTGCTTCACTCCTCTTGGTCCCTTGCAGCAGCCTCCGGCTCAGGACAGATCTCTCCTCTTTCTGCTCTAGTTCTGTTGGCACAGCTTGTGGCAGCCTAACGCACCCAAGGCTTCGTGGGATGACTTCAGGCCTGTTCACTAGGTTCATCTGCTGTTAGAACAGTCATTTCTCCGAAAGCATCTGAGGGCGCAGTAAGATGATGTTTTCCTTTTTATATTTGTCTTTCACTATATGAAACATTGAAAATACAATCATCCTCATAAGAAAGGACCACATCATTTGCAGCATGATTTTGGAGTTGTGAGGTTATGCCTCACCCCTTACTTTTCTCCTCCTTTCAGTTTGATTGGAATGGGTCACCAACTTTAAAAGGACATTTTTAGGAAGAATTGTGTTAGAGGTTTTCCTAAGAGATAACCAGAGAGGGGCCTTTCCAGTCATCAGAAAGACACAGGTACTCATGTGGAAGAGGAAATAGGTTGTACGGCAAGTCTGAGCACAGGAAACAAGTTAGGAATAAGTTTAGGTACAAAGGAAACAAACTTTGGAAGGGGACATGACTAACCAGAGTCTTTGCTGTTTCACATGCTTCTGATGTTGTCCACATTTACTGTATCCTATTTCCAGATAGTTTGGCTGTTAGTGTGTATGTCTCCACCCCCAGGAGCCCCACCTGTGGTAGGATCTACAAGGCTCCACTGGATGCACCACTCTGTCCACCAGAACGCTCACCCTGGAGATGACTTGGCATGAGAGAGGGAGGGGCAGGTTAGGAGAACGGAGTGAAACCTTTAATCTTGGCCGAGGCTGTAGATGTGAAGTGCCCCAGAGAGTCGGGCTCCCAGAGAACTCTTGCCAGCAGCAATGACAACTTGGTTCTGTAGGGGACATAAAACAGAATTCATTTTCCATTCATAACATCTATTAAGTTCCTGCTGTAGTCCAGGCATCATGTTTATGCTCTGGAAATATAAAGATGAGTAAGACATTGGCCAGGGCTTGAGCTTAAATACCCCCCTTTGGCAGATCTGTAGGTTCAGAAAACCACAGCTGAGGAAGTTCTCTCTAGTCCCTTCTCTGAAAAGTGCATCCATGCGTGTTTATTCAGCATCCGAGCTATGGTGCAGTGTAGACGGCGTATCTGGAGTAATGAGACTTCCACAAACAGGCTGGCCTTTGTCAGTGTGTTCACACCACCTTCTCTGCCCCTGCTGCCAAAAATATTTTAGGAACTGTCTTTCAAAATGGTCTAAGCTTGTACAAGTTTTTAAACATTTTTTGAGGTGGATTTTAGTTTTGGAAACTACCAGGAGTTTTTCTGGACCATAGCTGATAAATGAGGTGTAGCTGATCAAACTGGCTGGTAGGGTTGTGGTAGAGCAGGGTATGACCATAAAATGACCAGCCCTTCTGTGATGCTGCTCATTGACTTAATTTTGAAAACTACCAATGGTATCCAGAAATAAAGGCTAACATATTGAGCCTTTACCATATGTTAAATACTGTGCTTAACCCTTTGCTTGTATCTTTTTAAATACACTAGTGTCAGATAAGAGGGAAAATCTCAACTCTTATTGATGGAATTACTCATTTACTGGATTTGCCTGTAGTTTGGCTGTGATCTACGTTTCCTCTCCATTTCCTGGTTAAACCATCTTCATGCCTAATATCAAGTCTTGCCCTCTCTGCCCCGTCAGCCTACTCCTATTTCCAGATCCACTCAGGCCCAAGGGGCCCTGCAAGGCCTTCCCTGACTCCACCAGCATAGACTTCCATTGATCTGACTGCTTTTGGTCATCCTAAATGGACCTGCTGGTCTTACAGGTGTTTCATTTTTCCACTTAGACTCTAAGAACCTGGGGGCAGGGACCAGGTCTCAGGTTTGTCTGCCTCTCTGGTACCCAATGTAACACTGCTCCGCCAGGGCCCTCGGGCTGACTGAAGGCAGCCCCACAGGAGGTTTCAGAAACACAGTGGCAGTACCACTCAGGTAAGTGCCGAGTCCTCCTGGTTCTAGTTGAATACTTAATGCTCACATAGAGAAAGGAGTCTTCAAAGTCATAACTTTTACTTAAGTAAAAGGCCACCCACTCTGATCATCCTCAGATTGTGTCCATTTTTTAAATGTAACCTTTGATTTATCTTTACACTCAGAGTGCTTTAGGAGCCCCCAGTCTCAGGTATGTGTTGGGAAAGTGGAGTAATGTTACTATTGACTTGTGAAATGTAATTAGGAAGATGAATTTGCATTGTTATACGGAAAGGAATCAAATATACTTTTAGATGATCTATACCACCCCCCTTCAGTTGGTATAAATAATGGTTGAGTATTTGCTTTCGAGCTTGCCTATAAATGAGTTACAGCAAGGGCTACTTGAACTGTTGGCCTGTAGAGGGCAGTTTCACCACAATTCTCACAAGCCAGAGCAAGGGCCACAACACCTACCTGGTTCTATACTCGAAAATCTTTGAAGGCTTCCCTAGCCTTTCATCCCATAGTTCACTTACTCTTTACCATTTAATCCTATACTGATTTGCATTTTATTTAACTTCCCATGTGTATAAATCTTAACTTTATCTCTCTCATAGCCTAGCATAATTCCATACAATGTCATATCCTAAAATAAATGAGTGGAATCAGTGGTTTCGCTGTATATTTTTAGATAAAACCCATTTAATCTGTTGTATCTATTAAAAATATAAAATGTGCATACCCCTTGACCTAGCAGTCTTCTAGGAATCTTACCAGCAGAGAAATTTGCACAATTCTAAAGATACAAGAATGCTCACTAGAGCATTGTCTGTAATAGGAAAAAAAATGGAAATAACTATGAGAAATAACTGTCTGAGAAAGTAAACCAAAGAAATAAAATATGGTGCATCCAGACAATTACTATGCAGTCATTGAAAAGAATCAGATAGTTCTATATGTACTTGTCTGGAAGGAGGCATTAAAAGACAGTTGCATGTGTATGTTTCTAAAGTCATACAAAAACAGTCTTATAGAAAAAGAACCAAAATATTAACAGTGCTTAGCCAGTAAGGGCAAGGGTCGGCATACTTTTCCAGTGAAGGGGCCAGGATAATACGTTAGGCTTTGTGGGATGTCAGTCTGAGGCAACTGATCAACGGTATAGTAGCAGCTGTAAAGAAAGGAATGACCATGGCTATATTCCATTAAAACTTGAGACACTGCAAGTTGAACTTCAAATAAATTTCTTGTGTCACAAAATATATTTTTTGATCATTGCAAACATGTCAACCATTTTTAGTTCATGAGCTATACAAAAACGGGCAGCCAGCGAGAGTTGACCCACAGGCTGTAATTTGCTAACCCCTGCTGTAGAGGATGAAGTTGGAGGGGTAGTGAGGGAAACTTTTCACCAAAAAATGATGGGATTATGTGTGAGTGTTTTTTGTGTGTGTCCCTCTATTTTTCAAATAAAAAGATCTAAAATACATACAAAATTAGATCATCCCCAAATCCCAGCCTTAGAACATGCAGATATCAAAGTGGTACAGTCTTGGTACTCACCTTTTTCTTTGACCTCACAGTGATTATAGAGCTCCCAAACCTTGAGCCTGCCTGGAAAACACAGTCTGTTAATAGCCTTTGAAAACACACCATGGGGCTTCTCTGGTGGCACGGTGGTTAAGAATCTGCCTGCCAATGCAGGGGACACAAGTTCGAGCCCTGGCCCTGGAGGATCCCACATGCTGCGGAGCAACTAAGCCCGTGCACCACAACTACTGAGCCTGCGCTCTAGAGCCTGCAAGCCATAACTACTGAAGCCTGCGTGCCTAGAGCCCGTGCTCCGCAACAAGAGAAGCCACCGCAATGAGAAGCCCACGCACTGCAATGAAGAGTAGCCCCCACTCGCCGCAACTAGAGAAAGCCCACGCACAGCAGCGAAGACCCAACACAGCCAAAGATAAATTTATAAAAAAAAAACCATGTTATTTTATCAACTTGAAATAAGGGGAAGGTCTGCTTTTTTTTTTCTTTTGGTAGTTTTTCATTTTTTTCAGAAGGTACTTACTTCAGGAGAAATCAATACGTATTGGGCCTGAAAGAAAGTGATGAGAAAGGGAGATTATTAATGTTCATGGGGTTTTTTTTAAACCAATTTTAATTACACCCTTACACTCACATTTCTTCATTTTAGAGAAGCCCTTTGTCACCAGAAATTCCACTTATAGTTTAGCTCAGAAAAATAGATGTATAAAAATGTTTATATGTGAATATTTATCTTACTATAACAGCAAAAATTTGAAATGGACTAAGTGACTAATAATAATCACTTAATGATTAAACTGGTTTATCTACAGATAAAATACTAGGTATCTGGTAGATATATTGTATAAGACTATAGGAAGGCATAGAAAACAAAGTTATATACAAAATCATGTACAATATGGTCACCACTGTTAGTAAGATACACACAGTGTAGTGGTTAAGAGTGCACTTTAGAATCAGCTCTTGGTTCAAGTCTCTGTTCTGCTATTTCCTAGCTGTGTGACCTGTAACAACTTCCTTCTCCAATCTTCAATTTCTTTATAATGGGTATAAAATACCAAATTAATAGCTTTGATGCGGATTAGATTTTTTATGTGTAGCATAGTGCTAGGCACAGTGAATGCACAATAGTAGCAATTAAGTTCATAGCAAAAAAAATACTAGGATACACATCAAAAGGTTAATAGATGTTATCTCTGTAGAGTAGAATTCTAGGTAGATTTTAATTTTCTTTGTACTGTGTATTTTCTAATATTTTTACAATAAACTTTCATATTTTGCAATTTAAAAAGTAATTTTTAAGTTTAAAAATAACAGCCAAGTGTTTTAGACCCAGGAAACTTAGGGAAACCTACCTGAGAAAAGGAATAAAACAAAGTAATGAAAGATGAAGTAAAAAGATTGGGAGTCTTCATGAAACTCCAATGGCCGTGGCCTGTTTACTTCTGCCGTGGGCTTCTAACCAAGCAGTGGCTGGCTATGACCAAGAACCAATATGACCCACATCCAGCTGCAGCTGTGGGGGTGAACACTGCAGAACTGCCAGCAAGCAGGCAGCCTGAGCCTACAAACACAAGCAAGGGATTGTGTCCTGACCCCAGGTAAGGGGCAGGTTACCTGAGTTCAGGTAGAAACTAATAAGAGTTCTATAGTGGACATAATTTATTAAGGCATCAGCAAGTAGCCATCCTTTCCCAGCATGGTATGGAATTGTGTACAAGAACAGTTACCTTTTCTTCTGGACATGGAGCTACCCATGATTTGCATTTGCCTGTCATGTCGCCGAAGGTGACCTGTTTGCCATTATACACATAGACACGGCCATCTTCTCCCCCCATCAGTCCAGAGGTTACATCTGTGATCCTCAGTGGGGCTGCCATGATGATTTCATCTGTAAACAATGAAAACCAGCAGCAGGAAGTATCTACTCGCTGTCATTGTTCCACTACACTACTGGATCCTGACCCAACCTTGAACAAATAATATTAGTACTTCTTTTACCAGGTCTGTCCTGATTTCATTCCAACGTAGTCAGAGGCTTTTGTTTTCTGTTATCATTCATGAATAGTAGTTGATGTGGGTGGCATTCGTGTCACCATGTTCAAAAAGTACTCCTGTACATGCGGCTCTGGTCTTGATTCATTATGAGGGTAGAGCCTAGGTGATCCGATTAGGGGGACTCACCAATTAAGCAAAGGACTCTCTTACTGGCCCGAGACACTGTTCCTTCCTACCTAAGCCATCGTTATCCAGGTCACTCAAGTGCAGAACGCCACCAAATCGGGAGAAGCGGCGGTCTCCACCGAAGGTGCTAAGCAGAGAAGGCTGCGAGTCGGGTGGCAGTTCATACATCCGAGTGCTTCCACCTTGGTGCAGGGTCGTGGTCAGGAATGCCATCTTAGCCACGACATCTGAAATAAACCAGAGTACAGTAACGGCTGCCATCACAAGGACGAAAACAGGACACAGAAGTTATAGGTTACTTTGTTCATTGACTTTCAGGATTACTGTGAGATAGTCAAATTTGTGAATGCCAAGGTTTTTTTTTTTTAAATATATGATCATTATAAAAGGTGTGGGAAACACCCCATAAAAGTATAAAGAAGAAAACGTATATAAAGCATATATTTCTTTCTGGACAATGATATATACTTACATATACATACACACATTTTAATGGGGGTTTTTGCAGGTTATAAAATTCTTTTTAGCTCAGGCCATTTTTAACTTTTTGCTTTTATAATTAATACTATGATAAATATCCTTCCCCGTAGTTCTGAGTAGTTTCTGAGAACAGATTCTTAGAAGGGGCCCATATAGCATTGGGTTTGGGGAATGGCTCTTGCCATTTTGCCAAACCTTTCGAGAAAAAGTATATCTATTTACATTTCACAAGCAGTGTGTGAGTTCCCATCTCACTTCAACCTTGCCATCATTGAGTATTCTTTTTCATACTGAAAGTACTTCATAGTTTTTAATCAGCACCCTAAAATCCTCACTGAATATTCAAACTTGTGTATAGTGGCCACAGTCTGACCCAGAGGTCCTGCCGAGGCAGGGGACAGGGTGAGAGGGACAAGCCTAACTGTCCTACTCAAACTTGCCCTGAAAGTAGATCAGATTTTTCACATTTAACTTAATCTGTCCATAGAGCTGCGATTCCCCAACTATACACTGAAACACTTCAGCAAACTCACAGGGATACTGCAGGTGTCTTGAACTTTTGCTAGTAACACAATGACATCTGTCTGATGCCACATGACCTACCTGCTGGGGGTGGGTCATAGTTTCAACATTAGATCCCTATGTTCCTTTCAATGATGTCACATCTTTGCAAAACTGGGATTTTATCATGATGGGTTGTTACGGTAAAATGCAGGTACCACTAGAAAATCAGTGTGGATCGAAATGAGGATAGCGGTGTCTAATCTGATTCCAGGGTTTGAGAAGTAGTACAGTACCCCAAAGGAGCTAAGCTGTCAGGACATAAACACAGCATCTGCAACCTATTGAGTCACACAGGGCCCCATACTGAGAAAGGCCCTGTGCTTGGCTTTATGCTCTCCTGTTAAAAATTATCCAGAATTTCAGGTAACAAATTTTAATTTTGTCTGGGCCCCTCAAATTATGTAGCTGAAATACAATCAAAATACAACTAAAAATAGGAAAATCTGAGCAAGATTGGTGGATTATATCTGTTGATAACCCAGTTGTGACACTGGTTATGGTGTGCAGATTATCATCATTGGTGAAAACTGGATCAAATGTAACATGACCTCTATTATTTCTTACAACTGCATATGATAATTATCTCAAAAAGCATCATTTATATATCATATATCATGATATATATAATTAACCTTTTTATTTTGTATTTTATACAATATTTGATAATGGAGAAAATTATTAAGGTAGTAAAGGGACTAAAACTAAGAAAATTGGGGAAGCTCTAATTCACAGCACTCTGGGAGCAAGAGTGGTGAGACAAAATTAGTAATGTGTGTTGCAAGAGTTTAGAAATCACTACCTAGATTATGTAAAGGAGAAAAAAAAACTTCCAAAGCTGAGTCAGCAACTTTCTGTTGTAATGCTTTATCCTTACTCATGCAAGGAAAGATTTAACCATTCCTTTGCCCAATCCACTTCTACGTATTATTCAAATATATTGTATGAAACGAAAATCTTTCTGAAAAATAATTTCACAATATGTAGTAAGACTCTTAAGATTAGGCCCTCTAGCAATAGGATGATGGTAGTAAATGTTGGCATGTGCATATGGAAAAAATGTGATACAGGTATCAAAAGTAATGTTTTAGAAGAATATTTAACATGAGAACATGCCTAAGATATAAAATATTAGGTGTGAAAAAACATGTATGCGTTTAAGCTTTAAAATATCTGGATAAGGGGTGATTTTTTTCTTCTATATACTTCCTTATATTTTCACAAATTTCTACAATAAGCATAATTTACTTTTATACTCTTGGAGGGAGTAGATTTTTGTTTTGTTCTTTTAACTCACCCATAAATTAAACAAAATAATGTTTTATTAACATACACCCTCAGAGTGGACCTATTCCTGGTGAACTGGTTTATAAAATTTGCTCCGTCTCCAAGCTCAATGGGATAGGAGCTTTAAAAACACACCAAGTTACTTTCACGTGTGATTTTCAGCAAACCTTTGAAGTAGATATTATAAGTTGTGTTTTGCGTTCAGGGAGTTCAAGTAACTTCCCCAAGGTGACCCAGCTTGCTATTAATGAGAAAAGGAAATATTCAAACGCAGGTCTGTCTGCCTTCATATCTCCTAACTTTCCCCCAATATGACTTGGTCAAGAAGCCACATGACTAAAAGGAAGCAAGTTTCATGGCGGGCGACCTACCTTGAGTCGGGGCCCCAACCAGCAGTACTTGTGTACGGGTCCCATTCATCATCACATGGCCGCTGGACAGGGAGGTACCCAGTTTCCCCATTTCCTGTGAAATAGCAGTAAGTCAATATAGTACAGCTAAGAAAACTCTCTGTGGTGTCCACTTTCCTGGCGGGGGGAGGGGCTGTCATACCTTATCTCCAGAAATGGTAAACCAGCTTTGACAATTTGGCGGGAAATATCCAGATACCTGTCCAGGGCTCTGTTTCTCATCACGAGTGTGGAACAAATGGTCCAGACTGGAATGAAGCATACTGGTCTTAGCTGATGGGGCACAGGATTCAATGCTGGCCAGGTATTGAGGTCCAAGGAAAGACAACCCACATCTTCCCCACCCATGCCCCCCTCCCTGTGTGCTCCTGGGTCCCTGTGATCCTAGGCACGAGTGTGGGGTGCTTTCAGAATGAATCCCAATATCAAGGCTCTCCAGATGTGAGGTTCACCATTCTACTTCCCGACTGACAAAACAGAGGGATGCCTACCGTTAGGGGCTGAATTGTGTTCCCCCAAAATTCATATGCTGAAATCCTAACTGCCAGTACCTCAGAATGTGACAGCATTTGGAGATAAGGTTTTTAAAGAGGTAATCATGCTAAAATTAGGTCATTAGGGTGGGGCCCTGACCAATATGACTAGTGTCCTTGTAAGAAGAGGGAAAGACACCAGGGATGGGTGCACAGAAAAGAGGCTGTGTGAGACACAGGGAGAAGGTGGTCGTCTGTAAGCGAAGGAGAGGCGCCCTAGAAGAAACCAACCCTGCTGACACCTTGATCTCAGATCTCTAACCTCCCAGACTATGAGACCATCAATTCGTGCTGCTTAAACCACACAGGCTATGGTACTTTGTATGGCAGCCCTGGCAAGCTAACCCATCTCTCTTTTAAACGTCTAAAAAGGAACATTTGCAACCTTGCCCCAGAGCCTTAGCGTTTCCTTGAAAGGTAAGAATTTCTTAGCTGCTTCCTCTGAACCCCACACTCAGGGGGCTCCCACAGCTACAGGCACCTGTCCCTTGAGCTCACTGGTCCCTGGGCCCCAACATCAGTGCTCACCTACTGGCGTTCTTCCAGGTCGGGCTCCCAGCCAACAGCAAGGTCCTGTTGTTGACACTGACACCATGAAGGGAGTATCCTAACCAGGCGAAGTCCTCCTCGCCTCTCACCATCCAGTTGGCCGCCTCCACATTCAGCTCTTCTACACAAGACAACCAGTGCCTTTTACTTTATGTGGAAAGACTACCAGAATGGAAAGAGTGGGCCCCTTTTGTAGGACAACGAGAAACGGGTTCACTGGGCTGAGTTTTTGCCACAACTCTTTTATGTGCCCCCATGCTGTCCCCAGGGCCCCAACGTCAGAAATGGAACTCACGCTTCATATAAGCAATGCATTTCTAGAGCTCACTTCTGTGGAGTGGAGGATGCTATTTAAAAAGGGCCTGGGGCTTCCCTGGTGGCGCAGTGGTTGAGAGTCTGCTTGCCGATGCAGGGGACACAGGTTCGTGCCCCGGTCCGGGAAGATCCCACATGCCGCAGAGCGGCTGTGCCCGTGAGCCATGGCTGCTGAGCCTGCGCATCCGGAGCCTGTACTCCGCAACGGGAGAGGCCCGCGTACTGCAAAAATACATACATACATTTTTTAAAAAGGGCCTGTTATGAGTTTCCTGGCGGTCCAGTGGTTAGGACTCTGTGCTCTCACTGCCAAGGGCCCGAGTTCAATCCCTGGTCGGGGAACTAAGATCCTACAAGCCACACAGCAAAAAGGGCCTGTTAGACAGTTAGAGCATCACTGGGATGCTTGAGTGTTTCTACTCTTCCATTCCACAGAGACACTATAAGGATAACTATCGCCCCCTCCTTTGGATCTGGACCTACACGCTGGATCCCTCTATGTTTATTCAGTGAATCTATCCATATCATTTGCCAGAACATCTGCAAGAATAAGAGTGTTAGAAAATTTAGGTGAAATGCTATGCAATGAGGAAAATAGGACAAAACCCCACATGCAAGAGAAGGCACCACAGACTAGAGCAGTGGAGGTCTCCGCCCATTCCACCCCCAGCCAGCACTACCTTTGTCGCTGTGGCTGGGGCCAGAATAAAATGCAGCCACAATTCCCTTCTGTTTCCCTCCACCTGGAGCAAAAGGGGAGCCAATCACCAGGTCAGGTTCACTGTCTCCATTCACATCTGCGGCCAAGAGTGTCCAGCCCAAGTTACAGTAGGTGTCCTAAAGAGGAAACAGGGAAACACGTCTTACTCAGCCCTTGAGGCAAGTAGGATATGGCGAGTTCTAGTTTTCTGTACCTGTCAGAGGTGCTCAACATACCGGGCAAGAGATGGTGACGTTGGGGGAAGAAGACAGTCTTCCTTGTTTGGAACCGAAGTAGATGTACACCGCACCCTAGGCAAGGACAAACCACAGGGCGATCGGTAAGACTGGGTGGTGACCCGAGAACCTTAAATGATAGCAAGACGAAGGTGACTGATGATGAAATAAATCACCATCAGAGCCCGGTAGGGTCAGGAGCTTAGTTACTGCCAGAAGTCAGTGTCCAGTCCTGTGTATTGGCCACTTCCATCAGACTATTAGAGCCCCCAAAGCAGAAACTGTCATTTTTATCTTTGCCTCCCCAGCGTCTTGCTCCGGATCTGCCATCCATAATTGTTCAGTGTATTTGCAGAATGACCTACTCGACTCCCCACCCCTTCAAGGCCGAGCTCAGTTTCTGGCTTTTCAACGAAGCCCTCCCCCGGCCCAGCCCATTATTTCTCTGAACACTAACACGTTGTGTCAGACTGCTTACTTGCCTTGGGATGCAGCCTGTGCTGTTATCGTGTTACGAACTAGTTCTCAGTTCTCATAACTTGCCTGTCTCCATCCCTACTCCTCCTACATGCCTTTATTTTCCATAGTGAACCGAGGACTGAGTACACAGTGATGGATAAGACCAACCTCTCTCTGCCCCAAAAGCTGGCCAATTGGCGACTGTGACATCACAGCGTGGGGAGCTACAAAGGGGCAGCGAGCACAGGACAACGAAGCGTCTCCTGAGCCAGGGATTAGATCACACTTCCTGCAGGAAGTGACATGTCACCCCTACGGAAAAAAGGGGAGAAAGGGCTTTCCAGGTAGAGGGAGCTGGGGGAGCACCAGTCCTAACGTGAGGGCACCTGATGGGTCTGGATGACAAATTGTTCACAGGACTAGAAACAGGGTGAGGAGGGAGAGCAAGAGGTGAGCCTGCAGTGGGAGAGGGAGACGAAGGGCCTTTGACTCCACTGTCACTCGCGGTGCCGGGCTACGGTGTGGAGGACTTGTGGGAGGTAAGCCCTGTGGGCCAGGACCCAGGATCTCTGCTCTCGGTAAGAAAAGAGGGAACCTGCTGGGTTCCTCACATGAGAGGAATGATCCAGGAAGTCACCTTCCTTCTGTGATGACAGGAAGCTATGGATTAGCTGGAATTTCTACCTTCCCTATCATTCAGCATCCCGGGGGAGGGGGGAGGGAGAGTACAGTACCTGGTGGAGTGCCACCCGTGAAGCCCAACTAAGGCCAGGGAGGCAGGAACAGGAGCTGCCAGGTAACCGGAGTCCCATCAAGGACCTGAATGGGGGGCTGGGATCATCTCCCCACAAAAGCTCTGCCCGGCACCCCTGCTGCCTGCTTTCCTCCGGGGCCTCCGCTCAGTGTCTCCTCCCCTCCCGCCACCATCACCCCCAGCAGCCTCCTTACTGTGTACGTGAGCTTCTCGGAGCCCACTGAGGGGGCTCCCACGGCCAGGTCAGGCACGCCGTCCTTGTTAAAGTCCAGCACGGCCACGGCAGAGCCGAACCGACCTGAGGGCTGAAGAGGCACCAGTTACTTCCCCTGGGCTGAGCCACAACCTCCAGAAGAGCACACCTGACTCCCTGGGGGACCCCACCCAGCACCCCAGGACTGAGGAACAAAACTGCAGCCGCCTGTAACACACCCATGACCCGCCAGATGGGTAGCTCTGCTCTAAGGATGTTTTTGGCTCATCTGTCTGCCCCGAGGGGAAGATGAGGTGCCGGAGAGAAGAATGTCGGTTCTTAAAAGTTCTAGGTTTTCAGAAAATGGTCTGGTGTGTATCATGCCCCACGTTAAGGCCCAGACTCCTCTTGGAAAGTATCCAAGATAATAATCACATAACAGTAGCTGTCAAATACTCAGGATGCTCTAGAGCCATGCTGTCCAGTGCAGTAGCCACTAGCTAAATGTGGCTATTACTTTTAAATTTAAATTACCTAACATTAAACCAAAACAGTTTTTCAGTTGCACTGGCCACTTTCAAATGCTCAAAAGCCAAAGCACTTAGTAGCTCCCACACTGAACAGCACAGCTTTAAAGTATCTCCATCATCACGGAAAGTTCTATTGATGACAGTGCTGTAGATACTAAGCACTTGACATGGATTAATGTACATACTTTTACTACTCCTACTTTTGTGGTTTACAGATGGAAAATTCACTCCATTCAGGGATAATTTTCTTCCAAGGTGGATTTTCTAGATCTTTCATCTCCTACTGTCTAGAATGAGCCTTGACCTAAAAATAACTCATGAGCTTCTCCTATTCTTTCACAACTTATCTAACAATGAACAAGAGTCTTGCACAAGTGATGCTTGCCACATAACACACATGCCCCAGAACCCACATCTGTTATTTGTTGGCTAATCTCCCTATACCTGTGTGCAATGGCATTTGAGAACACAGCCTCTTTCTACAAGGCAGGAACTTGATAAACAAGAGAGGACTGCCCCGGGACACAAGCACACTGGGGCAGTATGGGGACCAATGAGTAGGGGTCCCTGCCAACTGAAGATGGGTTCGTTTCATCACCACCAGCTTTACCATCGAGCCCTCCTGCAGGGTAACCATCATTCCAAGAAAAGCACAGCATTCTAAAAGTAGGCAAATGCTTATCTATCTTAATCTTCCACTTAATAGACAAGGACCAGAAGGGTTAACTGCAGACCAGGGATGAGTACAGAATTCCCATCCCTAGCACATGCTTAACCTGGCCATCTTCCAAATTATCAAAGGTCACTGGGACAAGAGAGCATGGAGCTACCTCCTTCCTCACCCCAAGGGTCTTTGAGATAATTTCTCATCCACAGGAAGCAGTTGCCTTTCTTATTCCTTGTCTACAGGAGACCAAAGGATTACACTTTACACCACAGTCTGACAGGGGAATGGCTTGGTGAAGAAAGAAGTAACAAGAATGAGTTGATTTATTTCGGAACTTTCTCATGTGGTGTCAGAAGGTTCCAGAAAATGCTGTCCCTCTGGTACTGTGTGACCTCCTACACTGGTCATCAACTTAACACCTTTTGGACTCAGAGGCTCCTTCCATCAGAGCTTAAACTAGATTGTATGGACTTCCCTGGTGGCGCAGTGGTTAAGAATCCGCCTGCCAATGCAGGGGACACAGGTTCGAGCCCTGGTCCAGGAAGATCCCATATGCCACAGAGCAACTAAGCCCATGCACCACAACTACTGAGCCCGTGTGCCACAACTACTGAAGCCCATGCGCCTACAGCCCATGCTCCGCCACGAGAAGCCACCGCAATGAGAAGCCCGCACACTGCAACAAGAGTAGCCTCTGCTCATCGCAACTAGAGAAAGCCCGCTCTCAGCAACAAAGACCCAACGCAGCCAAAAATAAATGAATTTATTTTTTTAAAAAACCTAGATTATAAACCATTGGACTTTTCATTATTTAAAGTATGTTCAGGTGCACCATCTTATTTTTTTCACAGCATTAACTCCACAGCGAACATTTTAACGGTATGTCTGGGGCAAGAAAGCATCTGACCCCGAATTCCCCTGGTGTTTGATATTTGGAGCTTGCAGTGTCACCAAAGCCCCCATACTCATCTGTGGCTGGTAGCAGGGCTCTGTCAGCCCCTCTTTGTTTATTGCTCATGTAAGGACTAATACCAAAGACATCAGGGAGGTAAACCCTCCCGGTCTCTAGTACTCCCACGAGGAATTCATGCTGCCTCCATGTGGAACATCTGTACAGTCACTGCGGGACTCCTCTGGTGGTGAATAACGACTCAATGGAATGAAACTTGAACAGTCTGGAGTTTAGTTAATAGCAGTTTACCAGTGTTGGGCTTCCCTGGTGGTGCAGTGGTTAAGAATCCGCCTGCCAGTGCAGAGGAAATGGGTGCAAGCCCTGGTCCAGGAAGATCCCACATGCCGCGGAGCAACTAAGCCCGTGCACCACAACTACTGAGCCTGCATACCACAACTACTGAAGCCCGTGTGCCTAGAGCCCGTGGTACACAACAAGAGAAGCCACTGCAGTGAGAAGCCTGTGCACGGCAATGAAGAGTAGCCCCTGCTCGCCACAACTAGAGAAAGCCCGTGCGCAGCAACGAAGACCCAATGCAGCCAAAACTAAATAATTTTTTTTTTAAATAGCAATTTACCAGTGTTGGTCTCTTAACTTTGACAAGTATGCCATAATTACGTAAGATGTTAGTTAACACAGGGGAAACTGGGTCAAGGGTACATGGGAACTCGCTGTACTGTCTTTACAACTTTTCTGTAAATCTAAAACTCTTACAAGGTAAACTATTTATATTAAAAGAAACACACCAAACGAGGTTTTATATTATCAAGATATCACATTCTGATTGGCTACTCAAAGCCACTACATGGTATGGGTGTTTCTGGAAGGTACTGGACTAAACACTCAAAGTTAATGATAGAATGAGATTAATGACGTGAAGATGCTTTTAAACATGAAAAGTACTACACAAATGCTGGCCACCAGCTGTTTGTTACCTATCATTATTCTTGCTATTGGTCATTCATCCTGGAAGAGTTTGCCGGGAAACACGGGCACTGGCTTATTGATACTAAAAGGGAAAATATAAGATGGGGGCCTCACCTGGAAACCCTCCAGGATCCCATGGGCCTCCTTGTCTAGGTCCAGGTCGACGAGGGGCAAGCCCAGGTCGCTGCCATAGATGAGGTACACCCGCCCCACGTGGACGTGGCCGGGGCAGCTGTAGCCCGGGGCGCCCATCACCAGGTCACCGTGCCCATCCTGGTTGAGGTCAGCCGAGGTCATCGCCCTGTAGGGAAGAAGAGGGAGCCCACTGCAGTGTCTACTGAGCTATGAGGAAAACTGTCTTCGGCTCCTTTCCTTTCTGGATTCTAGAATTTAACTTCCTCTCATGGATTTTTCCATCCTGTATGACTGTTGTGAATATTCACCTCTGAGGTTATGTTGTGTGTGTGATTCAGCCTTGTTCTCCGGCAGAAAAAATAACAATAAAACTGGACAAATCAAGGTCTCTGGGCATTTCTGGACCATATAACCTGAACACATAAAAAGCATCCTCACAAAAGCACCTTGTCCTACATGCAAAACCCAGAGCAGCCAAAGCACAATCCCAGGCTCCACCTGAGAACAGAGAGGAAACCCGCCATCAGCCAATGGCACAGGTTACTTTACAATCGGCTCAACTCATTTCAATTTGTTACCTGATCAAAGACAAGTTTGTGGTAAGTAGACCATTTTATTTCTACCATAGCTACATAGGGTGGCTTATATTGGAAAAAAATTCAATGCCTAACAGGTTTAGTGGATGTTTCTAAATGAGAGTCCATGACCTACCAGTTACAGACCTGGACAAACTGAGGCAATGGTTCAAATGTCTCTGGCGGGGCTGGAATGACCAAAAGTCATTTATTTATTCTGGTTCTGATGACCACATAAGAATAAACAGCAGAACAGAGGAAAAAGAGCAGTTTCTAACGGGTGTGACGCCTGGTGAACTGGGTCAAATGCACACCGTGGAGATACTGCTGGTCTCTGCACTCCCGAGGCTGGACTCTGGCCAGTCATGGCCCCCAGGAAGGACCTCTGTGCTGCCCCCCACCCCCCACCCCGCCCCATGTGGCAGAGAGCCCAGCAGGAGGCCCTCATTTGGATTTTCAGGAAGGCAGCCAAGAAGAGCTCTTCATTATTCACAAATGAATGGCCAGTAAAGACAGCATTCACCCCCCATTCCTTGTGCTGGAGCTGAAAGCATTAGTGGCCTGAAGAGGAAGGGCTGTCAGTATATTGTTCCAAGGGAAATGCAATGTTATTTGGATTTAAAAAGTGTGGTTTTAAAAAAAGAGGTTTTACAAAAACCTCCAAAAAATAGTCACTTTTATATCCTCGGGCTCAGTTTGGTTGTGAAACTGAGTCCCCCTAAAACCAAGTTCCCTTACCGAGTTTATGATTAATCTTTCTATCCAAAACTTTATTCCCTTTCTTGTCCCCTCCGACCTCAGTCCTGTGCTAACTGAACACTAAATCAACCAGAGTCAGATGACTAAAACAGCTGTTGTCGATAACATCGTTAACGTACTAAAATGGCTGTTGTAGATATAATTAAGGTACAAACTCAGGTTGTTTCTCCAGGCCAAGCAAGGTACCAGAACCCCGAGCCACGGACCACCTGGCCAGAGAATCATAAACCGAAACATCCTGACCCCTGAAAGTATGATTAAGAAATGTCACAAGACGATGACTGATCCCAGCTTCATTGGTCTCCCCCCTTTAAAAACACCCCTAACTCGAAGACCAGATTGGAGTGGACCTGAGGCTTGTCTCCAACTCCCTTGCTTGGGGCCCTGCAATAAATGCTGTACTTTCCTTCACCGCAGCTCGGTATCAGTAGATTGGCTTTGCTGTGCATCAGGCGAGGGGACCCGAGTTCGGTTTGGTAACAGTTGATCTTTAAAATCAGAGGAATCCCTAACATGCTCTTTATAAAATTATTGTGGTGGCCTAGGCTTTTGCCTTATGAAGTTATAATAGTCCAGTCACCATAATAGCTACCTGCTTTTATCTTTCTAATGTCATTAGATGCCAAGATATCTGTAATAATCTATCTCCGAAAACATTGAAGCTTTACAAATATTCTATAAAGTAATAGTTTATTGTTGTGGTTATTTAATAAAGTAAAAGTTGTTTGTATTTAAACATATTTTTGACCAATTTTAAGGAGATAAAATTATCTTTACCAGAACTTAACCACAAAATTACTGTTTTTGTTGATGATGAATTGATTGGAAAATAAAGTGCTAACAGGCACCATTTTAAACATTTGTGAATGACTGCTTGAAATTAATACTGATGAAAATGTTCAGGAGTTATATAAACTCATACGTACCAACCTAGCCTTGTGTAGGGAAATGACAAGTAGTAAGATGCTGAGGGGCTAGAAACATGCTTCAGTGGCTGAGAGCTGCCAGTAAACATTTCCTGTATGCTCCTCTCCAAAGACCGGTACATGAAAGATAAGGAATCCTGAAATAAAATGATTACAGAAAAAGACACAGCATAATCAACAAAGCTACCGTTTCCTGCCAAAAGCATTAGACTTTAGGAAACAAGTTTTTACAAGTGCTGAAAAATAACATCAATTCCTATCAACAAGTAAGACGACTTAAGACTGGCAATTAGGAGAGTGGAATCACACCCCAGTGTGCACTCACAGATGGGAGTTACAGCCCTAGAGGTCAGGGCCATCATGGAAAGAAAGAGTCAGCTGGGATTAACCTAAACCAAGTCAGGATGGTCTATTAATTTGCAGAATGTAACTGAACAAAATAATTGTTACGAACTAAAGTTTTTTTTAAGATAAATCCATTCAAATCTAGAACTGTAATTATATTTGTATGTGTATATAGTGTATGTGTGTGTGTGTGTGTGTATATATATATATATATATATATATACTTCCCCCCCCCAAACAAATGAACTGAAATACCACCAGGAATGCTAGAAACCCTCCCAACCACACTCAAATTGAGAGGCTGCTGGATTTGCTCTGAGTCCCAAGAAACCGGGCAGGCACGAGGGGTCACGTGCGGAGTGCTGGAAGCTGTATGCGAGAGAAATGAGGGGACAGCAAGCCCCTCAGCTTGGGATGCTGAGTTGTTCTTAGTGTGGTTACTGCAGAGACACAAATACAGACTGCAGTGGCCCAGAACAACCTGGCCAGGCACCAGATCCAGGCAAGTTCAGGGAACACAACTCGAAATCCACCCAGGGGTAACATAAGACCAAACAAGAATTTCCGGGCCTTCCCCAGAGCAGAATCAGCTCAGAGCCATGGGACAGCCCTGGACAGCTCAGGCTCCAGGGAAGTGCAGGTTATAAGGACCCTGCAGGAAGGGACCGTGCCTTCCGTTTCTCCAGTCTAACACCTCTGGCAGGCCATCCACAGATTGCTCATCGGCTGCCCAGCTCTGGCGTCCTCACTCATCCAGGAAGCACCATGCCAGGTACCACCCAGGCCTTGGGAATATAAAGTCCTTCTCTAACACAATTTTCCTTTGCAAAGAAGACTGATCCACATAATTGCAAGACCAAATGAGAGTTGCTTTGACAGAGCTTCCCAGATCTAGGTGTGGGTACATAATTTGTAGAACTCATTGCAAGATGAAAATGCAAAGTTCTTTGTTCCCAAGTTATTAAGAATTTTAAAGCAATGACAGCAGAGCATTAAACCAAGAGGCGGCCTTCTGTGTGACCAAGCAGGCTGCAGACCTGTAAAGCAGGCCCTGCCCGGGCCCTCGCCCAGGTCACAATGTTGTCTAAACCCTTCTCTATCCCCAACTCTCGCAAGTACCTTGTATCCCTTATCTTGATTTCCAGGCAAACAAGACTACTAAGATTTCCAAACGTCATGAAACTTTCCCAACCCTCTACCAGAAATACATGCTCACTGATGAAAAACCATCTAGTATTCAAAGCCTAACTCAAATGCCACCTCCTCCATGAAGCCTTCTCTGAGAGTAGGGATATAATTTTTTATCCTCATGAGAGTCTATGTACCCACCCCCACCCCCAACCATAGGATTTGTTGCATCCTACTCACAAATGGTTGTTTTTGTATTTATCACCCCTATTAGACTGAAATTTTCTAAATGTCAGAGACTATTTCCCTTTCATCTTCTATCTCCCTGGTGGAATGACACTTAAGATGATCTCATGGAGGAACTTCAAGGCCCTTGGTGTCGGGCCTTGCACAGTGAGCCTACGATATTGCTGATACACTTTGCCTAAGGACAGAGCAGGACTGGCCCCATGGCCACCTTGGGCTCCACCTGGCTTGCCAAAGGCCACTGAGGTCCAGACTCTCGTCACAGGATGTTTCTGGAACAAGCCAGACTTGGAGGCCAAGGATACTTGCGAGCCTGGCTCATGCCCAGGTGACTTTCAATGAACGATTAAACAACCAGCGACTCTACAAAACGCGGTATCACAGGAAGCGGCAGGTGCCTGTCTCTCCATTAAAAGCCAAAAATTCTTACCATGGTCCAGGAATCCACAGTAAAGAACACTCCTCGTTTGGTATAGTTTATATTTTTTCCAATATCTTTAGTTAGGGCTGCAGTCACGTTTCTATGAAAATCATTTTTCTGTACTTTTGAGCTGCTGGAAAGAGAGGAATAAACTGGTTAAGACTGAGGAAATAGCAACTCCCCTGCATAACTGAGTTGAAAACTATAGTTAAGTTAATCACAGGTTAAAAGGCCATAACATTTTAACATCTGCAAGTTGAAGGAACAGCAACACAAAAAACAAAATTTTAGAAAACCTTTTATAGGAGATTTTACATCTTTTAATAAACACATTTCCAAGGTTGAAAAAGCCTGTCCTTACAAAAATAAGTTCTATAAGCGTATAAGTTTGAATTCCTTCCAGATTAAAAAAAAAAAAATCAAAAGTCAACATTTCATACAAATGGCCAAGAAAAGGTCATAGCTGTTTGGGAAACCAGTATGCAGGTGGACTGATTTATCCTTAAAGACATGCAAGAATTAATTATACAATAAAAATACATTTTCAAGTTCATATGTTTTAACCAGTCTACCAATCAGATGCCTAAAGAAGCCAGACAGGTTTCAGAAATGCTTACAGTGGAAGCTGGGCAACAAATGAACAAAGGGGGCCCGCATAAGATACCAGCCAGTGCAGGAATCCGACAATCTAGAGCTTGCAAACCCAACCTAAAGGCGTTCAATTTAATTAAAACAAAACAAAACTTACCTAATTCACATAAATTAAAAAGTGAGGGCTTACCTGAACACCCTTTGCACATTTTCAATTCTTTGGAAGCTCCGAACTCTCTCTCACCTTAGCATCTTTTATTACAATGCCCTCTTTTTGAGTATCGGACACTTGCTCACCCTAAACATCTTGGTTGAAGCGTCAGTTCTTCACAGGAAGTCTCCTGTGACTGAGCTAGGACACTCTGTGGTACATCCTGAGCACCCAACACTTGTCCTTCTCCTAATACTCAAAGGTATTTACAAGTTCTTGTTCAGCGCCCATCCACCAGCCATCCTCTGAGAGCAGAAACTCTTTCTGTCTTGTTCACAATGAGGTCTCTAAATTCCTGAACTAGTTCCTGGCACATAGTGATGAGGAAATATTATTTTATAATTTTTACTATTTTATTGTAATTGTATTAGTAATAATAGTCATTAGGATTAATATAGTTATTAAATGCATGAATGAATGGTTGGTGGTTGGTACCTGAGTCCAGCAGGGAATACCACCCCTTAGAATACAAAGCAGATCCTCTGGCCCTCTTCCTCAGAAACTAACTGAGAGGACTTCTCCCCACCCTGTCTTGTTGATAATTACTTTTTCAGGGTGGAATTTGGCCAAACTTTATGAATAATAACAATAATGATGGTAATAATAAGAATAATAATACTATTAACTATCATCTACCAGTTAATGAGCAACTTACTAATGTGCTAATTGCTTTGCATCCATTCTCGCACATAATCCATACCATAATTCTGGGAGTATGGATATGTATTTATTCCAGTTTGCCAAAGGAGAAAGCTGCAGCTCAAAAAATAATTAGGCAACTTGTTTAAAAATCACACAGCTGTAAGTGGCAGCCCTGGAATTTGAACCTCTGTCTACAAAGCCCATGCTTTCAGAGTCTACTGAGCACCCCTCTGAGTGAGATGTTCTTTTTCTGTGAGCCATTTTGGAATCCACTTACCTGTGGGTATTGTTTTGCTGGCTGCCACATGTGATAAACAGAGGGTTCTCAGGTAGGTTGCAGTTACTGGGGAAAGAGTCAAATGAGTTAGGCAGTTTTCTACCTTCTTTTCAAGCATGAATTTTTCTGAGAATCAGTGTAACATTTCAAACCACCTCCAAAAGTCTTCATGCAGAGGTTTTATGACTTAGCCAGGCAGGACTGGTAAGGGGCCTGAGTCCTACTTAATGAGGGTGGATAAGCAGGTGCTATTACGGTAACACAGGCAGCGCCACACGGCTGGTCACCCTAGACTCACAGCCTTCCCCTTCCCTCCCGATTCCACCTGCTGAATTCTCCCTGCTGACATGAACCATCTCAGAGTTAGAGACGGAAAGAAACTGATTCCCAACTGTGCCACCTTTTGCCCGTCTATGCTCAATGTTTTAATTTCTCATTCTCATTCCTTTAAAAACAAAAACTTATAAACTAATAATTAAATAGGTAACTAGGTATCCCTTATCTACAAGTGAAAAGGTTGCTGATAGAATGTAAGAGGTGAACTTTCTCCCTAACACTGAACAGAAGTACTAAGGGAGTGGGTATTAGCAAGAGTCTCTTCCAGAATGAAGACTATTCTGAAGGAGAGGAAGCTTTGGAAGTCACTGAGGGAGTCTCAACCTGGGGCAAAAGGACTGGTTGCTGGAAAAGAAATTCAGAAAAGAGGTGAAAGAAGCTGAAGGCAAACTTTTCCCATCAAAATCTTTCTTAGGGCCAGCTTTAAGCTTAGGAAAAGGTTTTTCCTCAAATTCTCTTTTCTGCACCACCAGGATTTAGACGGCAGCCTTACAAGATTAGCGCTACAATTACAAATACTTTTTGAGTTAAGTAGAGTTCTGGCTGGGAACGTAACTACCATTATTTCACTGTTTCTTTAAGAAGATATACTATGAGTTTCAAGTAACACAAGTTTGCTTTGGAAGATCACGTATTAGTAAATTAAGAAGTGGTTATAATGTGAAAATACATATGCTTTTCTTTCTGTCATGAGTTTGTGTTGTCTTTCTTTGGAGCATTCTCCAAATTTCCCATAAAGTTGCATAAATTCTAGTGAATCTTTCTTTGCACATGTCTGTAAAGATACAATCAATTCATGGAATTTTCTGCCTTGATAAATTAAGACAGATCAAGAGACAAGAAATCTGTTCTTTCTCAGTTATCTCCTCCTAATTAAAGAATAAGGTCCAGCTACATAACTTTCCTTAGCTACATTGGACAACTGAGCCAAAGACAAACACCAAAATTGTTTTTGCAATTTAAGGATCAATACACTTGGACTTTATAAAACAAATAAATGTAGGTCATTCACTCTAACATGGCCATGTGTTATGAATCTCTCCAATATAAACTTAACTTTTTTCTAACACTACTACTAACAGCCCACGTTTATCCAGTGCTTACTGTAGGCTAAACCCTTTACATGAGTGGTCTCATTCACACCTCACAATAGCCCTATGAGAAAGATTGAATTATTACTGCCTACACTTCATGCATGAGGAAACTAAGACTTGGGGAGATGTAACAATTTGCTTGGGATAGCTCAACAGAGAGTGACACGTCTCTTAAATTCCAAAGGTCATCCTCTCTACAACTCACGTGGACTGAAACACCCACAGCCATAAAAGAGCTTGGGGATTTTAATGAAGGTTAATTTTCACTATTAAAAGTGCTATTTGGGGGCTTCCCTGGTGGCACAGAGGTTAAGAATCTGCCTGCCAGTGCAGGGGACATGGGTTCATGCCCCGGTCCGGGAGGATCCCACATGCCGCAGAGTGGCTGCAGCCGTGAGCCATGGCCGCTGAGCCTGCACGTCCGGAGCCTGTGCTCCACAGAGGGAGAGGCCACAACAGTGAGAGGCCCACGTACCACAAAAAAAAAAAAAAAGTGCTATTTATATTGGATGGTTTCCATCTGCCACACCGTTACTTGCCGAGTATTAAGAGCAAGGCTAAGGTCGAATTTATCAAAGGGAATTTTGTTTCAAATCAACACAATATATATAATTGTGTTGTAGATACATATACACACATATATATGTTGTGTAAATAATATAAAACATAATATAAAATTATGGTTAACATTCTTTGAATACTAGCAAATGTTTTAAGGGCAAAGGATCGTCATGCAGTGTGCACCGTTCTGGAGCTGGGCTTACACAGGCCCCTGAACTTACAAAGCCCAACCCTCCTATGATCCTCACCCAGAATAGCACCCCCCAGTGCAGCTCCTGCCACAGAACCCTCTTTCTCCCTGCCCGCTGCTGCTTCAGCTTCCCACCCTGCCCTTTCCCTGCAGCAGGTGCTGCCTCCAGGGGTCCCTATCCAGACCCATCCCTACCCTGCTCAGTTCAACAGCGTGGGAGGGAGGGGTTGCATCCTCAGTGGTCTGGTCGGACACGGGTTCTGAGAGACCCTTGGCTCCCTCAGGCCATGAACAGATTCTGTGAGAGCCGAAGTGTCTACTACAGCTGGAACTGGGGACCAGACCAGTCTACCCTGGTCTACATGCCATCTGAGTCTCTGATGGACACTCGTCCTAGGTGTGCTGGGGAGGAACAGAAAAGAAGCTGGAGGTTGAGCAACTGTCCCATCTGGGCTAGATGTCAAATTCCAACAGAAGACTGAGCTTTACAAATACATTCATTTCGATTTCACTTTGGAGTGCGGGGGTCAGGTGAAGTAACCTTTTAAACCCTAGAGCCCTGAGAGCTTGATCGGGTGGAGAGGAGGATGGCCACAGCCACTGCCGGAGCTTGGGGAGGCGGAGAGCCCAGCCCACAGCATGGGGTCTCCCAAAAGAAACAGATGCAGTGCAGCTGTGGAAGCAGATTCCTTCTCACCTGAGCCATTTCTCCCAGACCACAAACCTTGCAATATCTACCTCTTCATCCCTAAGACAGGAGAGACATCAGCAAACCTAAACAGATGGGAGCTAGTTGGAGTTTTGAGAAAACAGTTTCCATTCTTTTCCTTCTTTTTTTGGCTACGCCACATGGCATGCAGAACTTCCCCAACCAGGGATCGAACCCATGCTCCCTGCATTGGAAGCACAGAGTCTTAACCACTGGACCACCAGGGAAGTCCCATTCTTTTCCCTCTCGATTAGGATAGGATAGCCTTCATGAGACTTTCTTCTTCTTCATTTGATCAATTGAAAAACCTGAGAGTTATATTGGGGACAGGGTAGCAAAGCAGGGAGTGATTGGAAGGAGAAATAGAGTAAGAATTCACCTGGTCCCATTCTTTAACATGAAACTTGTTAGATGGTAAATATTAGTGGACCAAAATGCCATATCATCCAGTCCTCCTAGGAAGTATTCTTGAAATTGTTCCACCAAAAATGGGGACTTTCTAGAATAAGTGGGATAAAGCTATGGCAAAGAGAAAGAAAAATAAGTCAATAAGTAAATGAATCAAGTGCTTCTCATGGTATCTTTATAACGCTTTAAGATTTTGAAGAATAAATGCCTTTACCTTGGAAATAGCTAGCATCTCACCATACCTGCAACATAAGCAATAATTTTGACTGTGAGCTGTGGTTTCCACAAAGAAATGAGGCAAATTAATGAAGAAAAGATTCCAGCAACATGTATCCACTATCAAGCAACTGCCTTTGAACAAGCAAAATCCATAAATCCAATATCCACTCTCAGAAAACTAAAACATTGAAAAGTGTGTTAAGGAAGTCACAATAAAATTGACTGCAAATATTCCTCTAGTTACACTTACATTTCCAAGAACTGAAGGTATGAACAGTCAACAATGGCATTTTTGGTGATGACTGCTCGGCCATAGAGTTTCTTATAAATTTCCAGGAGATCTTCAACAGGCACATACCTGAGAAAAGCATTAGAATAAGAGTTGTTTTGATTCTGAAGTTGAAGATAATAACAGCAGCAGTAGCAGCTACCAGTTATTCCAGGATTATTATGTGCCAGACACCATGCAAAGGGCTTTACATTCATTATTTATTTAATCCTACCAACAACCCCAAGTGGTTAGTGCTATCATAGTCTTACTTCACATACAGGAAACTGAACAGGCACAGAAAAATTCAATAATTTGCCCAATGCTGCAGAGCAAACTGGTACCCTAATCAAATATTTATACAAAGATAAGTAACTATAAAGTATAAAAAGAATGTTTAGTTTTGTGAATTCAGAGTTCAAGGAGCAATATAAAGTATTTTTATTCTTTTGAGTTGAATTACTCTCAAGAATCATTGTTTTAAAAACACCAAAAATGGCTCCTTACCCCAACATCCTACTTTCAGGTACATAGTGGAAGGTAGTAAAAAAGAATTCTAAGTCAATCTTTTGGTTCACAGATATTAGTTATTTCAGTTGGAAGAAGAGCAGCATTTTAAAAATTAGATTTATACTGTTATTTATATAACAGTATAAACAGTTATTTATACTGTTATCTTTTATCTTTATTTAAAAAAACCTTAGAATATACCAGACAGAAATCACAACCAATAAAACCTGATTTTAGTATATTTATAAGAAGGAATCTACTGAGATTTCCATTTTTTACTTCACAAGCGCACCAGAATGGTCCTCCCCGTAAACATAGCTTAAAACGCTAGACAAAATAACAAAAATATTTGTTTAGATGAATCACCAAGCTAACAAGAAAGTGAAATTTTTCCAAAAGTCAAAAACAAATTGAAACTGGAAACTTTGGGAGGTAAGCATGTGGGAAGCCAGCTTTTGCCCTGGAGACATCTGCTAAACCTGGGAACCTAGGAGTTTTTTGTTTTGTTTGTTTGATAGCTGTGTGGTATACAGGAGACAGGAGATAAAGTATAGGAACCACCGAATACCAAAAGGGGGCCATCTCAGAGGAAACTCCTCATTAAAGGCTATACCTTCTGCATGAATATTAGCTAGAAATAAACTCAACATACCAACAAGGACAGCAAAGAAACCTGCCTGTCTTCACCTTGGCAAGGATACAGAGAGGGAAAAATATCTCCCCTGAGAACTGGTAACAACTACCCAGCCCCACAAATGTTTTGTCTTTCATTCATGCCAGCTGTGTAGTCAGAAAAACTTCAAGGGTTGAAAGTAACTTAATGTGGTCCCAGGTTGTGCCTTGAGGTATCATGCAGAAGGCAGAACCTTCTCTGGAGAAATGCAACTCTAATGCAAGCCTCGAGTAATTCAAGCACCAGTGAATATAACCAAAAGAAGACAGGATCCCCGATGACACACAATTTGAAATGGACGTCTAATCCAGTGCAGATGACCTTGTGTGGAGAGTTAGAGGGAAACCTCATGTCACTGCTACCACCACCTCTTCCTGGGACATCCAAAGGCCAGCTGGCCTCATCTGATCTGGGAATGGCTTGTTGGTTCTGGGCCTCCCTTAGCTCTAAGGCAGATGGACCAGGGATGGGAATGGGCAACTTGCCAAGCCCCCAGCTCTACTTCCTCTTTGTTCTGTAAGCACTCCTCCCAACTCTCAGCTCTCCATCCTCAGGGGCTGAGGCTGGGACTGAGGGATAGAGTTATGTCACCTGACTGCTTAGTAAACATTTGAAGAAAAAACAAACAACAAAAATTACAGTAGTATCTGGTAAAATGGACCTGAAGGCAATAAGCATTGTGGGATACAAAGAGTCACCAGATAAAAAGTTCAATTCACTAGAAAAATATAAGACTTTAAAACTCGAATATACTTAACAACGTATCTTCAAACACATGTATGGCAAACTAACTACAAGGAGAAACTGAAAAATTCAACCATCACAGGGGGAGATTTTTAAACCAATTTCTCAGTAATTGTTAGACCAACCAGATAAAAATAGTAAGACTATCTTACTTATAGCTTAAAAATCTTCTGATTTGAGCAGCACATTTAATAAGCTTGAGCTAATAAGTATATATATAACATTAAATCAAAAATTGGAGAATTAACATTCTTCTCAAGTACAGATGGAAAACTGATAAAAATTAATCATATGCTAGACCTTAAAATCAAGAGTCAAATTTCACAGGAACCGAAGAAAAGTAGAAGGAAGAAAATAAATATGAGAAAAAATAATGAAAGAGAAAAAGAACATACAGTAAAGAGGATCAACAAAGCCAAAAGTTTATTTTTTTAATAATAAAACAAAATATTAGACATGATTAATTGTTTAAAAATATAAGAGAAGGCAGGATAAAAAACATTATGGATAACAAAGGAACATAGGTACAAATAAAACAAGAAAAAAACATAAGACATTATGAACTACCTTATGCCAAAATGTTTAAACACTTAGACAAAATGGAAAAGTCCTAGAAAAATATAAAACTCTTTAAGAAGAAACTGAAAAACTGTACAGTCCTAAAACCATTAAAAAAGTTTTTTAAAAGTCCCTACTTTTTAAAACATCAGGCCTAGATAGCTTTGCAGACAAGTTCTACCAAACATTCAAGAAATCAAAGTTATAATTTTACACAGACTTCCAGAAAATAGCAAAGAAAGGCATACTCCCCACCTGATTTCATGAAGCCAGGATAACTTTAATACCAAAACCAAACATGGAGAGAAGAAAGGAAAATTACAGTACAAACTAACTAATAAATATAGATGCAAAAACTCTAAACAGCAAGAAGAGATGAAACAAATATAAAAAAAGATGATATAGCTTTGCAAAATTGGCTTTGTGCCAGGAGGTAAAGTTGATTTAATATTTGCAAATAGATTAGTATAATTCACTATATTAACAGATTAACAAATAACTATCTCAACAGATGAAGAATAAGAGTTCAATACACATGAAATGAATTTATAATAAAAACTACTAACAAACTAGAAATAGAAGGAAACTTCCTTAATTTGATAAAGGATACTCCCAAAAATCTACAGCAAACCTGATGAAACATTGAAAGCATTTTCTTTACAATAAAGAACAAGAAAAGCATGCTCAATATCACCACTTCTATTGTACTGGAAATACTAGCCAATATGATACAGCAAGAAAGAAAGTATGGGTATAAAGACTGAAAAGGAAAAGCAAAAGCCAGGAAGACCCAACACAGCCAAAAACAAATAAATGAATTTCAAAAAATTGTTACAATTTGTAGATTATGAATTGTGAGTCAATTCAAAAGAATCTCCTGATAATTAGAATAAGATAGCTAAGAAATGTTGCTAGACACAAAATCAAAATTAGAAAGTCACTTACATTTCTATACACCAGCAATCAATTAGAAAATACAGTTGTTTCCAAAAGTTACCATTTATGGTACTAAGTCTAATAAAATGTGTAAGACCTCAATGGAAAAACTTATAAAATTTTAGTCATTAAAGACAACTTAAATAAAACATATAGCATATTTTTGGATAAGAAGACCCAATATTGCAAAATTGTTAATTCTCTTCCAATTCATCTCTAGAGTCAATAGAATTCTAAACAAAATTCCAACAAGATTTTTCTTGGAACATGGCAACTTGATCCTACCAAGAGCCAAGGCAAGAGAATGGACAAGGTACAGTTGAAGAAAAAGAACAGGTTGGGAAATCAGCCCTAATAGATGTCAAAATGTATTAAAGCTGTTGTAATTTTAAAAATCAGTATTGCTCAGGGAAAGTCAATTAGACCAACAGAACATGATAGAAAGCCCAGAAACTGACCCGCATATGTAGGGAATTTTAATTTATGTCACAGAGGGCATTACGGATCAGTGAGGAAGGGCAGACTATTGATAAATGGTTCTGAGACAATCGGTTATCTCTACAGGAAAACAGTAAAATTTCTGTCACAGAATATACAAAAAATTAACTCCAGGTAAATTAAAGATATAAAGTTAAGAAATGAAACTATAAATGATTTAGAAGGCTACCTAGGAGAATAACCTCATTCCCTCAAGGTAGGGAAGGATTTCTTAAATAAGACATCAAAAGTACAAATTACAAAAGAAAGGATTGATATATTCAACTACATTAAAATTAACAAATTCTGTTTATCAAGATACACCGTAAGTAAAAAGACATGCCACAGACTATAAAAAGATATTTATAACAAATAAATGATAATAAATGATAAATGGACAAAGCTTAGAAACCAGAATATACAGAGAATACTCAGAAATAAAAAGGACAACCCAACAGAAAAATAGGCTAAAAACCAAACAAAAGGTTTTCACTTAAAATGAAATACAAACAATCGATAAAATGCAAAAGAATATTCAACTTCATCAGTAGTCTGGGAAATGCTAATTAAAACTATAAGGAGATACCATTACACACCAAATAGGTTAGAACAATTTGAAAGCTGGACGATACCAAGTATTGGAGAACACACAAGAAGCAGAACAAAGCTGATGGGAGTGCAAACTGGGAAGACCATTTGGAATGACAGTCTGGCATTATTTACTTAAGTTAAACATGCATAAGCCCTACAGCCCAGCAATTCCACTTCTGGTGCCACTTGCTTGAAAGACATTCCCCTCTGGTGCAAAAATACATGTGCAAAAAAGTACATAGCAATACTATGTGTAAAGCAAAAACACTTTACACTACTTACACATCCATCAATATTAGAATGAAGTCAAGTCATTTTGGTATATCCACTCAATGGAGGACCATATATAGTGGTGAAAATCAAGGAACTACAGCCGAACATATCAATATGATTAAATGTCAGAGAAATAATTTTAAGCAAAAACATTTTTAAGTTTAATTACATTAAATTCTAATTTAAATTTAATTTTAAGCAAAATACATGCTGTGTAATTCTATTTATCTAAAGTGAAAACCCATATAATATTTTGCATATGGATATAGCTACATGTAGTAAAACTATAGAGAAAAGCAACTAAATGATTAAGAAAACCTAGGGTAGTGATTACATCTGGTGGGAGAAAAGGTGATGTGACAGAGCAGGAAAGACTTGGAGCTTCTAGATACCAGCAATGCTCTACTACTTCTTTTTTTTTTTTTTGGCGGTACACAGGCCTCTCACTGTTGTGGCCTCTGCCATTGCAGAGCACAGGCTCCGGACACACGGGCCCAGCCGCTCCGCCGCACGTGGGATCTTCCCAGACCGGGGCACGAACCCGTGTCCCCTGCATCGGCAGGCGGACTCTCAACCACTGCGCCAACAGGGAAGCCCAATGCTCTACTTCTTAAGCTAGGTGACAGCAACACAGTGTGCATCATCTTATTTTTTTATTTATAAAAATACATGATTTTATATGTTTGGCATAATTCACAAATTTTTAAAAGAATCTACTTAGGCTAGTCTAATCTTTAGTTTTACTTTTCAAAATTGACGAATGCAGAAGGCTCCTAATTACATTGCAAGTTATATTTCCTAAGGAAAAAATAATCATGCTCCTAACTGCCATTTGTTATCACACATTTAAATGTACATTGCTCTTACCAGTGCCGTGAGAGGTAATTGAAATTAAACTCAAACTGGCTCAACACGTCTCCTCCTATGATATGAGAAAAATATTTGCATCTGGTGAGTTAATGACAACACATAGCATGCTTCTTTGAACACAAATTTGCACAATCCAGATTATTAGTTCTTCACATTGGTATAGGTTTCCATTCATTGTTTTAGGTATAAGCACGTCTTTAAGAAAAAGTGATCTTTTAAAATTTTAGTGAAACACGTGAATTAAGAAAGAGTCACCCATATAACCAAAAGGTTTTTTACTTTAAGAAGGACCATAAGGGTTCTTGTAAATAAACACCACTCACCAATACTTTGTATATTTAAAGGTAATTTACTATAGAAAAAAAAGATGGAGTTTACCAATTTAAAGCTAAAGTATTAGGAGACACTAGGCAATGGATTTAAATCTGATTTAAAAAGCAATGCTTTTCTAAAATAATGACACAAGTAAATGATAAAACGTAATGGGTTTTTTGGGTTTTTTTACCAAAAAAAACATGCAACTTTACAGAAGTACATCTCTATGTGAAATGAGGTGTTCCTGTACTCCAAACAAACTGCAATATTAAAATAGTAAGCTAGTGGCAAGAGATTTAAAAAAATACACATTTAAGATACAATAGTGGGCTTCCCTGGTGGCACAGTGGTTGAGAATCCACCTGCCAATGCAGGGGACACGGGTTCGAGCTCTGGTCTGGGAAGATCCCACATGCAGTGGAGCAGCTAAGCCTGTGTGCCACAACTACTGAGCCTGCACTCTAGAGCCCGGGAGCCACAGCTACTGAGCCTGCATGCTGCAACTACTGAAGCCCGTGCTCCTAGAGCCTGTGCTCCTCAACAAGAGAAGCCACTGCAAAAAGAAGCCTGTGCACCGCAACAAAGAGTAGCCCCCGCTCACTGCAACTAGAGAAAGCCTGCGCACAGCAATGAAGACCCAACGCAGCCAAAAATAAATAAATAAAATAAATAATTTTAAAAAAAAAGATACAATAGTGACTGCAAGTGAAATATAACTAGCGCAGAAGAAAATCTGGTAAATGTAAATAAACAGTACCGAAATCACCAGCCGGATGTGCCTCAGAATAGGAGCCGTGAAAATCAATCTGAGGAAAAAAAGAGACCCATTTGTTATCTCTCACAAATTAAAGCCCACAATGAAGTGAGTAGTGAGGAGATGACAGCCTAACCCAATGATTGTTGAGAATGCCTAGTGATGGACTCACTTTTCAAAGAAACATTTAATTTTATTGCTTTATTTGTTAAAAAATGATATTGGCAGCTGAGTTGTATACTTAATATCTTGAGACAGATAAAGCTACTGCAGACATATGCATCGAACAGGATGCATGGAAAATCTCTACTAAGTGCAAGTTTAAAGTTGGTACAGAACGGTATTAATATCAATGAATGACCAGAGGGGACTTTCAGAAGCTAAGTCACCAGGTAAGATCACAATTTTAGTGGTGATATGGCATCCTCATATAGCAAAGTAAGAAGGAAAGAAAAAAACATGTGAACTTACTTTTAAATATGGTAGAACCAAGTAGTAGGTATTTATACCTTTGTTAAGAGGTACAGCTTGAACAAAACATACAATTTCTCAAATACTGTTTGTGACTAAAACAGAATATCACATCCATCACTGTTTTCAGTGCACATTAGTCATTCTGCCCACGTGGATGAATTTACCCGGGAAGCAAGAAGAGTAAGAGGAATGAACAGGAAAGATGGAAATCTAACAAATACCGCGTTGGGCAAAGTCTTGTTTCCATGTGAATCCGAATAACCTAAAGTTTTCCTTTTCCTAAGAGGGTCAGTTTTGGATCTTGGGTATGACAGTATCACTCCCATAAAGCCATTAAAACCTGAAGATATGTACTCACGGCTCCCATTGTCCTAAGGAATCCTTGTTCAATACCCAGGCTATGCCAGCTGACATCTGCCACCATGTGAGAGGTAATTCCAAACAAGAAAGCTACCAATTTCTCTGTGTCCTGCCAAATGAGCAAATTAGAGTTGTGTGTGTGTGTGGGGGGGTTATTTTATAACAATCTTATTAAAGGATTAATACAGATGAATTCATTTCCATCATTGAGACTTAACAAAAAAATCAGAGACAGGTATATTGTAGTTTCCCAAAAAACACAAAGGACTTTTTGAAATGTTTTCGAGTGCCTTGGAACTGCTTTCAGATTAATTTACTATTAGAACAAAATGACCAAGTGACATAGCCCCAATTTTAAAAACATCATGTACTGCAGATAAAATTGAAGGTATAAATTTCAAAACACAAACACAAAACCATCATTTATTCAGGTATTAACTAACCATCTACTATGCCCCTCATGCTGTGTTTGGCCCTGCAGGCACAACGGTGAGCAGCCCTCACAGAGTCTGGGGGTGGGGTTGCGGGTCACAAAGGGGGTTAATGTAGGAGCAGGAAGAGTACTTGGCAGGAACTGAGTATCTTTAGGGTTAGAGGCTGTGCCTACCTTATCCCAGGGAAGGGGATAGTTCTCCCGGATATAATGAATGCTTGCATTAAGAAATGGAGTCCAGTGAGTGCTCTCTGACACTTCATGGAATTGTCCTGACAAAACAAAAGCAACCCTCAGAATTCCTCCTTAAAAAGTTGGACATTCTAAATCAAATCTTCCACCACCACCTGATGTGTTGCTACGTCCCTTCGTCTTCCCTCCAAGCCTCTTATTTTCCTGAGTCAATGTTCCAAGGAAGCCTCTAGAACAGAAGGGCCAGTCAAAAGAAAAGGAGCCTTAACTGCTCATAGCATCTGGAAACAGTTGGGCTGCAAGAGAAGCTGGAAGTGTTTAAGTTCTGTGCCGTAAAGCTAAGTTGTCCTTTTTTTTTTTTTTTTTTGGTTTTAGGGTTTTTTTCCAATCTTTTTTCCATCACAGTCAGCCTCCCTAACAGCACAAAAGACAAAAGTAGATACTCCAAAGACTTTCAAGCATTTGAGTTTATAATATTTTTAAATGGGGTGTCTCATATGCCTCTTTATTCCCTCAGGAGGGGTGAAAAAGACAGGAACTGACATCTACTCAAAACCTTCAAGTACCAGATTCTTCATGGAGTGTCACATGTCACGGGGCAATCAAAAGCAAAACTCCAGACTCAGATCTCTCAGGTCAACTTTTTTATACTGTTTTTAAACTAAAAATAACCTAATCGGGTTTTGTTTAATTGAAGTATAGTTGATTTACAATGTTGTGTTAGTTTCAGGTATACAAAAAAGTAATTCAGTTATACATATACATCTTTTTCAGATTGTTTTCCATTATAGGTTATCTAGTCCCCTGTGCTTGATACAAATGAACTTACTTACAAAACAGAAATAGACCCACAGACATAGAAAACAAACTTATGGTTACAAAAGGAAAAGGGAGGGAGGGGGATAATTTAGGAGTTTGGGATTAACAGATATACACTATTATATATATATATAAATAAACAACAAGGACCTACTAACCAGTTTTAAATCACTGGTTTCTCTGAAAATGATTTTCAAAGAAGTTGTAACTAAGCAATCTGATTTTCTCCAACAGTTTTCCTAGAGATAAACTTACCATCCCTATTCTACAGAATACAGCAAAAATCCAAAATTAAGTATAGCAGTAGCTCTTTTGACAAAACTTCATTTAACCAAATTGCTGGATTAACCGAAGCTCCTTGTTCCCTCTGTAAATCATATGGACTGGAAGCAAAAGAAAGCCACATCCCAGGACTGCTGGATTCTGGCAAGTAGCAGGCCACTGTTCATAGGCCCAAGCATCTCGGCGCCCATGGCTCTGTTACAATTTATGGTAGGTCAGTCATGTCTGTTTCTAATCCTGTTTATTAAGTCAATTGTCCTTGTTACTATGATGATAGAATTTAATTAGGTAAATTGATGAAATATGAGTTCAAAAAGTGGCTTCTTTTGCAACTAAGTATCTAAGAAATTTAAGTCCTTTCGAAAGATGCAATAAAAGTGAATCACCAAAGAAGAAAAAACTGTTGAAGTAGATATGCATGAGAGAAAGGTAAGATTTAGAAAAACTGAGAAAATCTAGGAGGAGTCTGGGTAAAATTCCATGTAATCCGTACACGTTTTATAATTCTAATTGACCTTTTCACTTCAGTCACATACTGGTCCCAATCTTTATAACAGATAAGAGGGTATATCTTATCTACTGATGTATTTAAAAAAAAAAAGGAGAGAAAATGCTGGAGTTTGCATTCCTCTTACACTCTTCTCAGAACCTTTATTATTGTGTTGGGGTTTTTTGGTCTCTAAAAAGGGCATACGTTAAGCAAAAGTATCTCAAATTTAATTGACAAAAAAATCATTTTTACTTCTTTCTTTTTCTGTGTAAGATATCAAGGAGCTGTTAAAAATATCAAGAAACATTAAAGCCTCCTAAATACAGTTTGGGAAATGCTAAATTAGAAGTAATAGGTTATTCGATTATTAGAAAGAACTACAACAAGCAGGCAAAATATAATAGGATAGAGAAAGGATAGTGAACAGACTAAGAGGGAAACAGGAAAAAAACGGTACAAATAGACAAACACAAAAGCTGAGTTATCTGGGATCATAACTAGAGGGGTGAGTAGCTCTAAACATTTCATTGACTTTAAATGTATCACTATATTGGGGGAAAAAATGAGATAATGGCTGATGACCCTTAGACTCCAAAAATGGTTTATGTGGCAACCCAATGTACTGGATGTCTTTCATTGGTCCCCCCAGACTCACTTTCCATCCTTCTCCCTCCTGCACTGTTCCTCTGAGGTGACCTGTTTCAACTGAATACTTTGTCCTCTGGCTTGAGGTGGGCTGGGTTTGGCCAATGGGGAGAACTGACAGGAGATCAGAGAAAAGGAGGAGAGAGAGGGTGGGGTATTCACTCTCCCAGCTCCCCTTCTGTGGGGTCACAGGGTTCTGGCTGCGTCCCTGACTCAAGGTCTGGCCCCATCAAGCGACCCCCTCCCCGCAGTTGTGTCTGCCCCGCCACTGCACTATGCCCTGCAATTTTCTTGTATCCTGTCCACACCTTTGTAAACTGTCCCCGTATAAAACTCCCCTCAGATTATTCAGTTTGAGTGTATCTTCTATGCCTCCGGGGGCCCTGACTGAAACAACTCATAAGCCCAGTTCACTAATAACACTACCTTGGATTTGCATAAGACTTGACAAAATAACGTGCATTAATGGCAACAGCAATTCAGTAAAGCTGCAAAGCAGGCATTAATTATTACTATTAATTAAATAGTAATTAGATATTACTGTGTTATAGATGTGGAAACAGACTCAGCATGGAAGTGACTTTTTCAAGGTCACATGCTAACAGACAACATAGAAGGAACAAAAACTCAGACCTTTTGATTTCTTTCAAAATGTTTTCTCTTACTGCCATGAAGCAGGAAAGCAAGTCAGGGTGCTTGGAATAAAGCTTTCAGAATTTCTGTGCTTAAGCAGGTAAGTTTTGGTTAAATGGAGATTTCACCTAAGTCATTGATCAACAATAGTAGAAAATATAATGTGTTATTTTATATTTTTTTGAGTCCTAGCTATTCCTATCACCCAAGGAAAAGTGACATCATTTGGTCTATATATCTTTAGCTTACCGTTTTCGCAGATACTGGGGTAAAAGACGTCAGGAAACACGGTTCCAGCCTGATACGCATCCTGGTGTTCAAGTAACAGCTGGGGAGCAGGCAAATATAGAGATTAGAGGGCAAGCGTCAACAGTCTGGGAAAAGCAGGCCCAGTCAATCTCCAGGTATGGGAAGTTAGAACAATGTGATGGCGGGGAAGGGGGTGATGGAAGGAAGACGTAAATAAAGAAATTGTAAAAGTTCACGTATAATCCAAGCAGCACCCTGCCACATATAACTTCAAGTTCTTTCCTACCAAAAGCAGACAGGCTGATTAAGTAGTAGCAAAAATCACCTGCTTGAATTTTTTTTTTTTTTTTTTTTTTTTTTTGTGCTGTACGCAGGCCTCTCACTGTTGTGGCCTCTCCCGTTGCGGAGCACAGGCTCCAGACACGCAGGCTCAGTGGCCATGGCTCACGGGCCCAGTCGCTCCGCGGCATGTGGGATCCTCCCAGACCGGGGCACGAACCCGTGTCCCCTGCATCGGCAGGCGGACTCTCAACCACTGTGCCACCAGGGAAGCCCCACCTGCTTGAATTTTATCTCCTTTCACTTTTTCTGTCCACCCACTAGAGCAGGATTTCCCCAAGGCTATTTCACTGACCCAGAACTGGTGCGTGGTAAAATTTTCAATGATCTAGTGACAATCAGTGAAATGAGAAAAATACAGACATATGTACATATATATGTGTGTGTGTATATATATATATATACACACACATATATATACACACACATATGTTTAGAGTTGCTACCTGTGCTTTAGAGTAAGATTATATCCTTTATAAGTTAAAGGTTAAGATTATAACCTTTTGGAGGGTTAAAAAATATCCCTTCCCCCTTTAAAATGACGTACAAGTCAGTGGTAGAGGTGTTCTTTTCAGCATTCTTCCTTGGTGGCCTGGCTCACTCCATCCCATTCCGACCCCCTTATGGGTGTGCCCAGGTGCACACCAGAGTCTAGAAAATGAAGACTACATTTCCCAGCCTCTACCGAGGAGCCCACTTCTCCCTCTTTTGCTACTTCAGCCAGCAAGGAAGTGCTTGGCCTTTCCACAGCAAAGGTGGAGGGGGCCCAGGTGATCACAGGCAGAGGGCAGGGCATCTATTTTGCTCGCACGGAGGGTGGCTGAGGTGATGAGACCCCAGAGCCAACAGTCAAGGTGGTGGCTTCTTCCTTTCCAAACCACACAGGAGACAGCTGGATGTGGAGCTAGTGAATGGGACAGTGGCTGTCTGATTGCATGGTGGCCCTGGCAGGCCAGTTCTGCGTGTTTTCCTGGGAATCCGTTCTGGACACTCAGCTTAGAGCTCGCTCCTCCATTTCTCACAGTTTATCAGCACTGAATCCCCTAATACATGATCTTATGCCCCTCTCAGCATACGCTAGCCAGAGGGGTTTCCATGATCTGCAAATGAACTCTGACACCATGGGCAAAGTAGAAGTCTGGCACTCCAACTTTTTAATTTTTCAGTAGGGACTTACTAATAACATAGGCTATATATGAAAGCAACAAAGAAATACCTCAAAGAACTTAAAACATAAGGAAATATAGTATCATCTACTTTTTGTTTTTGCTTTTTCAAGCAGTGTCTCATCCCCAGTCTTGTAAAGACAGAATCTCTTCCATACTGATTGGTGAGGCTGACCATAGGGGTACAAGGCCAGCATATCCACTCCCACTACAGTGCTTGGCTCAGAACTGCACATTTGATGGAAGCTAGTTCAGCTAGAACTTTCCCCAAGACTTCTCAGCTAGAGCTGTGGGGAAAATACCTTCCTCTCATCAGGGATTTTAAACTTAGAGGTTGACTCCTGGATGGCCAGTGTCTTCCACTAGGAGAGAGAGCACCATCTAGACCTCTTGGTCCAGCTCTTTCCCGGGGCTATCAGTTACATGAACCCATAAAGTCTCCTTCTTTTCTAAAGATAGCTGGAGTTGGACTTTTGCCACTTAAAAGTAATAATTAACCTTATTGAATATTTACCTTCCAGCCACTGTTTTTCACTTTATATGCATTAAGACTTGTTGAATCTGCATCTCCCAGTGAGGCTGTGTCATTTAACAGGGAAAAATAATTCTAAAGTAAATTTTTAAAAGTAAAGGTGTCAGAAAAATAGTCAAGAAACTGTTAGAGGGAAAAAAAGTACAGATGGAGGAGGTATTCTTCAGATATAAAAATGTATTTTTAAGCTACAGAAATTAAAACAGTATGATATCAGAACCAAAAGAGACAGATCAATGAAACAGAATAAAGAGTAAAGAAACAGACTCAAGCATAGATAATAATTTAATGCATCATAGAGATGAATAAAAGATGGAGTAATCGACAGTTGTGTTAGCACAATCCCACGACAGTGAGTATTCCATTTTTGCAGGGAATTCATATTTAGCCTAGATGACGCTGACTTGAAGTTGACATTACCAATAACAGGTCACTGGATCACCATCATGCTTTATGTCAAAATGATACAAGATGACAGTGGAGAAAGGACAGCCTCTTCAATAAGTGGTGCTGGGAAAACTGGACAGGGACATATAAAAGTATGAGATTAGATCACTCCCTAACACCATTCACAAAAATAAGCTCAAAATGGATTAAAGACCTAAATGTAAGGCCAGAAACTATCAAACTCTTAGAGGAAAACACAGGCAGAACACTCTATGACATAAATCACAGCAAGATCCTTTTTGACCCATCTCCCAGAGAAAGGGAAATAAAAACAAAAATAAACAAATGGGACCTAATGAAACTTAAAAGCTTTTGCACAGCAAAGGAAACCATGAACAAGACCAAGACAACCCTCAGAATGGGAGAAAATATTTGCAGATGAAGCAACTGACAAAGGATTAATCTCCAAAATTTATAAGCAGCTCATGCAGCTCAATAACAAAAAAGCAAACAACCCAATCCAAAAATGGGCAGAAGACCTAAATAGACATTTCTCCACAGAAGATATACACACTGCCAACAAACACATGAAAGGATGCTCAACATCTTTACTCATTAGAGAAATGCAAATCAAAACTACAATGAGATATCATCTCACACCAGTCAGAATGGCCATCAGCAAAAAATCTAGAAACAATAAATGCTGGAGAGGGTGTGGAGAAAAGGGAACCCTCTTGCACTGCTGGTGGGAATGTGAATTGCTACAGTCACTATGGAGAACAGTATGGAGGTTCCTTAAAAAACGACAAATAGAACTACCATATGACCCAGCAATCCCACTACTGGGCATATACCCTGAGAAAACCATAATTCAAAAAGAGTCATGTACCAAAATGTTCATTGCAGCTCTATTTACAATAGTCCGGAGATGGAAACAACCTAAGTGTCCATCATCGGATGAATGGATAAAGAAGATGTGGCACATATATACAATGGAATATTACTCAGCCATAACAAGAAATGAAACTGAGCTATTTGTAATGAGGTGGATAGACCTAGAGTCTGTCATACAGAGTGAAGTAAGTCAGAAAGAGAAAGACAAATACCGTATGCTAACACATATATATGGAATTAAAGAAAAAAAATGTCATGAAGAACCTAGGGGTAAAACAGGAATAAAGACACAGACCTACTTGAGAATGGATTTGAGGATATGGGGAGGGGGAAGGGTAAGTTGTGACAGAGAGAGAGACAGAGAGAGAGAGACAGAGAGAGAGAGAGAGAGAGAGAGAGAGAGAGAGAGAGAGACAGAGAGAGACAGAGAGAGACAGAGAGAGACAGAGAGAGACAGAGAGAGAGAGAGAGAGAGAGAGAGAGAGAGAGAGAGAGAGAGAGAGAGGCATGGACATATAAACACTACCAAATGTAAGGTAGATAGCTAGTGGGAAGCAGCCTCATAGCACAGGGAGATCAGATCGGTGCTATGTGATCGCCTGGAGGGGTGGGATAGGGAGGGTGGGAGAGAGGGAGACACAAAAGGGAAGGGATATGGGAACAGATGTATATGTATAACTGATTCACTTTGTTATAAAGCAGAAACTAACCATTGTGAAGCAATTATACTCCAATAAAGTTGTAAAAAAATGATACAAGATAAATTAGAGTTAAATGTCAAAAATAGAGCCATGAAATTAACAAGACATTTTAAGTGAATATTTGTTTAATCTCAGAGTGGGAATGATATTTCTAAGGAAAACATACAGGCAAAAACCACAAAAGATGACGCACTTAACTACACAAAAATTTAAATGTTTCTGTATGGTTAAAAGCATCAGAAACAAATTTAAGAGAAAAATAAATAACCACAAGAATCACTTGACACATGACAGGCTACTATCTTTAATAAATAAGCCATTCTTCACATCAAGATTAGTATCATAATAGAAAAATGAGCAAAAGACACAGGCAAGGGCTTCCCTGGTGGCGCAGTGGTTAAGAATCCTCCTGCCAATGCAGGGGACATGGGTTCGAGCCCTGGTCTAGGAAGATCCCACATGCTGTGGAGCAAACTAAGCCCATGCGCCACAACATGCCTAGAGCCCATGCTCCGAAACAGAGAAGCCACTGCAATGAGAAGCCTGCGCACCGCCGTGAAGAGCAGCCCCCGCTCGCCCCAATTAGAGAAAGCTCGCGTGCAGCAACGAAGACCCAAAGCAGCCAAAAATAAAATAAATTTATTTTTTAAAAAAAGACATAGGCAATTCACAGAAGAGGCAATAGTCAATAGACACTTGAAACATATTTAACCTCATTAATAGTAAATCGATCATTTAAATGTCTATTAAACCAATAACAAAATACCATTTTCACATATGAAATCGGCAAAAATGAAAAAATAATTTAAAAAATAGGCCATAAAAGTGAATCCATTTTCAAATCTGAATATAAAGAAATTTCAATGAAATACATGAACAATTAAGGATATTAACCCTTTCTTGGTCATGTATGTCTTCCCTGTTTTTTCTTTCTTTTTTAAAATTTGTTTCTGGGCCAAGGGGATTCGACTAGCAGGGCCAGGGCTGAAGGGATTTGCCAGGTAATGGATCACATACAAGGAGATCTAGCGTGTAAGCATATATATTGAGGATGATGGAGGCCAGGTTTCTCACTGTTGGAGAAAGGAGGTACAGATACACACAGGGAGAAAGCTAGAATAAATCCTGTGCTGATGGGTTGGAACTGGAGATGTTTTTGTGTGAACTCAGGGTTTTAAATAGGTAAAGAGACAGACACAAAAGCCAACTTCAAGTGAAATCTGGGACAGTTTGAGCATCAAGATAAACAATGTTAGTAATGTGATATAAACCACTGAATAAAATCGGAATCCATGACTGTATACTAATATAAAGAAATAGATAAATGGGGAATAAGGAAAAGCTCTACCTTACAGCAGAGTGCTAACTAATAAATGTAGAGGAATGATGGAATCAGAGAAACAATTTGGCAACTATCAAAATTATTTCGGGCAAGAATAAGCAACGGATGCTAAAAAGTTTGAGGAGAAACAGGATATTTACATTACTTCAATATATCTCCTCACAAAATATTTACTTACTAATTAATTTAAAAAGTAGAAAATATTAACTTTCCAATATAAAAAGGTGGCAGACACCATCTTAACCAAGTGATAAAATTAACTTCAATAGGACTTCTGCTTCCAGAAGTGGGTGTACTTTTCCCTATTCTTCTTGCTAAATACAACTGAAACCCTGGACATTGTATACAGAACGAATATAAGATGACTCAAAGGTGGTTGGTGATTGGTTAAGAAATTCAGGACCTGAAGAATAACAGTGGTGAGTTCTGTGGATTTTCTTTTTACTTCATATATCCCAAACTGGATAATGGGAAAGCCAGTCACCAAGAAACTCCAATGGGTATAGAGAGAACAAAACAATGCCACAACAAAAGCCTGCCCTCTCTAGCCACAGAACCAGGAAACAGACAGCCTAGCAAGACAGAAGACTTCTACACAATAACCTTTCTACTCCAGTTAAACATCACAGAAAACCTGTGGCCCCACCCTTCCTCACCACCAGCTAAGGTCTAATGGGGAGCCTAGACTTGTCCCCTCACCAGGCTGCAGTAAGGTGCCCCAGCGCCCCAACTACCCAACTACAGTGGTATCAGAAAAGGCTAAGGAGGGAGCCAGGACTTTCATCCCTACCATCCTGCCCCCTACCCCTACACTTTGATGTCAGTGAGACCATGAGGAGAGCCTAGGCATCCAATCCCAAATGGCAGTAACAAGGAATCTCTCCCCATTCCCACTGGGGAGGGGGGCAGTGTCAGAAGAAGCCCAGGGGAAGTCAGGACATCCACCTTCAGCCAGCAATAAGAGGCCACCTCTGCCTTCTGACATCAGTAGAGGCCATGGTGAGGAGCAGCAATTAGGCATTCCTACCCTCCTGGCCAGAGAGGCATCAGGGCAGGCCCAGTGGGGAACCTTGAATTCTAACCCCAGCTGGCAGTTAGGAGGCAGTGTCCTCTGACCCCTTCCCCGACCTGAGTGGTATCAAAAGAAGACAACTAAAACAGGAAGTTTAAATAAGATCCAGAGTCTCATAACCTAATACCTAAAATGTCCAGGTTTCAATCAAAGATCACTCATCATACCAAGAACTAGAAAGATGTCAAAAGGAATGAAAAGAGATAATCAGTAGATGCCAGCATTGAGATGGCAGAATTTTTTGAATTATCTGACAAATATTTTAAAGCAGCCATCGTAAAAATGCTTCAGTAAACAATTACGAACACAGTTGAAACAAACAAAAGTCAAAGAAACAGAAGATATAAAGAAGAACTGAATGGAAATTATAGAACTGAAAAATATAATAGCTGAAATAAAAGTTCAGAAATGGTACAAGTTGACATCATGTGCCTTCTGGTAAGAGGCAATGAGAAGAATACAGCATCACTTCACTGGTCTATAATATTTCTGCCCCAAATAACCTGCAGGAGAATCTAATCATGAGGAACCATCAGACAAAACCAAATGAAGGTGCATTCTACAGAGTTACTGGACTATACTTTTTCAAACTATTGAGGACAATAAAGACAAGGTAGGCCTGAGGAACTGTTACATGTTGGAGGAGATCAGACAACTAAACACATGCTCCTGGAACCATAAAGTATATTGAGACAACTGGTGAAATTTGTAAGAGTCTGAGGATTGGGTGATAGTGTTATTTCAATGTTGATTTCTTGTTTGTGATTATTATACTGTAGTTATATAGATACAGATAGTAGTTATATATATGTATATGTATATATATGTTGTCCTTGTTTTTAGGAAATATAGTCCCTCCTTATCCATGGTTTTGCTTTCCTTGGTTTCAGTTACCCATGGTTCAAAAATATTAAATGGAAAATTCCAGAAATAAAAAATTCATAGTTTTTAAATTGGGTGCCATTCTGAGTATCATGATGAAATCTCGAGCCATCCTGCTCTGTCTGCCTGGAACGTGAATCATCCCTTTGTCCAGTATATCCTGCCCATTTGTCTCCACTATTAGATCTACTATCAAGGCAGCGCAGTGCTTGGGTTCAAGTAGCTCTTATCTTTCTCAGTAATGGCCCCAAAGCACAAGAATAATGATGCTGGCAATTTGGATATGCTGAAGAGAAGCTGTAAAGTGCTTCCTTTAAGTGAAAAGGTGAACACTGTAGACTTAATAAGGGAAGAAAGTGTATGATGAGTTTGATATACAGAAGGAACTACTATACAGTAAGAACAAACCTTCTAGCCATGAAATTGTGAAGAAGGAAACGGAAATTTGTGCTAATTTTGCTGCTGCACCTCAAATTGTAAAAGTTACAGCCACAGTGTGTGATTAAGTGCTTAGATAAAATGGAAAAGACATTAAATTTGTACAATATTTTGATAGAAAGACCATATTCACATAATTTTATTACAGTATATTGTTATAATTGTTCTACCTTATTATTAGTCATTGTTGTTTCTCTTACTGTGCCTAATTCATAAATTAAGCTTTATCATATGTATGAACATATGTATAGGAAAATACAGTATATATGAGGTTCGGTACTATCCACAGTTTCAGGCATCCACTGAAAGTCTTGGGATGTATCCCCCGAGGATGAGGGGAACTACTGTACACAAGGGTGTGTTGAAGGGTAATGATTACCACGTCAGCAACTAACTCTCAAATGGCTCAGGGGAAAATCAATACGTATACAGAGGCTCAAAAGGCAAATAGGATAAGTTATCGCAAGTGGGGAAATTGGGTAAAAGGCATACAGGAATTATTTGTCTAATTTTTTCAACTCTTCTATCAGTTTTAAATTATTTCAAACTAAAAAGTTAACATAAGGAACTGGTTAAATGAATTATGGTACAGAAAAGTATGTAATGGTTTAAAATTATTCTGAAGATGTCTATTGATATGGACATGAACAGATATATGCCTATATCTCTGATATGGTCAATGACAAAAAAGGCAAGTTTACAAAATAATGCGTAACTTAAAAAAAGAGAGAAAGTGCTAATAAATGCAGAGAAAATGCCTGGCATGATTTAAAGCAAAATGTTAACATTGGTTATTTCTAAGTTTTTTTTTTTTTTTTACAATGAGTTTCTATTAGTTTTATAATCAGAAAAGAGGAAATCATTGTTTTGATTTCCTGGTTAACATACAACATTCTGTTTATTGTTGTAGAAAGAGAATAAAATCAGGGCAATAATGACCACCAATGTGAGGTACACTTGGTTCTTACAGTTCTTATAACTTAAGAAGCTGGTTTTCTCAGCTTTATGCATTAGTCTCTTATTAACTTGATTAGGGTAAGTCAAAGTCATTAAAATGTAGTCACCTCTGGATGTATCTCAGCAAATGATAATCCCAGAACCAACAAAACTCAGACCCTGAATGTGCAGGGCTTGCTGAGATACCGCCAGCCTGTGGGGGTCTGCCTGGCATCCTTTGGGTAACCTCCCTCTGTATCCTTTCACCAAACTGGACCAATGATTCCAGCAGTCACCAAAGAGCAGGTTTTAGTAGGGAGAAAGAGAAACTCCAAAGATTCCCACATATGGAGATATAAAATAGATCACCAATCCTTGGAAAGGGACTTTTTGACAACATGATAAAAGGTAAAGTAATCCCTATCTGTTTTCATAAGTTAAAAGGGGGAGGTGTGTGTCCTCAGGGCATTTCCAATGATGACATCAGTATTTGGATTAGGACCAATGCTGAGGGGAAGTATGTGTGTCCATTTAACATGCTTTAAGTTAGTGATAGGAGCTTGAATGCCTCTACTAGAAAATCACTCTGCTCAGGATTGATTGTTCACACCATGAATTAGATTCTTGCTTCTCCTCTTTCCTGTCGACTTTCTATCAGGGTCAAGGAAGATGACAATCAAATATAAATGCTGTTTTTTTTCCTAGAGGGCCTGTTAAATTGGTGAATAAGGAAGTTGAAACTAATGACTAAAAGTGACTTATGGATGATGCTAGATTTCAGTTATGTTGTTGTTGTTGTTGTTGTTTTTAACCATACTGATTTCCATACTGGATTGTCAAGACTCACTGGTTAATAATTTGATCCAATTCTGATGTCATGAGGGAATTTACCCACTTCTCTCAAAGGTAATATTTAAGAATCATCTTTGTCACAGTTTTATTTAGCTATAGGACTAGAAATAGTGTATAGGACCAGAATGGGTACAACTAATTTGAGGATGGTTAAAGGTGAGCCATCAGCTAGTCCTACCAAGAATACAGTAGGCAGAAAAATTGGAAGAATTATCTCAAGGCATACTTCTCAATAAATACTTCCTTCTCACGGTGATGCAATTTTTATACAGCACACAGAGATAAGAAGTGGAAAATAAATGGCTCATCTTAGGTATAAACTTTCTTTATAAGAACAAATAAGATTTAAATTTAAATGCTTTCAAATATTTTTCAAACTATCATTAATATAATTAAAATATTGCAATCATATTATTTAAATTATTATATATATTCAAGTTGTGCCAGAGGAGACATATACATTTAACCCCAAATATTAATGTTTTATAAAGACATATAAATGACTCTTAAAATTACTATTTCAATATCTGTTAGGACCTTTGTTTGTCACCTATGGGAGAAAGTTAATGACCAAGGAAGAAAAAAAAAAAATCAAACTTCTTACCTCTTTGTAGTTAATAGTCCTATCCTGAAGGTGGAAAAACTCCAGAGCTCTGTGACCTGAGAGAAATGGATACATAAATCAATTAAGTTCAACTATAACAGAAAATAGAACTTCCTAGAGATCATTTTAAAAGGAAAATATATAATTTTGTGGTTGTAACTGTCAAAGAAGTGGGAAATGAAAGTTAACTTTGTACTAGTAATTTTCATTAGCTATGATTAGATTCAAACAATATATTGTTATAATACAAATCACAATTGCATGATGATTTAATGTTTCTGCTTAACTAGCTCTTATGACCTTGGGTAAGTTACTTAACCTCTCCAGGCCTCAGTTCCCACCTATGTAACATTAAGTAAATAATATCCACCTTACAGGTTTGTCAAGAGAAACAGAAAATAAATGCTAAGTGAGGAGCTCATGGCTGACACATGGCAGGAACTCAATAAACAGAAGTTGTCATCATCATATTTTGCTTCAGCAGCCCACTGGGGTAGATAAACCCAAGTAGGAAATACAATACAGGGCCTAAACCATGGACTGAATCAGTGTCCCTCAAGTGTTTCCTCATCACTGGACTACTTCAGAAGGACAAAAGTCTCAAAAAGCTACCTGCTCCACCCACATGCCCACACCCTGAATCTCCTTAGAATCAATAGGAAGACAGAACACTAATTATATGAAGAGACATTTAAAGGCAATACCTTATTTCTACTGGAAGTCACATCCAATTTTTTTTTAATTCATACAACAAAAATATAGCTACTACCATATTATAAGCATTTATCCCATAAGAGAGACAAGGTCACAGCCCACAAATAACCTGTATATAGGATTCCAGTGATTTATAAACCCAAATCACTGAGTGAGGCCAATTCTAATAATTAACTCACATAAATGTCAACCATCCACACAGGCCCTACATAAGAGGTGAAAACAAGAACCAGGATATTTATGAAATCTAAGTAATTAGTAAATAAGTGTTGTTTTAATCTTTTATATAAAAATATTCAGTGTGCAGATTAGGAGTTGCCTTCAATTATGTCCACATAAACATGTTTATTATTTTTATTACATGTTTTATATTGAGCATATAGATTAATATATATTAACATATTAGCACCTTTGTTTTGCAACTACTGAAGAACATAAGGAATTATCTGATTTTTAAAAACTTTTAGATTTCATGTCTAATTTTTAAAATCTAAAGATTAAAAACTTGAATATTCCCACTTATATTTGTTCCTCTTTGGCCCACTGCTATAATTTCAGCAATTTCATTTTCAGAGAACTTAGATGTGCAAAATAATTTAGAGTTCATTAAGAAGTTCAGCCCCCTCATTTTGCAGAAGAGGGAGAGAGAGAGAAAGTGAATTGTTCAGAGTCACCCATGTAGTTTACAGCAGAGCTGGTACTAGAACCTAGGTCCAATTTCCTTTCCCACTGTCTCCTGACTCCCTTTTAGCAATAGATGTTTGGGTTTTATAATAATTTTATTTATTTATTTTTGGCTGCATTGGGTCTTTGTTGCTGCGCGTGGGTTTTTCTCTAGTTGCCGTGAGTGGAGGCTACTCTTCGCTGCGGAACACAGGCTCTAGGCGCGCGGGCTCTAGAGTGCAGGCTCAGTAGTTGGGGTGCACAGACTTAGTTGCTCCGCGGCATGTGAGATCTTCCCAGACCAGAGCTCGGACCTGCGTCCCCTGCAATGGCAGGCAGATTCTTAACCACTGTGCCACCAGGGAAGCCCAGCGATAGCTGTTTAATGGAAAGAACCTTGGACCAGCTGTCAGGATATGTAATTCTTGACCAGGTCACTAACAAGTGAGCTGTGAAAACTCCCTGGGATCAGTTTCCTCTAGCTGTAAAATAAAGGAACTGGACTCAGTGACCTCAAGTGTCCTTTCAGATCACAGAATTCTGTGATAATATAGTTCTTGCTCAGCTGAGCTCAATATTCTAGGTCTGTTTTGCATTGATAAATTTTCATATTTTATTTGTAACCTTGTTCTGTTTTGAATCTTCTGAAAGTAGCATAACTATAAAGTATTGTTATTGTTTTTATCTAAAGAGTTAAAAAACATTACAAATACATTTTGTCCTCTCCCATTGCAGAGCACAGGCTCCGGACGCGCAGGCCCAGCAGCCATGGCCCACGGGCCCAGCCTCGCCGCGGCATGTGGGATCCTCCCGGACCCGGGCACGAACCCGCGTCCCCCACATTGGCAGGCGGACTCTCAACCACTGTGCCACCAGGGAAGCCCAGAAACAACTTTTTGTGTTACCATTTACTTATATCCGGGTAACTCAGCCTTCGCCCGAGCTCAGAGGCACTAGCTTGCTGTACTCCTGTGTTCCCTAAATCCTGCCATCATTCTGGGCATTTCTAGTGCCAGGGACCATTCCTTGCCCTCCTTAAAGCCAACCATCTTTAAAGCCACTTGACTCAGGGGACCCACTCCCGTGGCCACACAGGGTCCTTTACATATACTTGGAAATGTAAAAACAAGCATAAATTCCTCACTCCTACCATACTCCACCCGTCTTTCTCCTCTCCCACTCTGTCAGTTCTTCTGCTTCATGGGAACCCCTAGTTTATCCAGTTCCTATTTCCCCACGCGGAGAAACAGCCAGGGACCCAATGACAAAAGAGGCTTCCTGTTCCTCCACAGACCTCACCCCAGCAGTCAATCCCCAATCCTGGACGACTCCATCTCTGGCTTTTTCTTCTCCACTGCCCCACGGCTCAGTGCAGCAGGGAAACTCTATCAATACACGGGTTAGACTTTAAATCCCTTCCTTAACATTTCTGACAGGTATACTGTCCTTAATACCATGACAAGGGGTCGGCACTTACCTATTTCTATGTGTGTTGAAATGCCACACGGTGAACTTCTCGGGCAGAGGGAGCCCAGTGCCATCAGCACTCCTGACCAGAATCTGAAAGCAGACATGCTCTCATTACTCCCTGCTCCTATGGTGACGAGAAATGCTCAGAGCTGCAGCAGCACGGAGTCTGAAATCCTGGCCCAGACCCACTGCTCTCCTGCTAAGCAGGTCACTGACACGGGAAACCCAGCCTCATTTCAAAATATCATTTTCCAGTGAAGTCAACTGTTTAACTACTGTTTAACTTCACCAGAACAGCAAACAAACTCCACCTGGGAAAGAAAAAAGCGATCAACTGAAATCTAAATGCCTCCAGGTGGTGCATTCCCATCTTCTGACCCCGGTTTCCCCTGGACTTCTTTTTAACATGAAATCTGGACGGAGACACAGGCAAAGTTGTCTCCAAATATTCTTCGCTTTCTTAAAAAAAAAAACAAAACACTCACCTGTCTCTATTGATAATCAGTATATTGGACCACCTCACCTTACAAGAGCCGATTTCTCCTGCATCTTTCCACACGTACATCTGGTTACCCTGTTTCCTTAGCCTCTGAAGCCACAAGGGCTGGGAAAGCTTTTATGATGATCAGCTGGAACCAACTTCTCTTTCAGTATCTGCCAACAAATTATGACACTTGTGTGGGATTGATTACACAACAGCAACCACTCCTGGTCTTTTTATCTCTGGCTATTCTTATAGGGCTTATCTAGAGCTTGCTGCCTGGTCAGATTCCTGCAGCCGAAACAAAGAAGCCGATACCACTGTCGGTGGGTGGGGAGTGGAGGGGCAAGTGGGGAGAGACAGATTTAGGACCAAGAAAGGAGGATTCAGAAAATGCTAGGCTCAGAATACACCTGACAAAGTATCCAATCTATAGCACTTACCCCATGGGAAACATTAGGTTTAACTCTTCATAGAAATGATGGTGATCTTAAAGCTCGAATTATGCATATCATACCTTAAAAACAAGAGAGGAGATTTTAAAAGAGTGGGAGGACACGGTATTCCTTCTCAGGTTAGCCAAATGGAAGAGGAGAATAGAAGATGGGATGATTTGAGACCCTTAAGTGTCTGCCAAGTTTCCTCTGTAACCTTAACTCTGCATCTGCAAAGTCCCAAGGAAAGGAATCCTAGAGCTCTCCCTCACCCCTGAGGGCATGAGGCCCTGCTGCTCCTGTTTGTAAGTCAGAGGCCAGAAGCTGATGTGTCTTGTTTGGCAAATAGGGTGTTTTATAAATTTAGGCCCACTTTTTTTTTAATGGGGAACATCCACATAGAAACCTAGATTCCTAGCCCTCTTTAAAAAAGCAAAACAAAAAACTGGCTACATGAACTGACATTCCCATGTGATGTGACCATCAGCTGGAGCTGAAGAGCCCGCAGTCTCCCCTCCACAGACAGAGGGTGCCCTCCCCACGTCCTCCAGCCCTCACCACACACACAACGTGTACAGGTTGCCATGCCGCTCTGGCCATCAGAGGCCATGGAGTATGCTCCCATCTCACTCCGGGCTTTCCAAAGCCTGCAAGTGAGGGGGAGGCAATTATAACTTAGGGCTCTGGTAAGCCCAGAAGACCCAGGAGTATTCAATGAATGACAACAGTAAAGGGTTGCAAAGGGTCGACAGGGAAAATGTAACACTGCCTGAAGACAATATCTAATCAGGTTTACTACAACAAACCTATCCAAAGAGCACCAGAGAAGGAAATGGGTTCAGGGTTCAGTAACTAAGCCATATTAATGCCAAATTTCTCATTACATATATTTTTTGTGTTTAAGATTTAGAATGACTTAATTTTAGGTATGTAATAGAATGGGAGGGAATTATTTGCTTAGGCAGTACAGTGTGATGGTTATGAGATAGGGCCTTTGTAGGATGCTGCTTGTAACAAAGAGAGGACTTTTAAAGGAAAGTTAAAATAGAGCTGGCAATATTAAGAAAACTACCTGACAAAGGTGTATGGAATTGTTTTTCTTTCTACCCCACGCCCTCTTTTCCTAATACAGGTGGCTTTGTTATAAAATAGACATCATGAGTCTACCATTTAGAGCTTTTCTGGAAATAGAGACACAAGCTGAGAAGTAAACATGCAGGTATATTAAGGAATGAGTGGGGAGATACAGGCTTGAGAGCCACAAGGCCTTGGGTTTCATTTGGGCCCCTGTTCTGCTACCTTCTATTGGGGTGACCTTGGGCAAGTTACTAAAAGTTTCTTTGCCTCAGTTTTCTTACTTATAAAATTATCCATAAAAATGGGGATAATAATAATGCCTACCATATAGGGTTGCCGTGAAGATCAAATGAATATATAGGTAACATGATTAAAAGAGACTGGTATAGGGCTTCCCTGGTGGCACAGTGGTTGAGAGTCCGCCTGCCGATGCAGGGGACACGGGTTCGTGCCCCGGTCCGGGAAGATCCCACATGCCGCGAAGCGGCTGGGCCCGTGAGCCATGGCCGCTGAGCCTGCGCATCCGGAGCCTGTGCTCCGCAACGGGAGAGGCCACAACAGTGAGAGGCCCATGTACCGCAAAAAAAAAAAAAAAAGAGACTGGTATACAGTAAGTGTTCAATGAATGTTAACTATTATCATTCAAAAGAAATGTTCCCTTTCTAAAAGATACACCTTAGACTTCTATTGAGTAACTATATTCCTTATTGAATTTAAAAATAAAAACTTTACACTCAGATATACAGCAATATACATTTTATAACAGCTTAGATTGGTGTATGAAGCCAACACAGAGTAGGACTTTTGAAGTGAAGGTGGGTCTCCTTGTGCAGTTAAATGAGATACAATTTTGAGGTCCAGAAACTTCTGAGATAAAGCAGACAATTTCAACTCGCTTCTGCACAGTCTAATATGTTGCTGTCATCATAGTGCCCTTAGAGTGAATGGAAGAGAGGATGGAGAAAGTGAGAATTAGAGGTGGAGGTGCTCAGGGGAAAGGAAGAAAGGCCCCTGTCACCTGGTGGTCTTATCCTTTTAAGCCCTGGTGAACACAACTGGCCAGCTCTGGGCGGGCCTAGAAACAAGCCTGGAACCAGGAGGGAATTTTTCCCACTCTAAACGGGAACTTGCGAAGAGCACAGAACAGTGACTTGGGGAGGAGGGCAGGGGACATGGTGAATTTCCTAGGCCCTGGGCACTTTTGCCTTGGTTGGGGTCGGGGGGACGGTCCCTTCCTTCATAAAAATAAACACATTTTTAAAAAATCACATTTTACATCTGCACTGGTATAAAAGTTAATATATTAATACTGAACGTAAAAGCTTATTTTTTTATTCTGATTTTTTTTTTTTTTTTTTTTTTTGCTGTACGCGGGCCTCTCACTGCTGTGGCCTCTCCCGTTGCGGAGCACAGGCTCCGGACACACAGGCTCCGCGGCCATGGCTCGCGGGCCCAGCCGCTCCGCGGCATGTGGGACCTTCCGGGATCGGGGCACGAACCCGTGTCCCCTGCATCGGCAGGCGGACTCTCAACCACTGCGCCACCAGGGAAGCCCTATTCTGATTTTATAAGAAGGTCAACATTTTTGTGTTCCCCTAAAAGTCCTATGGGCCCTAGGCAGAGTGGGCACCGTTTGAAATAGAACCTTGAAAAAATAAGCAGAGTAATTTTGGATCGAGAGAGGCAACCACAGCAGACTTCACTTTTCTAGGACTTAGTTTTTGCTCAGCAGAATGGATTTCCCCAACCCTTAGAAATCAACTATCCGTAGAGCTCCCTCTGCAGGCAGCAGGTGGAAGCACACCAGCTCCCCAGTCCCGAATGGGATACCCAACCAGCTGTGGTCTCCATCAGGACTGCCTCTCACCTCCCAATTTCTTCAATAGAATACAGAACCAAAAAGTGAACCCACTCACACAAAAGATTAAACTCTAATTAAGTGCTATTCCCATGTCTGCCAAATGTGACGGACTCCAGACTGAGTGACAGTGACTCAGCAAAAACCGAAGTCAAAATATAAAGTACTGCCTCGGCCTTTTGCAAATAGAAATCTAGAAAAGGTGAAGAGCCCACAGGCTCTGCAAAAGCCAGCAAGAGACTCTGCACTCAGGAGAAACACAGAAGGGGAGTTTTTTGAGACTAGTGATCCAATCAACGCCTAGAGTTAGGCTTCATTTGAATCCACAAATTCCGAGTACAGGCCTGCTATTTTTACTTTTATCCTTATTGAAGTTGGGGCTTCCTTGCTACTTCCAGGGTTTTAGGCCAAGTCTAATTGTGATTATACCTTGGTTGATTGATTTTGACAAAATGGTCCCACTGACTTGTAGGTGTCCTAACTTTAGTCTTACTAGTTGTTTGAACTAGCATGGCTTTGAACACTGCTGAATTTAACGTACTGAGCATTATGTTAAATCACAACAAACCTTTGGGGGTAGGTATTGTTCCATTCTACAAAGGAGAGGAAGGAGGTTAAATAACTTGTAGAAGGTCACACAGCTTGCCAACAACAGATTCTGAGCTTAGATCCAAGTCTGTTCGTCTCCAAAGGCGCTTATATCATGGGCACCTCTGCTTGCTCCCAGTTAATGGGCAGAACACTTAGACACCCACCCAGAAAAGCATCCAGGCAGCAGAACGGTGGACCACACTGCACCCCCTCGGAGAACCCTCGCCCCAAATCCTAAGTGCACAGGAGCTATGGCAATAAAGAATCGTGATCATGTCCTTAGAAGCTAGGGCAGACACCAGCATATCCATGGGCCAAGCACAAATTCCGGTGGCGGGGGAATACCGGTTTGGGGGAGTGGTGGAGAGAGGGAGCGGTTCTCTTGCAGCGGTTGAGGGGCTAAGGAAAAGTTAAACAAACGAGAGGGACAAAGGTGACGGCACGGCGGTCCTCAGGTGCCTCTCCCAGCGACCCTTCCCAGGTTGCGCAGGAAGCCAAGCCGGCCGGCGCTCAGGGTTAAGGTCTAGAGTGCGCGGAGATGCAGAGCGAAGAGCGCGGGGAGAGGGCGCTGCTCCGCCTCTCGGCCACCTTCAGCCCGCGTCCGCCGCCACCCGGCGCGTCCCCGCCGCCGCCGCCTGGATCCCTGCACTCGGGTGCGCACGCTCGCTTGCCTGCTTCCTGCCGCTGCCGCCGCCGCCGCCTGGGCCATGGCGACCTGTTTTCGGCTGCGGAGCTGCCTGGCCCTGCACCTCCCGCGGACGCCTCCCAGCCGGGTCCTACGCCCCCGCGCCGACTACCCGATGGCCCGGATTCGCGGCTACGCCCGGGGCCCGGCGGGCCTTTCCTCGGCCCTGCTGCGCACCGACGGCTTCGTGGGCGGCAGCTGGCTCTCGGCCGCCGCCACCTTCCCGGTGCACGACCCGGCCAGCGGCGCCGAGCTGGGCTTGGTGGCCGACTGCGGGGTACCCGAGGCCCGCGCCGCCGTGCGTGCCGCCTACGAGGCTTTCTGCAGCTGGAGGGGGGTCTCGGCCAAGGTGAGTGCGCGCCAGGTCCAGGGGACGATCGGGCTTCGCCCTCTAGTGAAACCAGCTGTCACCTCCCCCTCCCCAATGCTCCGGGATACACCACGCGGAAAGTCATGGTAACAAGAAAAGAGATGGCCAACAAATCCGTTTGGAGCGTCGGCTTTGTGCCAAGCCCTGTGCCGACGCTAGGGAGCACAGCCCCGGCCTCAAGCCTCATAAAGTATCCAGTAGGTGATGCAGAACACCAACATGCAATTACAAGCTAGCAGTCCGGTGCGTGCGTGCGTGTATGTGTGTTGGGGGTGGAGGGCGGGAAGGGTCAGGGAAAGTGAGAGCACGAGTGACTTCAGAGCATCTGAAGCGCCTCCCCGGCTGCTTCAGTGGTCCACGAGGAGGCTGGTAGTGAGTGCCCCGGGCTCAAGTCACGAACTCGGCAGTGGAGAGAACTGGGGAAAAGAATCGAGCAGGGGAAGGGACCAGTCTCCAGGTTTGGGGCCTGATTAGAGAGCTCCATCTATTAACTGACATAGAGAATAGTGGAGAATTGGGGGTGCGGGATGGGGGCTGTTAGAGCATTTATTATGTGACACCTGGAGTCAGCCCACTGACTGTCCAGCCCAGTGACTGTCCACCACCCAGTGGAGTCAGCGAAGTGACTGTCCACCCTGTCCCTCAGCATCCGCCCTCTGAAGGAAGATACAAATCCAGCAATAAGGTCTAAGTACCCGAGGGAGTCATAGCTTTCATTCATCCATTAGATATTGTCCGGGCAACTGCTATGCCACGCACTGTGGGAGGTGCTTGCGATACAGCAATCAACAAAAGAAAGATTCCTGCCCTCTTGGAGTTCACTTGGGGGTGAGGGGTGGGAGGGGAGTTCTAACCTGTAAACAAAACATAGCTAAACAAATGTTAGAAGTGATAGATGCTATGAGGGAAAAAAAGGTAGAGAAGGAAGGCTAAGAGGATCAGAGGCCAGAGAAGAGGGGCAAGATACAAAATAAGTAGTGTGGGCAGGTGTATTGGTTTGCTAGGGCCGCCATAAGAGTATAACAGACTAGGTGGTTTAAACAATAGGAATTTCTCGTCTCAAAGTTCTGGAAGCTGGAAATCTGCTTTCCAGGTGTGGGCAGGGTTGGTTTCTTCTGAGGCCCCTCTCTCTGGCTTGTAGATGGCCGCCATCCCCCATCTTCACAAGCTTCTGCCTCTGAACTTGTCAGTGTCCTAGTCTCTTCTTGTGAAGACACTAGTTATATTGGGTTAGGATCCACCCTAATGACCTCATTTAACCTTTAAAACCTCTTTCGGGCTTCCCTGGTGGCGCAGTGGTTGAGAGTCCGCCTGCCGATGCAGGGGACACGGGTTTGTGCCCCGGTCCAGGAGGATCCCACATGCGGCAGAGCGGCTCGGCCCGTGAGCCATGGCCGCTGAGCCTGTGCTCCGCAACGGGAGAGGCCACAACAGTGAGAGGCCCGCGTACCGCAAAAAACAAAAAACAAACAAAAAAAACCTCTTTCAAGACCCTATCTCCAAATGCAGTCACATTCTGAGGTACTGGGGGGTTATATGAATTGGGGGGGACCCTGTAACATCAGGGTAGGCCTCATTGAGGACATGAGACACAAAGACCAAAGGAGTCAAGGGAATTCAGCTGGAGCAAAAATCCTGAGTCAGGGGCATGGCTGACACAGGTGTAGATCAGCAAGGAAGCCCGTGTGCTGAGGGAACTAACGTGGGGGGAGAGTCTTAGGAGGAGGGTGCTGGAGCCAGTGGGCTACGGAGCTATTTTAAGGACTGAGTGGGGTTTTACTGCGAGTGAGGCGGGGCTCCATTTCAAAGGGTTTCAGTCTATTCACAGTGTGGAGAATAGGCTTGAAGGGGGGCAATGGTGGAAGCCCAGAGGGCTAGGAAGCTGTGGCAGTGATTCATGTGGGAGATGCTGATGGGCCTGCACTAGGGTGGGAGCCGCCCAGGCGGTGAGGAGTGTTCTGGTAAAGGATACGTTTCGAAGGTAGAGGCAACTGCATTCCCTGACAGATGATTACAGACGAGGTGGGCGAGAAAGACAGGATGGAATGATGACCCCAGGGCTTCTGGCCAGAGCCACTGGAAGGAAGGAGTAACTATCCAGAGACGGGAAGGGGGTGAGAGGAGCAGCACTGGGGCGAGACGTCGGAGCTCAGCTTTGGACACATTGAGGCTGAGATGTTGTTAGTCACCAAGTGAGGGTGTTAAGGGTGTTAAGTAGGATGTTGGCTACGTGAGTCAGGAGAGGGAGGCCTGAACTAGGACAACACGCATAGCGCTTACAGCTGTGGGAGTGGCGAGCTTACAGGAAGGGTGGGCGTCGAGGCTGAGCCCTGGGCCCTCTGCCGTTGTTTGGGAGCCGCACCGGGGCCCACAGCCTCAAGCCTGCCGTGCAGGGGTGTTACAGTGCCCTGGAGCTCTTCCAGGTACAGTCAGGTGGTCTTCCCTGAGGCTTCTTGAAAGGACCTTGGAGCATCTTACTAAGGAAGTGGGGGAATCGGCTTTCTAAGGAAGCCGGGTCCACCTCTGCAGCTTGGACGGTGGGGCGCAACCGCAGCTTGTAAGGCAGCTTTCTTGCCCCGAGGCCTCTGCTGCTCGCCCCGCTACCCCCCCACCCCAGCTATTTTCTGCCTTCCTCTCTAGGCCCACTCACGTCCCGCCATTCCTGGGGTCTGGCTCGTGTATTATTTCTGCCGTGGCGCCCGTTGGACCACACAGCCTTCCGTGTCTCTCCCCTGAACCCGTAGCACGGCCCGTACCCTGGTCTCGCCCTTCCCCTTGACACCTTTTACATTACTTCACGTCTTTCTTTTCACGCGTTTTATGCCCTCCTTTCTCCACCTTGTGAACTCCTGGAGGACTTCAGGGGAAGACGGTTACTGACGCGTCTACTGACCGCCTCACAGGCTGATGCATTACTTTCTTGGGGCCTGCTGCAACAAATCACCCCAAACTCAGGGACTTAACAAAACGCAACAACACAAACTTATTCTTACAGTTCTGGAGGTCAGAAGTCCAAAACGGGTTTGCAGGGCTGCATTCCTTCAGGAACTCTAGGGCTTTCCTTGCCTTTTCCAGGTTCTAGAAGCCACCCGCAGTCTGTAGTCTGTGGCCCCGGAGCACTCCAACCTCTACTTCTGTTATCACATCGCGCACTCTGCCTCTGACCCGCCTCTCTCCCTCTTATAGCCATCCTCGTTGGTTACACTGGGCCCACCTGGGTAATTCAGGATCATCTCCTTACCGCAAGGTCCTGTACTTAATCACGTAGGCAGAATCCCTTCTGCCTTGTAAAGTAATATGTTCACAGGTTCCAAGGATTAGGATGAGGACCTCTTTGAGGGCCGTTATTGTGCCTTCCACAGCTGAGTGCTGTTCTTGGTGCTTCACGTGCATCTTGTTTAGTCCTTTCAATGGCCCTGTGAGGTAGATAGTCGAGCCATGCTGTGCGTGAGGAAACTGGCTTACAGAGGCTCCTGGTTCTGTAACTTCACTCTTGCTCAAGTGGAGGGCCTGGGATTTGAGCCCCACATTACTCCATCTACCACCAGCCTCCCCAGCCCCCTGTCTGAGTCCTGCACGCTTACTCAGCTCCTTACAAAGGCTGGAGTAGTTTCCTGGGGCTGGCGTCACAGAGTACCACAAACTTGGTGGTTTAAACCACAGAAATGTGTCACCTCAGTTCCAGAGGCAAGAAGCCTGAAATCAAGGTGTCAGCAGGGTTGGTTCGTTCTGAGGGCTCTGAGGGAAGGAACGGTTCCAGGTCTCTCTCCTTGGCTTATAGATGGCCATCTTCTCCCTGTGTCTCTCTGTGTCATCTTTCCTCTGTGCGTGCTTCTTTCTTGTCTAAATTTCCCTTTTATAAGGACATCAGTCATAGTGGGTTAGGGCCCATCCCGATGACCTTGTCTTAACTTGATGACCTCTATCAAGACCCCATCTCCAAACAAGGCCCATCCTGATGACCTTGTCTTCACTTGATGACCTGTGTCAAGACCCCATCTCCCCATCTCTGAGGTGCTGGGAATTGGGACTCCAACACACCTTTTTTGGGCAGGCACAACTAACCCATAACACGGGCTGTGCACACTGAGGGCAATTTGTGGCCTCTGCTGGTTTCTGTGTTCCGACTGGACCTTGGGTTTTCTTCCAGCAAGCAGAATCTGCTTTTTAGTCTTACCATTCTCATGCTGTTCCATGGTCTTCTCTCATCCTCTCTCAGACTATGTGTGGCGCTCTATTCCTTGCAGGCCATTTACGCACATTTCTTTTTTTTCTCTAAGCCAGGCCTCCTAGATTTCAGTCTCTCCTTTCTTACCCAGAATAAGTCACAGCACACAGGCCCACAGTCATCAGATTCTTAACCAGTATTGCACAGAGTGAGGGTGAAATTACTGTAGTAATACTGTTTTAAGAGCTGTCAATGCCTGTTTTCTGGGGGTTTGAGATTCAGAAGACTTCATCTCAACAACACCCTTGAGAGCTAAGATAATGAAGCTTATTAGCTTATCCAAAATAGGGAAGGGAAAGAACCCAGAGAAAGATGGTTAGTGGTGTTTACAGTCTCAGGCTCCCCGCTCATGAGTGGAATGAGAAAATAATTTAAATCTTAACACCTGCTGGATGGATTAGGCTGACAGACTGACAAACCAGGTTTGCTCGTTGCTGTGGGCAACCTTTCAGGCAGGTAGGAATAAACCAAAGATTCTCCTTTGCTTCGGATACACCTGTTTGGACGCAGGAAGCCAGAGCTCGGGGGCACATCTTCCTTCGGGGCACCTCTGTGTGGCCTGGTTGACCTGGATTCTCTGGGCTCTCTTTTTTTTAATGGTTTTATATGAGTTCCTTTAAAAAAATTTTTTTAAGAAACCATTTCTTCCATAATATACTTAATAATCCAATTTATTCATTCATCCTTTTATCTTTGGAAATTTTTAAAAATTGTGATAAAATGTACATAACACAAAATTTACCATTTTAGCCATTTGCAAGTGTACCGTTCAGTGGCATCAAGTACATCCACGGTGTTGTGCCTGGGCCCTCTTCTTAAGTGTGCAAAACCCCTTCAGATGCCTTACACACCCTGCAACCTCCACCCCAGTCTGTAGGACAAATTTAACTAGCCAGTGAGTCGTTAAAATAAAGAACTATACTTGAGGACATTGTGTTGAGTGAAATAAGCCAGTCACGGGACAAAGGCTGTATGATTCTACCTATATAAGGTACCTAGCGTAGTCAAATTCATAGAGACAGAAAGTAGAATCGTGGTTGTCAGAGGCTGCGGGGAGTGGAGAGTTGTTGTTTAACAGGTAGAGTCTCTGTTCTGCAAGATGAAAAGTATTCTGGAGATGGACGGTGGTGATTGTTGCACAACACTGTGAATGTGCTTAATGCCACTGAACTGCATACTTAAAAATGATTAAGATGGCAAATTTTATGTGTATTTCACTGCAATTAAACATAACTTTTTAAAAAAAGGAACTATACCTTAGTGTGGTGAAATTCAAGTTATTCATATTTACCATAAATAATAACAGCTGTTCCACAGACCTTTTGTCTCACAATTTATGACTCCGCACACCTTGTTAGATGCAACTTGAAATTGGATCTTTGTTATCACTTATCAAAGAACACCTGAAACAAATATAATGTATGTCAATTATACCTCAATTAAAAAAAGGTCAATGTATGTCTCCCCAAGAATGAGACCACACAGCAAATATTTTAGGAAACTGAAGACTATTTAATAGTCTGTCTTACACTTGGCATTTTACTATTTATTTTTTAATTCTTTTTCAGGAGAGGAGTTCTTTACTTCGGAAATGGTATGACTTAATGATGCAAAATAAGGATGACCTTGCCAAGATAATCACAGCTGAAAGTGTAAGTTCAGGACCCTAACTTACTACCTGAAGAAATTGCCTAGGAATTCTTAGACTGAAGCATGGGGAAGCCTCTAACTTCAGTGCTGTAGCTAAAGAAAAGGTGAATTCCTTGCCTAATGATCAGATATCAGCTAATTCTTATTTTGGGCACAAAATTAAGTCAGGCACACCTATTTAATAATATGCAAGAAATAGATTTAGAGTGGAACTGTGTGAATACTGCTTTTCCACCATTTCAGGTTTTTAGCATGTGACTGCTTTGATTGATTTTTCATGTTGTTTTTGTACATTTTCAAAGGTACCAGTTTTTTGGTTGCTCTAATAAATTACTTGCCACCGTTCACAATATTTAGAAGATGTTAGAAGGCAAAAAAATTGAAGAGGCAGTTCTAGGTGCCTCCCCCTAATTGTAAACACATTGAGAATGCAAATGATGATTGTGGCTCAGGGCAGAACCGTTAGGTGTCATTTCGGGGGACTCCAAGGAGCCTGGTCCTTTATGTCTCAGTGCAGAAACAATTCAACGAGAGGCAGAGTGATAGATAAGAAGTGATTTAGGACTTCCCTGGTGGCGCAGTGGTTAAGAATCCACCTGCCAATGCAGGGGACACAGGGTCGAGCCCTGGTCCGGGAAGATCCCACATGCCGCGGAACAACTAACCCCGTGCGCCACAAGTACTGAGCCTGCACTCTAGAGCCCACGTGCCACAACTACTGAAGCCCGTGCGCCTAGAGCCTGTGCTCTGCAACGAGAAGCCACGGCAATGAGAAGCCCATGCACCACAACGAAGAGCAGCCCCCGCTCGCCTCAACTAGAGAAAGCCCGTGTGCAGCAGCAAAGACCCAACACAACCATAAAAAAATATATAAATTTTTTTAAAAAGTGATTTAATAGGTTGCTTGTGAGGCTTACAAGCGGGCAGGCAAGCATTGCGCTGCCCCAAGTACTTAGTGGGTTACATTTTTATAATCAAAGGAAGAGAGGGGAGGGGGAGAAGACAGTCTTTGTCTTTCTTGAGTAGGTATCACGTTTCCGTCCTCGGCTCTGCCTCCACTTTGGGTTTTTTGTCCCTACATGGTCAGGCCAGGATTGTCGTGGCACTTTGGAAAAATTATTTCAGGTCTCACTACAATGAGGGTCTTTCACTTTGAAATGTCCTTTCCATAAATGATTTTTTTTGTGTGCGCAGAGCATGTGCTGGGGGTCATTAACTTGATGACACCACCAGGCAGGTTGTAGGTCTCATGCCACCATTGTTTTATTGTTTGGGGGCATGTCTCATGCTTCTTTTGTATGATTTTGTTGCTAATCAAGTTAGCTTGATTTTGTTGTTAAGCAAGCCAATCTGGCTTTGATGCTTAGTTGTTCGGCTTTATGAGTCAAACAAGCCCACATTGTTTCAGGATTTTCCCATTACTTTCCTGAGTGATCATTAACCTTACTGTGGTCTCCCAAAGCCCCCCGAAGTCCCTCTCTATCTACAGTCCCCTAATGGGGTTTCTAAGCTTACTATTTGATTATCCTACTCAACTATCAGCCTGGCAGGCTTCCTTCCATCCCCATTTGTGATTCTGCTTTCTAAGACTCACACGGAGGTTAGTGTTGACTTAAAATATATTCACAACCTAAAAGGTGAGAGTTTTGTTTCATTCGGCGGGAATTTTTAGGACCTCAAGCCCAGGAGGCGGCATCTCAAGTAACCCTGAGAGAACTGCTCCGAGGAGGTGAAGTGCAGAGCCAGGTTATACAGAAGTTTTGCAACAAAGAGCAGGTCGTCTGAATGTCAAAAGATTATTGTAAAGAAAACCAGATCCCAAGTTAAGGAATTGAGCGCTTTTCTTTGTATGGGAAGATGCAAGTCTGGGCTTACTGAACTCATTCCTTTGATGTGCACCTCAGCTCTCTGGGGCCAGTATCCTGTGTTTTCACATCCTGAGTTCACTCAGGGCTCACCAGCTCACATTGGAGGGCTGCAAATCGCTGATGACTGTGACATCCTTTGTTCACTGATGTGGCAGGAAATATTCCATTCCTCATTAGAAATCTCTCAACTACCCTGTGCGTTTTGTAACGGGAGACTTTTCTGCTCTGCTTGCATCCTTGAAGAATTTAGAAACTCAGAATCATGCTTTCGTTATTAGAAGGTAATGAGTGTGTCCTTTTCTGATTTAATTTAGGGAAAGCCACTAAAGGAGGCAGAGGGAGAAATTCTCTATTCTGCAAATTTCCTGGAGTGGTTTTCAGAGGAAGCCCGCCGCGTTTACGGAGACATTATCTACACCCCAGCAAAAGAAAAACGGGCCCTGGTCCTCAAGCAGCCCCTCGGTGTGGCCGCAGTCATCACCCCAGTATGTGGCAGTATCTGCAAGATCCTAGGGGAGGAGGTTGAGTGGGGTTTGAGCAGGTGTGCTCGTCCTGTTAGCTCTGTTACCTGTTCTTGGCTTCCTGATGCCATTGCTGCATGTGGAGGTGTGTTTCCTGGTCCTCTGCGATAGGTGTGAGAGGTGTGGTGGTGGCCAGGGGGCGTTTCCAATGCCTGCAGAAGGGGGATGACCCACTGGAGGACCCAGGGCCTCCTCTGACTTAGCATAAAGGCTTCTTTTGGCATTGCCTAGTACATCTAAAAAGATCGTCTGGTATTTATCATGTTTTAAAAAGACTTAAGATTTGACAATTTTTAAATGTGCTATAGTTTTGAGAAAAATTTATGCTTAATTTATGGTTATCATCAACAGCAAAGTATTTATGTATCTACCAGCAGGCACTGGGCCAGGTTCTGAAAGTAAAAAGGCTAAAAAATAAGATATTGTGTCTGCCTGGAGAGGGCTGCAGTATACTTGTGGGGCACCCAGCTTTCTCTACATGAACTGCCTTTCTTGGGTCCACCTTCTAGATCCCATGTTAGCTTCTCTACAATGTCTGCCAGCTGGTCTCCAGACTGCTTCTCTTTCCCTGCTCACCACAGTTACAGAGAACTGCCCCCCTCACTGCCTAGACTAGCCAGGTTTGACTCAGAGCCGACTCTCCACTAGCTGTGTGACCTTGAGCAAATTACTTAACTGCTCTCTCACTTTGTCCAAACCTGCAAATGAGGAGAAAAATACCAACCTCATTGGGTTGTGGAGAGGATTTAATTAATTATAGTTTAAAAGTGCTTAGAACAGTGCCTGGGACAGAATAAGCACTATATGAGTTTTTGCTGAAATAAAACATTGTTACTATAGATACACAGATGTGTACAGAGAGCTATCTCTAAATATATAGAGAGAGGAAAGTTATATATCATCTACCATTTTCAAAATCACCTTTGCTAATATTTTCCCCCCACAGGGTCAGCAAACTATGGCCCTCAGGCCAAATCCAGCCTGCTGCCTGTGTTTGTAAATAAAGTTTTATTGGGACAGAGCCACGCCTACTCATATACATACTGTATTGTCTGTGGTCTTGAGTCCTCGTGACAGAAACTGGACATCCCACAACGCCTAAAATTTTTACTACTCGGCCCCTTACAGAGAAAGTTGGCTGTCCCCAGTGTAGATGATTTTGTACTGTTTTTTGTTGTTGTTGTTGTTGTTGTTTGTTTTTTTATTAGTTTCTGCTTTATAACAAAGTGAATCAGTCATACATATACATCTGTTCCCACATCCCTTCCCTCTTGCGTCTCCCTCCCTCCCACCCTCCCTATCCCACCCCTCCAGGCGGTCACAAAGCACCGAGCTGTTTTAAGCTCTGAAGGTGTTTCCTTTCTCTCTGAGCCTTTGTCTCCCCAGTCCCTGCAGTCAGCAGGTACCAGGTGTTCTGAGAGCTCATCTGTGCAAGAACAGCTCTGCCAGGCAGCTGTGCACTGGAATTTGCTGGCTGACTTCCCAACCTGCCTGCCTTTGGACCAGGGGGCAGTCCTTCCTCTCACTTACCTCCTCTCTCTTCTGATCCAGTGGAATTTCCCCAGCGCCATGATCACGAGGAAGGTGGGGGCCGCCCTGGCAGCAGGCTGCACGGTAGTGGTGAAACCTGCGGAGGACACGCCCTTCTCTGCCCTGGCCTTGGCCGCGGTGAGCCTCTCTGCACAGAGTCCAAAAAAAAGGATGTTATCTGGGACAGAAGGAAAGACTTTCGAAACCTTCTTTGCCTGCGTCTCCTGTTTGATGGTGTTGTGTTTTAATTCACTAGCCGTTATTTTAACCCAGATGATGTTCTTTTTAGAAAAAATAACAGGGGAGTTTTCTGTCATCTGTAGGCAATGTATTGTTTAGGCTACCCTAAAAATGATATCTAGCCATCATTTTTAGTAAGTCATAGTAATGTGACTAAAATGTGGGCATTTCTCAGATTCAGGGCACCTCTTATTTACTGTTCCCTTCTCCAGCTCAATCTGCATCAGGCAGATCTTGTTCTTCTGTTGAAAACCCTCTAATAGCTTCTCATGTCTCTCAGAGTAAAATTCAGGCTTCCTGCAGTGGCCTGCACTTTTTTAAAATTGGGAATGTTTGATGAGTTTCTTCTGTTCTACACATTCCCCTTCATCCTTTTCTGTCCCTTACAGTTTATCTTTTGAAGAAGCAAGACATTTGACCGGTAGAGCTCCCCATAATCTGGGCTTTGCAGATGGCACACCATGCACCGTGTTCCTCTGTCTGCTGCACTTTCCACAGATTGGCAGCTGCATCCAGACGCTTCCTCAGACTTGGGTTTGATCCCATTTTGTGTCCTTTTGTCAGGAGGCGAGTAATGTCTGGGTGTCTCTGTTTTCATATTTGCAGCCATTGCTGTGCAATGCTGCTCAGTCTGTTAATTGATTAGGAGTGCAAAAATGGTGATATGTGAATTCTTTCCTTTTTCTTTCATTTCATTGATTCTTTTTATGTACAGTTTTCCAAATTAATGCATCTATTCCTGTCATCTGCCTAATGTTCCCAATTAGTTTGTTAGTAGCATTACGTGCCAGTAGATTTTAATGTATTTGATGAGTTTCAGTTTGCTGTGGTTATTATCCTTGATGAAGGTCAGATTGCCCCCATTTTTGGCCAATGGCAGCCTCTTCGAGTTGGCTCTTTTATCTTTTAACATAACTCTAACAGTTTTTGAGACCTTCCTTGCTAGTATGACAAGATATTTTAGACTTATTATATGTATTTCTTGCCCCAGACCTGGGATTAACCATTTTTGCAGAAAGCCCTTATTTCTTCTGGTAGGAAATTATATTTTAAGAGTACATTTGGGGCACTAGGGATGGTCATTGCTACTAGTTGGTCATTGTTTCTAGGCCTTTTAGTGTCAGGGCTAGGAAATATACGTATATGTATTCTCTCTCTCTCACACACACACACACACACACAAAATAGTGCTTCAATTCATACAGAAACTTCCAACAACACATTCATATTAATATCACATTAGCACTATTAAGAATCTTACTTCAGTTCCAAATATATTCTGTCCCTAAAGTCAGCCTAGTTTTTTTTTTTTTTGCCATTACTTTTTAGATTAAAACATCTATTTATTTCTCTTTTCTGTTTTTCCAGTTTGACCATTTGCTGCCACGTTTGCTGTTTCTCTTTACAGCTTGCAGACCAGGCTGGAATTCCTCCGGGTGTATACAACGTTATTCCCTGCTCTCAAAAGAAGGCCAAGGAAGTAGGGGAAGCACTTTGCACGGATCCCCTAGTGTCTAAAATTTCCTTTACGGGTTCAACAGCCACCGGAAAGGTATGTGACTCAAGTCTCAAAAAAACAAATGGCATTCTAATATCTTGTCTTTATAGAGTATCAAAATACTATTTCATCTCAATCACCATTTGTAGGAAGATTTCTGGCAGAGTGTTAAAAGCTCTGTCCCATAACGTAACGTCCAATCATTTTCTGGAGATATTTGGATGCTGCTCCTTATTGTGACATGACCTAGGTTTCTATTTGACAAAACTGAAAGTTTAGGGGTAGACAAGGTTCCCATTATTTGTTGCATGTGAAGTAGCTGAAAGTTTTCCATAACTTTGGAATTCCCATAACTCTGGAATGCATGTTTCTTTCATAAACTAGAATTAAAGAAATGGATGTCTTAGGACTGAACAAAAATTGTGTTTAGTATAAAGGTGCTCACAGAAACAGGAAGGTCTTTTTTTTTTTCATTTTTTTTCCCTCCTCATATGTTGAAAAGTTCTTTCCCGAAAACTTCATTTGTGTGCCTGTGAGTGCATTTTTACTTATCCTTTTAAATGTTCAAAAGAAAAAAAAAAAGCAGAGGAGAACAAAAGTTCTTATTTATGGTGTTTCTCTCCAGATAGTATACTTTTTTCTGCTGGTATTTATATACACACACACACACACACACACTCATGCTAGAGACGTACATAAACATATATCAGATAAAAATAATATAAATCTAATCTGAAAGTTTTGGTGAAACTGGTCATTTTTTGACACCATGAGAAGCAGGAGAGAATAAAGCAATTTTAGTAGCTCCCAACCATAACCACGTTTGTCATGCCATAAACTCACACTTGGGAAGCCTGCCGTTCATTCCAGAAGCAGGAATTTTTAGATCCATAAGCTGCTACCACCCTGATCAATGAATCCTGCAGAGCAAACTTACTCTCAGAGGGTTTCAAGATATCAATAGTTAGAGAAAAAGAGAGAAGCCTGGGAAAAAGGGTTGTAAACCTTTGCCATTGAAGCCAGAGAAATTCTCAGATGCTGGGCAAAGGCCAGCCACTCATTACTGAACCTCGCTTTGCTCAGTGAACTATCCCCATTGGATAGACCCCGAAGGAAAATGTCGAACACGTTCCTGCTAAGTCCAACTGTGCCTCTTCAATTATTTACACAGGACAGTGATTCACTTCAAGTGGTTTAAAGGGAAGAGTGATAGGAATCACTGATAAAGGAATAGCCAAGGGCCTCTTCTGAGCTGATCTTTGCAGAGGATCAGTGGCTGAGCTCCTGATCCTGGAACGTAGAATCCTGCCCCTACTGAACCCCGTTCGGTCAGCCTGTTCTGGAGATGCTGCCCTGCCCTCAATCCTTCCAGGAGGACCACCCCTCCCGGGGCCTGCTGCGGGGACAGCAGCCATGCTTTACAGCACATAATACCTCATCTGTTCCCCCACAGAGAATTCAACCATGAGTGGTCATTTGACCCGAGGAAAACAGATGCATAGGCTGGCCAGTGACCTAGGACGAGCGACCTGGCCATAGAGAGATGAGCTGGGCACTCACGTTCCCTTTCTAGGGCTTTGAAAGCTGAGATCCTGAGAAGGTCAGCAGGGGGAACTGGAGCAGAAAGGATTCCTTAAGACGTAGCAGGCCTGCAGGCAGTGCCACAGGGGTCATGAAGGTCAGAGCCAGGTTCAAGCCCTCATCATGCGCACTGAGTAGCAAGAAGACGCAGTCAGAGGACACAGGTGGAGGCAAGTGACCCATGAGCGAGCACAGTCAGAAAAATCAATGGCCTGGCAGAGAGTATTTCTTAAAAATTCAAAAGAAAATAAGGAAATAGGTTTACTCACTCCAGTCAGAATGGCCATCATTAAAAAGTCTACAAATAAATGCTGGAGAGGGTATGGAGAAAAGGGAACCCTCCTACACTGTTGGTAGGAGTATAAATTGGTGCAGCCACTATGGAGAACAGTATGAAGGTTCCTCAAAAAACTATGATCCAATAGAGTTGCCATATGATAGAGTTGTCATATGATCCAACAATCTCATTCCTGGGCAAATATCCAGACAAAACTATAATTCAAAAAGATAACATGCACCCCTATGTTCATAGCAGCACTATTTACAGTAGCCAAGACATGGAAGTAACCTAAATGTCCATCAACAGATAAATGGATAAAGAAGGTGTGGTATGTATATACAGTGGAATACTACTCAGCCATAAAAAAGAATGAAATAATGCCATTTGCAGCAATATGGTTGGACATAGAGATCATCATACTAAGTGAAGTCAGAAAGAGAAAGAAAAATACCATATGATATTGCTTATATGTGGAATCTACAATATGAACTTATCTACGAAACAGAAACAGACCCATAGACATAGAGAACAGACTTGTGGTTGCCAAGGGTGGGGGTGGGGTGAGGGAGGGATGGAGTGGGAGTTTGGGATTAGCAGATGCAAACTATTATATATAGACTGGATAAACAATAAGGTCCTACTGCATAGCACAGGGAACTATATTCAGTATCCTGTGATAAACCATGATGGAAAAGAATATGAAAAAGTATATACACACACATATACCTATATATGTATATATAACTGGATCACATTACTGTACAGCAGAAACTAACAACATTGTAAATCAACTATACATCAATAAAATAAAATTTAAAAAAAGAAATAGGTTTAATCTTAAAACTTGTACTACTTTGTTGAATAGTAACATTTCATTGAGAACACCATTTTTACTAGTTCATTGCTGGAATATTAACATCTGGGCATATAGAGAAGTACCAGCACTGACGCAATTTTCCAGCTTTTCTGAATTTTGACTAACAGATCTATTATAAAACCCACAGCGGTGTATCACAGGGACCAGTCCTGGAGTGACCTTGGACTTGTGACCACTGTTAGTTTCACTTGAACCATCCAAAGTGGGTCCATCATTCTCATAGCTGTGACTGGACAAAGACCTACCATCGTGTAATAAAGCAAACATCCCTGGGCAGCTTTCCTAGGCCATAAGAATCTCTTCCTGGATATTTAAAGCCTAATAGTTATATGTATCAAAAAGCCTTACAGTTGTGCATTGAGCTAGTGATTATACTTCTTTTTGTTGTTGTTATAGTGATTCTACTTCTACATATTTATACTGAGGGAATAATTGCAGTGTTGTTTTAACAGCAAGGAATTGGAAGCAACTTAAATTTCCAACAGATGGGGGCTGAATAAATAAATGAATGAATAGCTCTGCAGTGGAATACTAGGCAAGCAGCTAAAGGATGTTCTAGAAACACATGCTGATATGGGTGTGTTTAAAGTGTTGTGAGCATGTTATGATGTTCCAGATATATGACTAATTGGGAAGATAAAGCAGGTTATAAAGCTGTGTAACTCTACCATCCTGTTTTCTTTAAAAAAAAAAAAAGGCACATGCCCCTGGTGTGTGTGGCCAAATTCTGGACAGATACACCTTAAGATTTTATCAGTGGTAAGCTATGGGTTATGGGGTTATGGGTGATTTTATTAGCATATCTCTATAATATGATAATTTTATCATAATTTTTATCATAATTTTTTGTTTATCATAACAAATTTTTCCTAATTTTTTAATAGGTCATACATTGACCTGGTTCAAAAATCAGGACAATATAAACATGTTTATATTCAGAAGTTTCACCCTCACCCCATCCCTGATTTCCTCCCTTTTATAAGTAATTTTTAGTTTCTTTATCTTCCTCGTGTTTCTTTACCAAATGCAAGCAAATATGAATACATATAGATTCTTATTTTCCCGTTTTCTTATGCAAACTGTCATCTCGTATACACGACTGTGCACCTGGCTTTTTCCACTACTGGGTAGTTTTTTGAAACAAAGGCTCACCGGTCCATGTAGTTGATTCGGTGCTCACAGCATCCTCTCATCTGCTCCCAGGTCCTGTTGCGTCATGCAGCAAACTCTGTGAAAAGGGTGTCCATGGAGCTGGGCGGCCTTGCCCCATTCATCGTGTTCGACAGTGCCAATGTTGACCAGGCTGTCGCCGGGGCCATGGCATCTAAATTTAGGAACTCTGGACAGGTGAGTCCCAGGGCATTTTTCTGGGTTGTGTGTTTTACAGATCCTACCCCCTTCCTCACCTCCTGGGAGGACACTCCCCTCATTCTTTGTCCACATCCTCTTTCATCAGGTGTTTAGTAAGTGCCCCCTCTTTGCCTGGGACTCTGCTAGGCTCAGAAGGTCCAAAGAGTAATAAGGTATCATCCCTGGCTTCAAGGCATTTCCTGAACAGCAGATGCCTTTTAATCAAATCGTTCTCTCGTCTCATCTTTCAGCTCCTCTTTGAATCTGGTTATTTTCATAGTTTTACCCCAATGGGCTTTTCTCTGCTGAACAGGTTTAAACATCTCAGACACAAAATAGCATGAACACCTAGGGTCTGAGGCCCACAGTCTTAAGGAAAAGAAGGGAGGAAAATGTTGAGATGGAGCCTTGAAAAACTCAAAACCCTGCTGCCTGGATCTCATTCTTCCCGAGATGGAGGGGGCATGACAGGCACACACTACAGGGCTGCACACACTACAGTGGCCCAAGGAGGGTCCAGGTTGTCCTTGGGAGAGTGGTGGCCTGAGCTCACACCTTGTAGGGAATCCTGGAGCATTAGGTCTAGCAGGGACCTTCCCAGTTATCTGACACAAACCTTGCATGTTACAGCTGAAGACATGAAACTCTAGAAAGACTAATTGACTTGAAGTCATACATCCTTGGGTTCAGGATCTGGGACTGTGAACCTAGGGCCCGGTCTCCCAACTTCTATCCAAGCTGTTGCCAGGATCCTGGCTTCTTATACAATATTCTTAAGCACTTTGTCTTGGAGAACCATCACTAAGCAGTTTTAAATGCATTCCAGAAATGGAATGATAACTCCTGAAAGGTTATCTGGGGGGGAAAAAAAGGTGAAATGTTGTACAGTATTCCATATTAAATAGTTTTCATCCTTGTTTTGGCCTTTGGTAATTAATTTTTCTCCTTTCACATAACCTAATAAGCTTGGTTGTTTCAGAAACAGGTATGTTTCCTTTTAGAAACAGAAAATGGCAAGGTGTGTAACCTTCAGAGTTACACTTATAAAACTACAACCTTGGGGTGTATTGCTTTAAGCCAATAAAAATGGATAGGATACAAAATTATCTACAGGCTTGTTTCTATTAGAAAAATACACGATTAAGAAAAAAGCCAAAAAAAAAGAGAAAAAGCCAAGAAGAAAACGTATCAAGGATAATAACTACATTTCCTGTAATGTGTTTATATTACATAATTTTTAAATATTAGGTCTAATTAGAAAAAATAATAAGCAAAGGGCTTTTCAATAATTTAGGCTGACATGGAAGAATGGTCTTGCGTCCGTTTTCAAAATCTCGGATTCCGCCAAGCATCTGAAAGGTTTAATAAGCTAGTGGATGTAAGTTAGCCTTTGAATCCCTTTCCTTCTAGCTCTGCTGCCACTGCAGCATCACTGTCTCAGGGAGTTACAGTTTCTTGTGTTGGTTTTATTCTTTCCAATAGGAGCCATTCGAAAAAACCTGGGTTAGGTGGCTTTTGGGTTTTTTGTGCAGATATTTATCCTCGCTTACCTGTTTAACCACAGAGATGTGGCGGCTGTAGAGGGGCTTGGAGAAGTACATGCACTCAGCACGTTTGTCTTTAGGGCCAAGCCCACGTGGGGAGGAACATAGCAGGTTGAACACAGGACGGGAATCACCTGGGAAAGTGCATTCACGTTCAGAGGTAGCAGCAGTCACACGGTTGTTGGTTGGGTCAATAGCTTCCAACAAACTGTCAGTGTGAGTTTGTTTCTTTTTGCCTAGACTTGTGTTTGCTCAAACCGTTTCTTGGTGCAAAGGGGTATCCATGATTCCTTTGTGAAAAAATTTGCCGAGGCAATTAAAACAAACCTGCACGTGGGTAATGGATTTGAGGAGAGAACTACTCAAGGCCCGTTAATTAATGAGAAAGCTGTAGAAAAGGTAAGTTCGTTTTATTATCTGTTCAATGTCATGGTTTCAGTATCAGAAGCTTAACTAGCAAAACCACTCTGGTAAGGTGGCCGGCAAGGCGGTTTTGGAAATAATGGAGAAATTGGGAAAACAACTGAGTTTCTGCCAATTTGTATAAACTGAGTGGCACCACATGGTTATAAGCTTTTCCAGCTCCATCATTTCACTGAGTCCCCATGAGATCTGTCACTTCTGTTCTCCTACTGCCCTTCCTAAATTTTCTTTTACAGTGGTGATAATTTTTTTTTTTTGCGTTGCGCGGGCCTCTCACTGCTGTGGCCTCTCCCGCTTCGGAGCACAGGCTCCAGACGCGCAGGCCCAGCAGCCATGGCCCACAGGCCCAGCCACTCCGCAGCATGTGGGATCCTCCCAGACTGGGGCACGAACCCGTGTCCCCTGCATCGGCAGGTGGACTCCCAACCACTGCGCCACCAGGGAAGCCCCAGTGGTGATATTTTATCTCCTGCTGCCTCAGGAATTAAGATCCTGAAATACAAAGTTCTTTAATTTTTGGAACATCTAAAAGGAAAGGAAAAAGGCTTTTTTTTTTTTTGCTGTACTCGGGCCTCTCACCCTTGTGGCTTCTCCCGTTGCGGAGCACAGGCTCCGGATGCGCAGGCCCAGTGGCCATGGCTCACGGGCCCAGCCGCTCCGCGGCATGTGGGATCTTCCTGGACCGGGGCACGAACCCGTGTCCCCTGCATCGGCAGGTGGACTCTCAACCACTGCGCCACCAGGGAAGCCCCAAGGCTTTGTTTTTGAGATCGTTTATGTTTCAGCTGACCTGCTGGCTGGCACTGAAAACAAAATGCCCTTGCAGAAGAATCCTTGGTGAAAACATCCTGGCAGGAGATGTAGAGCCACAGAAGTCATGTTTAAGATTTAGAGATGGCAAGAAAGGGAAACTCCTTAAGCAAGGATTTGTTTGTTCAAATAATGTCACAATCTTGACTACTAGTGAGGTGAGTTTTCTCTTCTTGTTCCACTGTTTTAAAAAAATAATCCTGGGCTTCCCTGGTGGCACAGTGGTTGAGAGTCTGCCTGCTGATGCAGGGGACACAGGTTCGTGCCCCGGTCTGGGAAGATCCCATATGCCGCGGAGTGGCTGGGCCCGTGAGCCGTGGCCGCTGAGCCTGCGTGTCCGGAGCCTGTGCTCCGCAACGGGAGAGGCCACAGCAGTGAGAGGCCCGCGTACCGCAAAAAAAAATATAATAATAATAATCCTCTTTAGAGTTGCTTACAAGGAGGTTTCTTATAATACCAATCATCCGGTATGCTCCCTAGATAAGTCCTTACTTGGTAGAAAGGATTTCAATAGAATTTTAGTAAAAAATGGAGGCTGGAGGTTGTGTGTGGGGAAAAAAGGGGGCACAGCCAGCCTCCTGGGTCACCTGAGGAATCAAAATCAAGTTAGAGCCAGGTCAGCACCCAGGTGGGAAGCACAGCCCAGTCGCTGTTCGTCGGCCTCCTGAGGGCCTGAGGACCAAGCCCTGGCATGGCTGCCCTGACCCAGTGGGCAGTCTGGTTGGCTGAAGATCATGTCTGGTGCCTTCCCTAGAGGACACCAAGGAAGCACTGGGGTTTTACAGAGCTCTGATGACATTGCCTTGGGATTCTCTACCTCTAGATAAAGAACATACGTTAAAGTTTACATGGGTGCCACCTGCATTTTTGAGATGACTCTAGACCCTGGGCACTCAGCCAGCGAAGAAAATTTGACTCTGTACCAGCTGTGGTTCAAGTCCCAGAGGGGTGGTTCTTAACCCACCCAGGACCTTTAACAACTACAGATGCCTCGGTCCTACTTGAGGAGATTGGGGGTGAATTTGTCTGGAGTAGGGCCCAGGCATTTAGTGCCCCAGTTATTGCTAGTTTGCAGACTGGGAAACCTGTCTGGAGACTTTGTTGTTATTCTTGCCAAAGTGATTGTATAGACATTACTCTCTAGAGGACTCTGTTTCCTAGGACCTCAAGCCACTACAGTTGAAGGGTTTTTTTGTTTTTGTTTATTTTCCTCTGAGAGTTTAGTAGAAAACATCTTGTCTGAAAACAATCCATTGGGCTGGCTTTAGTGTACATACAGTCACAGGGTAACTACCTGGGGGAAAAAGTGCACATCACTTTTAATGTGACAAGAGGACACAGCATATTCTATTTGAGGTCAAATAGGATGGGGCCTCGTTAAGTATGTTAAATAGAGGTGTTTTTCGAGATATAAATCACAGAAAGTAAGCTAATGGGGATTTGTCGCAGACAGTAGACTATGAGGGCATTGGAAGGGGTAAGGATTTCAAAGGGTGAATCTCGATGGCAGACTGTGCCCAAGCCTATATTTATCTCTTCTGAAATCCTACAGCATATTCCACTGAGAATGGGAGGCGGGGGGAGACTCCAGTGGACCATGGATTGTGATGAACTTCTGGAAGGCAGCAGGGATTGTGTTAACAGATGAGGCAGGCCCAGGGGAAGCCTGCAGAGGAAATGGGTGTCATTTCTAGGATGGAGCTTTCCTAGAAATGGCTGGGGTAGAGGGTAGCAGTGGGAGGAGGGGAGAAATAGTGCTAATTGGTTCTACTTCTGCACAGTTTTCTGGGTCATTTCCCTCCACCCACCACCAACACATACAACCTAACAGAGGCGTTTGCTGTGGGCAGGAAAATGCCTCTGCAGAAATAGAGCAGCCAGCCTAGGAGGAGTACAGCTTGAGGGGTGAGGGTAGGCACGCCAGAGAGGGGCTCCCCTGCCTTTGCCCTTTGCTCGGGTGGGGCCACCCCTAAAGTGAAGCCGGCCAAGTGAGATAAACCCAAGCTTGGCGCTGTCCCTCTCGTTCGGGGAAGAGACTGGAAACAACAGAGGTCACCCATGTCACCCGTTGAAATTAACCAACCCCATCCTTCATTAGAAAGATGAACAACCAAGAATCATGACAGCCCTAGAGGAAAACCCATAGCACATCAGAGGAGGGTCAAGAACAAACAGAACCGTTGACCCTCAAGGAAGTAGACGACTCTGTGAACAGACAGGATTTTTTCTAGGAACCTAACAGTATTCTCCAAGAGTTCTGAGAAGACAGTACATCTATAAAACAGAAGCAGGTTCTATGAAAATGAAGCAATGAGAAAAGAAAGAACATTTTGTGTTTTGGGTTTTTTTTTTTTTTGCGGTACGCGGGCCTCTCACTGTTGTGGCCTCTCCCGTTGTGGAGCACAGGCTCCGGATGCGCAGGCTCACAGACCCAGCCGCTCTGCGGCATGTGGGATCTTCCCGGACCAGGGCACGAACCCGTGTCCCCTGCATCGGCAGGCGGACTCTCAACCACTGCGCCGCCACCAGGGAAGCCCGAAAGAACATTTTTATTTATTTATTTGGCTGTGCCGCACAGCTTGTGGGATCTCAGTTCTCTGACCAGGGATTGAACCCAGGCCACAGCAGTGAAGGCCTGGAATCCTAACCACTAGGCCACCAGGGAACTCCTAGAAAGAATGTTTTTAGAAATTGAAAACATGGTGGTCAAAATCTTTTTAAAACTCAGTAATGGGGCTTCCCTGGTGGTACAGTGGTTGAGAGTCTGCCTGCCGATGCAGGGGACACGGGTTCGTGCCCTGGTCCAGGAGGATCCCACATGCTGCAGAGCAGCTAGGCCCGTGAGCCTGCGTGTCCGGAGCCTGTGCTATGCAACGGGAGAGGCCACAACACTGAGAGGCCCACATACCGCAAAAACAAAAACAGAAACAAAAAACCTCAGTAATGAAGATGGAAGACAAAATCGAGGAGAGCTCTTAGAATTTTTTTTTTTTTTTCTTTTTGCGGTATGTGGGCCTCTCACTGTTGTGGCCTCTCCCGTTGCGGAGCACAGGCTCCGGATGCGCAGGCCCAGCGGCCATGGCTCACGGGCCCAGCCGCTCCGCGGCATATGGGATCCTCCCAGACCGGGGCACGAACCTGTATCCCCTGCATCGGCAGGCGGACTCTTAACCACTGCGCCACCAGGGAGGCCCGAGCTCTTAGAATTTATAGCAAAAGACAAAGAGATGAAAAATATGGCAGGAATGCACAAAGAAATCTATCTGAGGTGAGGGGTGTATCCATTTTAGTAATAGGAACTCTAGAAAGAAAGACATGAGATGGAAGAAATAGGATTATCAAATACTAGAGGAAAACTTCTCAGAGCTGGGGGACAATAACAATTCTTCAAAATTGAAAGACTTCGTCAATTGCCAAGTAGAATAATAAAAAGAAAAACCCAGATATGTTTCATTAAAATTTTAGAATGTCAGGAACGTACCAGAATATTCAAGAAGCTTCCAGAGGCGGGAAAAGCTACCACAAACCCACAAAGGAGTGATTTTTTTTTTTTTTTTTTTTTTTTTTGGCTACGCTGCTGGCATGTGGGATCTAAGTTCCCTGATCAGGGATCGAACCTGCACTCAACGTTCTGAAGGAAAACTACTTTGGGTCCAAATTCCATCACCAACCAATGCAAGGTAAAACACCAGACATGCCATGTCAGAAAACTCTGAAGGTAAACCATTTTCAGTGCACCTTTTTTGAAACAACTACTCGAGGAGAATGTATTAGAACAAAATGAAAGTGAAATCCAGGGAGGAGAACAACATGGGATCCAAGAGCCTGGAACTAACCCAGGAAGGAGATGAGAACAAATCCCAGGAAGACAGCTGAGCATCAGGCCTGCAAAGACATGGGCATATGTATATTAGACCGTTAGACAAACTGTAAGAGCAAACAGCCAGAAAATCACAGAGCTGGGAGGAGACAGCATGGTACACACCATGTGCCCTCTTGCCTCTGTACCTCTGTGTATTTGGTTCTTTCTACCCAGAAGGGACCAGGGTACATTAACCTATTTGAAAAAAAAAGAAACCCAGTTACAGTTTTCTGCAGTTTAAACGTTTCCCAAGTATCCTTGACCACCTTTCCCAAGGGCTGTTCTTTTTCTCTTCACACAGGTAGAGGAACATGTGAGTGATGCCATTTCCAAAGGGGCCACCGTTGTGACAGGTGGGAAGCGACATCAAGTTGGAAAAAATTTCTTCGAGCCCACCCTGCTCAGCAACGTCACCCGAGACATGCTCTGCTCTCAGGAAGAGACTTTTGGGCCTGTGGCACCCGTTATCAAGTAAGGTCATCCGGCGGGTCGGAAGACAGGAGAAAGGATAGGAAAGGAAAAGGAAACCCGGAGAGAAATCCAGTTCATGTGTCGTTTGAGGCCTGGGTGGGGGATGGGCTGAAGTAGAGAGCAGGGTTGTGGAAGCACTAAGTTCAATGTAACATTTAAAAAATTTTGTTTCTATTATTGCCTCTTCAGACCACAAAATTCACCAAATTCTCTACTTTGCTCTCTTGCTTTCTGCCGAACTCATTTTTCTTTGTAATGAAGTACATCCTTTAAGAGTTCTTTCAAGGGTGTCTGTGGGAAAGGAACTGTGTGTTCTTAGGTGACCTTTTATCTCACAGTCACAAGTAAATAATTTACCTGCATAAAATTCTAGCTTCAACACTTTGAAGATGTCACACCTTGGTCTACTTACTTCCAGGGTTGTCACTGAGAAAGCTGATACCTGGTTCTTACTCCTGTGAAGGGATATGCGTTTTCTCTTTAGAGACTTTTAAAATATCTCACGGCCTTTGACGTTCTTAAATCTTACCATGGTAGCTTGGGTATGGCACATTGTGAGCTTTTTCAGTCAGAGGTCCTAATGTCTTTCTTTAATGTCTAAAGTGTTTGTTTAGTCCTGGGAAATTCTTGGTCGTTATTTCTCCAAATATTTCTCTCTCTTCTATTGCTAATGAAATTTATAGATTAATCTGACATTGGGGAAATGAACCACTGGGAGAACTTTCATCTTCTTTGTTTTAATAAAAATTTTTTTTACCTGGAGTATGAACTTGACATTTTCCAAAAGGATGCAGTGGTTAGGAATGCAGGCTTTGGAGTTGAGTTGGGTGTAGTTTCAGGCTTTGCTATTTCATACCTGTGTCCCCTTGAACAAGTTAACTTCTCTGAGCCTCAGGGTCCTCGATGGGAAAAGGAATTAAAACTAGTACCTGCCTCACAGGACAGTTGTAAGGTTTAAATGACATAATGTACGTAAAGCACTTAGCACATTGCCTGATGTCATTATGGTTGTTGTTGTGTAAATAAAGCATTAGGTCAGGGAGGGGGACACAGTTGTTACTAGGGGTCTCTAGTCTCACACTTTTGGGACACAGGGTGGTGGGAGCACCACCCACATTAGCACAGAAAGGTGAAAATCCTCAAGGATGTCACAACTGGTGATGTGATGACTGCATTTTCTTTTTATTTATTTATTTATTTATTTGGTTGCACTGGGTCTTAGTGGCTCCAGGGCTCCGTAGCTGTGGCACGTGGGCTCCTTAGTTGCAGCAGGTGGGCTCCTTAGTTGCGGCACACATATGGGATCTTGTTCCCTGACCAGGGCTCGAACCCGGGCCCCCTGCATTGGGAGCTCAGTCTTATCCACTGTGCCACCAGGGAAGTCCCGATGGCTGCATTTTCGAGGGACAGGTGGGCAGTGAGGACATGGGTGATGCCCTGTTTTCTGTTCTCTGGCGGATAGAATGGCTTGCTCTCTACAGGTGGAGAGCCAAGCCCTGGGAGACGCAGCTGGTCATCCTCGGAACAAATAATTTTCTTGGGGTCACCCTCCTTGACCTGCCCTCCCCCAGAGCGCTCTCTTCTCTCCCAGGCGTCCTCTTGCATTGACTGGGGTCTGCCAGCTCTGCCTGGTGCCTTCAGCGGGCTGGCTGGCTGGCTGCCACCGCTGCTGGACCTCTGAATTGAGGAACTGGGATGTGGACACTCTTTTGCCCCCAGTTATAGTTCTGGGGCAACAGAAAAAGGCCTCTGAAATGTTGTTCCAGAAATAATGATGATAAAGCTGGAAGAGACTGCATAAGGCTTCCATACTAGCAGTCTCATTGCCAAGGGGAACAGACCCCCAGCACCGTCACACTGTTCAGAGCGTAAGTGGTGGGGCCGACACTGAAGCCCTGGGCCCCAGTGGCCTCTGGATGTTTTCCTTCTACATTATGGCTGCTTCTAAAGTAGTTGTTATGATCGGTACATTTCTTTTTTTTTTTTTCGGCCCCGCCTTGTGGCTTGCGGGATCCCAGTTCCCCAACCAGGGATTGAACCCGGGGCCACAGCACTGAAAGCGTGGAGTCCCAACCACTGGACTACCAGGGAAGTCCGATCGGTACATATTATTCTTCTTAGTAGGTAGCAAGAGCCGTCATCCTTTTCTTAAGGCGTTTTGTTCGACATTCTGAATACTCCGCGGTTCCCTGTGTGTCTCCCGATCTCCTAGAGGAGATGAACTGGTGTTGATCCGAGCTCGCTAGCCTTGAGCTCTGCACGGCTGCAGTGAGTGATGTTTTCCTCTGTCCTCTCTGCAAAGCTCTGGTTAACCCCTCGCCCTTATTTGAGAAACAAATCAGGAGGAAATCAGCTGGTTTTCCTTACTCTCCCCTTAGGGATTTTGCTGATGACCCCTCTTGACTTTGGCAGGTTTGATACAGAGGAGGAGGCGGTGGCGATCGCTAACGTGGCCGACGTCGGGCTGGCAGGTAGGCGTCTGTCCTCGCTCAGTAGCTGTCATAATCACCTCTCCAGCTGATGCCAGGGTGACCTTTTAAACGTCACCCTGGGTTTTGAGAAGGCAACTTCATTGGAGCATGTGTTTCATTGCTTTCCCAGGGGCGAGGGTGGGCTTGTGCAAGTCCGTGTTCTTTTGCCTCGTTCCCGGATGCAGGATGGGGGCTCCCTGGTTGGAGCTGGGTATGGTTGTGGGAGAAGAAGCAGTGCCGTGTTTCAGGTGGAGAATCACACGCACCCTGTAAGTCCCATGTTCCCAGAGGCTCAATGCCTGGAAATTCCAAGGGCTTTTCCTCCCATTTTGTGTGGCTCCTGGAAGCCTGAACAAAAGAGATAGCGCCCGACCTCACAGAGAGCATCAGGGGCAATGAAGGAAGTGAAGGCAGCACAGGCAGAGGGAGCCTCACAGGGTAGCTGCCGTTCTTTCAGTTTGGACATGGACAAGGTGGCCACAGAACGTACCCTATTTATATGTGCATAAATGCACTCAACAAGGGCTTCCCTGGTGGCGCACTGGTTAAGAGTCTGCCTGTCAATGCAGGGGACACAGGTTTGAGCCCTAGTCTGGGAAGATCCCACATGCTGCAGAGCAACTAAGCTTGTGCGCCACAACTACTGAGCCCGTGAGCCACAACTGCTGAGCCCGCATGCCACAACTACAGAAGCCCACGCACCTAGAGCCCGTGCTCCACAAGAGAAGCCACCGCAATGAGAAGCCCACACACTGCAACGAAGAGTAGCCCCCGCTTGCCACAACTAGAGAAAGCCCGCGTGCAGCAATGAAGACCCAATGCAGCCAACAATAAATAAATGACTTTATTAAAAAAAATAAGGCATTAAAAAAATGCAATCAACCAATCTGTATTTAGCATCCAGAGTGAATGAAGTGCTGACGAAGATACAAGATACAGCTGTGCTCTATTGGAGCTTCCCCTCTGGGTGGAAGAGAACTGCTGATAACCAGAGGAAGGCCGTGCACACTGTAGGGTCCCTTACTTTGCTGCTGAGACTGAGTCTGCCCCTACTCAGAGAGCCTAACGCTGGAGTAAGGTGTGCACAAGTCCCTCCATAACGCTGAGTTTGGTATTCCCTTCGTCCCTTCTCGATGGGATGGATGGTGGAGGAAGCCACACTCCGAACCAGGTCGTCAAAGATGGGCAGGATTCTGGTTGTGCAGAGATCGGAGGAGAGAGATTCTGGGCAGAGGGGGACCAGGGGTGTTAAGAAGTGAAGTAAGATAAGACAAAGAGGACTGGGTGGACAAGTTTGGTGACAGTGGTTGGTGCCTGGAATAGTGGAAGATAAAGCTGAAAATGTTGACTGAAACCACGTTAGGGAGAGTTCAAATACCCACCAAATTTAACCTTATTTATAGGTAACAAGGAGTCACTGGAAGGTTTGGGATTAAAAATATCACATGGATAATCTAACTGACGTGTGCAGGATGCCCTGAACAGGAGGCCACAGAAGCTGCGTTCATTATTGTTACAGTCCTGATAGGAGACGGTGAGAGTGCTAGCGAGAGTGGAACAGAAGCAGAAAGATGATTTCCAAAGGTTTTGAGATGAAGACGTGCACAGGACCACCTCGGGGCTCCACATGGGAGCAGGGAGGGTTCTCGGCCCGCATGACTAGGCAGATGGTCATCCGTGGCATCCTCAGCTGTGGACATGATGTCTTTAATCAGGGGTCCCCAACCCCCAGGGCCACAGACCAGTACGGGTCCGCAGCCCATTAGGAACCGGGCCACACAGCAGGTGGTGAGCGGCGGGCGAGTGAGGGAAGCTTCATCTGCCAGTTCCCATCACTCCCCCCACCCCCCACCGCTCGCATTACTGCCTGAACCGTCTCCCCCTGCTGTCCATGGAGAAATTGTCTTCCAGGAAACCAGTCCCCGGTGCCAAAAAGATTGGGGACCGCTGGCTTTAATGACTATTCTACATCCATGTCCCTTATCCCCATGACAGGTTATTTTTACTCTCAAGACCCAGCCCAGATCTGGAGGGTGGCGGAGCGGCTAGAAGTCGGCATGGTCGGCGTCAACGAAGGACTGATCTCCTCCGTGGAGTGCCCTTTCGGTGGCGTGAAGCAGTCGGGCCTCGGGCGAGAGGGCTCCAAGTATGGCATTGATGAGTACCTGGAGCTCAAGTATGTGTGCTTTGGAGGCTTATAGGATTCTTTAGTTCTTTAAAAAATAAAAAAGGAAGCTTCGCCACAGGTATGGGGACATGCCATCCATTATTTTAAATAAGCCCATAGGGTATCTGAATTAGGAATTTTTTTTTTTAATTTGTTATCTAGAGGTCAAATTTTAGTAAGGTCATTTTTTTTTTTTTTTTTTTTTTTTTTTTGCGGTACGCGGGCCTCTCACTGTTGTGGCCTCTCCCGCTGTGGAGCACAGGCTCCAGACGCGCAGGTTCAGCAGCCATGGCTCACGGGCCCAGCCGCTCTGCGGCATGTGGGATCTTCCCGGACCGGGGCACAAACCCAGTGTCCCTTGCATCGGCAGGAGGACTCTCAACCACTGCGCCACCAGGGAAGCACCTGAATTAGGAATTTTTTTAAAGCTCATCCAATCTTCATAATCTTAAACAGATGCAAATCCTCCCCCTCCCCCTACCTAACTAGGGACCAATATATGCCATGCGCCTGAGGCCGCAGACTCCCTGAGAACCAGCGTAGGGTTTATAGAATGAAGCCCTGGACCCCATCACAACCCCCTCTGCCTCAGAGCAAAGTGCAGCGTGAGGCCAGCCGGCCCCCGCAGCCCCATGGTCACGGCTGGATCACTGCCTGGGCGCACTAAAGACACTTGCTGGGTATTCTGGGGTGTTGCTGCAGAGGCTGAACCACTCATTTTTTTAAGACTTCAGAAATAGCACAGAATTGCCTGTGTTTCTTTGAGACATGAAGGAACCCCTCTCCCTTTTTGGACCATTTTTTAAATTGAAGTCTCCATGGTCCTAAATTAGCTGCTTAAAGGTTTTTTCATTTCTGTGCTGTTTTCCATGTCATGTTATTTCCGTTAGGAAATGAGCCTAAGCATAAAGCACAGCAGCAGCAGCTTGGTGGGATGGATGGCCCACAGGTAACGGCCTGGCCTGGCTTTGTCCCCATGGATGTGCCATTCAACCCCTCCCCGCCGCCCCCCACCCGCCACATCCCTCAGGAGAGTGGAGATTCTATACATGCCTTATTTAGCTCCATGGGCGATTGTGAGCCTCAGAGAAAGCGAAAGTGTTTGCCAAAAAGTAAAAATTCAGTGTAAGCGCAGGAGTCGTCATTATTATGAGTAGCCCCTCCCAGCCCCGTTTGGGTGTCCGGCAGTGGCTTTGCCAAGGTGAGCGGAGGTTGGTACCCACCTGCCCAGCACCTGAGCCTGAGTGAGGGCTCGTCACCTGCAGCCTGCTATTTCTGTTCTTATGAAGTGCTGCTCCTTCACCTGCAAAAGAGCGAAAGCACTTTCATGACAATAATCCCAAAAGGAAAAAGAATTTCCATAATTGCCAGTTGGAAGAGGCATGAGGTTTTGCCCTTCAGGCACCTTTTATCCAATAAGAGTTTTTATAGTTCATCATTTAAAAAACAAAAACAAAAAAACCCTATGACCACTGTTTCCTGTCACTCTGAAAGGAAAACTCTGATTAAAAACACAGTGGGGGCTTCCCTGGTGGCGCAGTGGTTGAGGGTCCGCCTGCTGCTGCAGGGGATGTGGGTTTGTGCCCCGGTCCGGGAAGATCCCACATGCCGTGGAGCGACTGGGCCCGTGAGCCATGGCCACTGAGCCTGCGCGTCCGGAGCCTGTGCTCCGCAACGGGAGAGGCCACAGCAGTGAGAGGCCCGCGTACCGCAAAACAAACAAACAAACAAAAAACACTAGGCTTTTCTGTATCATGTCTCCGTCTGGCCTGATATACAAGGAAAAGGAATAAAAGCTGTTCCTGGTAGAACAAAGATGAGGCACCTCCTTTTCCACTCTCCCTGTGTGCACACCCCACTGACATTCTGTGGATATTCTGGGGAGCAAAAGGAAAACATGAATGAAACTAGTGCTAGAGGCAGTCACTCCTGGACCCAGCTGGGATGTAGCGTCCCTCACTGAGCCATGGGGAGCTGAATAGCTAAAGGTCTGAGATGTCCCTGTGCACAAAAGTACCACGGCTAGTCCTGGAGCTGCCTTGTGTTTGCCCTGGGTTACATCAGCCATCTCCCCTAAGGCCCAATAAGGAATGAGCTGAAATCCACCTCCTGGTAACATGCATTGCTCAGACCCTGTCCAGAATCACGTTTGCATCGTATTGACAGTGAATCTCTACTTTTTAGTTTTAGGGTGGTTTTATGTGTAACACCCTAATTACTTAATATTTGGGTGTGTCCATCTGTTTGCTATTAACAATAAAAATGCTCTAACACTGGTTTTTAGAAGTCTGGAATACTGGTGCTTGAAATGTTTGAAGGAATACATTCAAATACATTTGTAACTTTGTAAATCAGTGAATGTCTTGGCTGGGTGGCAGATTTTGAGTTTTCTAGTATATTTGGCTCACCAGGTACATAAATTGAGGGCCAGACACTCATTCCAATATCTCTGATTAATTTTGGAATTAAAATAATTTGAAAAGGAAATAGCTTACTGTTAGTAAAATTGTTCTGGGTTGTGGGGAAAACAGAGAAGTATTTTTAAATGAACATTTTGGGGGCTATTTTTCAATAAGGTAACCATATGTGATGGATTTTTAAAAATGTATGTTATAATGTGAAATAGAAAAGGACCATTAAACCAGGGGTTGGCTCACAGCCCAAATCTGGCCTGCCGTCTGCTTTTGTACAACGCAGAGCTAAGTATGGTTTTTATATTCCCAAAGGAGTGCTTGGGGAAAAAAATCAAAAGAATAGTATTTCATGACACGTGAAAATTTTGTGAAATTCAGATTTCAGTGTCCAGAAATAAAATTTTATTGGAACCCAGCCACATCCATTCATTTACCATATATGATCTATGGCTACTTTCTTGGCAAAGTTGAGTATCTGCAGCACAGACAGTATTGCCCACAAAGCCTAAAGTATTTACTCTTTGGCTTTTTACAGAAATAATTTGCCAACCCCTGATCTAAACCAAGAGGGAGATATTGACCTTCCCCCGTTTATGAGGCATTATATCATTTTATTGAACACCTACTGTGTAAAAAATACTTTTCTGGGCCTTGCTCCAGTGAATTCTCACCAAGAACTTCCCAGCAATTATTCCATAACTCATATGAAATTACCCAGAGAATGGGAGTCTGTTGGCCTTGAAAACAACACTTCTCGATTTACGTTCCCCAGCTGTGCAGGGATTCTCATTTAAAAAGCTCCTCTGTACATATTATCTTTATCCATTTGAGTAGCTTTTAAATACAATTTTATGTCAAGCGCTGGTTCATCTACCTTTATTTTTATGTAAAGACTCAGTGAAAGTAAAGATCAGAAGCACAATGCAAATAACTATTTTATTGTACACTTGTATCATTAACTTTAAACTGTGCCACATGACTGCCTTCTCCGAAGGCTGGAGCCCAGGGTTTTAACTGTTCGCGAGCAGCTATGGTAGATAGCATTTTACCTGAATGACATTTATGCTGTGATTTTTTTTGTGCTGTATTTTATGGGATAAAACTTGGGAATAAGTGTAGTTGGAAGTGTGGAAATATTTTGTTTTTTAAACGTGCACATAATTCATTTTTCCAGTTTTTGATCATTGTATGTGTGTGTCAATGTCTTGTCAGCAGAGTTGTGCGTGTGTAACTAATAAAGGTTGAATTAACAGAATTTCCTCTTTTTATGTCAAGGTTTCTGGTTTGTGGGTTTTTTCCTTGCCAGTTCATCATTTGAGTTTACTTTGGAGATTATGAGACCAGTTTGGATAGGTATGCCACCCCAAAATAAGACTGTAGGAGTTCAGGACATGCCACCCCAAAAGATGCCACTTTGGCATAGGTTTTTTGTGAGCTGAAGGCAATTAAGAAGCAGATACAAGAAAAGCCCTCTCGGAACTTTCCTCAACATAATAAAGGCCATATATGACAAACCCACAGCCAGCATCGTCCTCAATGGTGAAAAACTGAAACCATTTCCACTAAGATCAGGAACAAGACAAGGTTGCCCACTCTCACCACTCTTATTCAACATAGTTTTGGAAGTTTTAGCCACAGCAATCAGAGAAGAAAAGGAAATAAAAGGAATCCAAATGGGAAAAGAAGAAGTAAAGCTGTCACTGTTTGCAGATGACATGATACTATACATAGAGAATCCTAAAGATGCTACCAGAAAACTACTAGAGCTAATCAATGAATTTGGTAAAGTTGCAGGATACAAAATTAATGCACAGAAATCTCTGGCATTCCTATATACTAATGATGAAAAATCTGAAAGTGAAATCAAGGAAACACTCCCATTTACCATTGCAACAAAAAGAATAAAATATCTAGGAATAAACCTACCTAAGGAGACAAAAGACCTGTATGCAGAAAATTATAAGACACTGATGAAAGAAATTAAAGATGATACAAATAGATGGAGAGATGTACCATGTTCTTGGATTGGAAGAATCAACATTGTGAAAATGACTCTAATACCCAAAGCAATCTACAGATTCAATGCAATCCCTATCAAACTACCAATGGCATTTTTCACAGAACTAGAACAAAAAATTTCACAATTTGTATGGAAACACAAAAGACCCCGAATAGCCAAAGCAATCTTGAGAACGAAAAATGGAGCTGGAGGAATCAGGCTCCCTGACTTCAGACTATACTACAAAGCTACAGTAATCAAGACAGTATGGTACTGGCACAAAAACAGAAAGATAGATCAATGGAACAGGATAGAAAGCCCAGAGATAAACCCACGGACATATGGTCACCTTATCTTTGATAAAGGAGGCAGGAATGTACAGTGGAGAAAGGACAGTCTCTTCAATAAGTGGTGCTGGGAAAACTGGACAGGGACATGTAAAAGTATGAGATTAGATCACTCCCTAACACCATACACAAAAATAAGCTCAAAATGGATTAAAGACCTAAATGTAAGGCCAGACACTATCAAACTCCTAGAGGAAAACATAGGCAGAACACTCTATGACATAAATCACAGCAAGATCCTTTTTGACCCACCTCCTAGAGAAATGGAAATAAAGACAAAAATAAACACATGGGACCTAATGAAACTTCAAAGCTTTTGCACAGCAAAGGAAACCATAAACAAGACCAAAAGACAACCCTCAGAATGGGAGAAAATATTTGCAAATGAAGCAACTGACAAAGGATTAATCTCCAAAATTTATAAGCAGCTCATGCAGCTCAATAGCAAAAAAACAAACAACCCAATCCAAAAATGGGCAGAAGACCTAAATAGACATTTTTCCACAGAAGATATACAGACAGCCAACAAACACATGAAAGGATGCTCAACATCTTTACTCATTAGAGAAATGCAAATCAAAACTACAATGAGATATCATCTCACACCAGTCAGAATGGCCATCATCAAAAAATCTAGAAACAATAAATGCTGGAGAGGGTGTGGAAAAAAGGGAACACTCTTGCACTGCTGGTGGGAATGTGAATTGGTACAGCCACTATGGAGAACAGTATGGAGGTTCCTTAAAAAACTACAAATAGAACTACCATATGACCCAGCAATCCCACTACTGGGCATATACCCTGAGAAAACCATAATTCAAAAAGAGACATGTACCAAAATGTTCATAGCAGCCCTATTTACAATAGCCCGGAGATGGAAACAACCTAAGTGTCCATCATCGGATGAATGGATAAAGAAGATGTGGCACATATATACAATGGAATATTACTCAGCCATAAAAAGAAATGAAATTGAGCTATTTGTAATGAGGTGGATGGACCTAGAGTCTGTCATACAGAGTGAAGTAAGTCAGAAAGAGAAAGACAAATACTGTATGCTGACACATATATATGGAATTTAAGAAAAAAATGTCATCAAGAACATAGGGGTAAGACAGGAATAAAGACACAGACCTACTAGAGAATGGACTTGAGGATATGGGGAGGGGGAAGGGTAAGCTGTGACAAAGTGAAAGAGCGGCATGGACATATATACACTACCAAACGTAAGGTAGATAGCTAGTGGGAAGCAGCCGCATAGCACAGGGAGATCAGCTTGGTTCTTTGTGACCGCCTGGAGGGGTGGGATAGGGAGGGTGGGAGGGAGACGCAAAAGGGAGGGGATATGGGAACATATGTATATGTACAACTGATTAAATTTGTAAAAAAAAAAAAAAAAAAAAGAAAAGCCCTCTCTTTCCTTCCCCCTCCATTTGCCTAAAAGCAGGATACAGATTTATAAAGGTGCTCCCTTCCCCGCATCAGGAGGGAAGGACAAAGGTTAATTCCCAGAGACAACTTCAGGCCCAATCAGCCTGGAATCTAAATAACAAATTTTACTAACTAGCTTTTATCTCCGCCCTTGAGAGCCTACAGGTGCTTTCCTCTGTCCTGTCATTTCTCCAGAGATTTGTTGTTCTTTGCAGAAATGCTCTGTCAGCTGAAGTTTTAAGCCACCTCTTCAAGTTACTCATTTCTCCGAGTGTGTCCCATGTTTACATGAGATGTACATGTTAATAAACTTCTGTTTGTCTTTCTCTTGTTAAACTTTCATTGCAGTGGTCTCAGCCAAGAACTCAGAAAGGTAGAGGGAAAATTATTTTTCCTCTCCTACGTGTATAAATGGTGCTCCCTTGACTAGTGTGTGAATCTCTTGGGCAGGGAACCTGCTTGTGAAATTTGGTACCCTAGCACTTTCCTACAGGACTGCCTGTAACAGGGAAGAACATTTTGCATTCTATTACAAGTTAATCACTAAAGGGATGTTGCCTATAAGCTTAAACTATACATAACGGCCCATCTCTGGGAACCCTGCTTCCCAGGTAATGAGCATTAAGCTAAAATACCTTTGTTTAGCTCACAGAAAACATCCTGACCAGGCCCACCTGTGAATGACTGCAAGGAGGAAGAAATTAACATATACCCTACAGAGGCAGACCCGAACCAGGAAATGTTTGACTTTACTCCCTCCCCTTTTAGTATAAAAGAAGCCTGCATTCTAACTCAGGCAAGATGGTTCTTTGGGGCCTGTTCTCAGTTTGCTGGCTTTCCGAATAAAGTCGCTATTCCTTGTCTCTTGATTATTGGCCTGTTGTGCAGTGAGCAGTACAAGCTTAGACTTGGTAACAGGCCTGTCGTATGGTTCGCGCTCATTAAATGTTTGCTGAACTAAATTGAAAATTTACCTGGTTTGCGGGTGTGGTTACCTAAGAAAGGAGTAGCCTCCAGCTTTCTCAAATTCACCAGCTTCTCTCCTCTACATGTGCCACTGTTATCCATTATGTACTCTTTTCAAAGGTTGGGTTTTTTGGATACAGAAATATCATGAGGAAGACATTCCTGAAACCCTGCCATTCAGATATAATCACTGTTAATTATTTAAACAGCATATCTTGTATTTTCATCCAGTGTTCATTTATATTCTAAGAAATTTCACGTGGCCTCACTGAATCAAAATTGTATCAGTAGGCCTTGAACAAAGGTAAGGTTTTCTCTGGAAGAAAGAATACACATCTCCCTTTGTCATTCATTTCTCTTAACCTGCTTTTGATTTTTAAAATTACTTTGTTACCAGGATAAACGATCCACTTACCTCTTGTTGACTTGAAACAAATAGACTCCCAGATATTTCTCCAGCAAAGATGGGTTTGTTCGGTATCGGCAAAGAAATACAACACAGCGCCTGCGGCCACGGCGAGCCGCTTGCAAGCCCCTGCCCAGCAAGGGAAGAACACTTTTATAGGGAGGAAAGGGAAGTTGGGCGGGTTCTCATTAAAAACTTCATGACTTTTCATTGGCTGAGTCCTTACCAGGGAAGAGAAGTCTTCCTTCTTCCTGTTGGGCTTTACTATCATCACAGGGTGTGAGAGCTCCGCCTTCTGGTCACCCGGCTCTACTTACTTGAAGTTTCTGTTCATTTTTTATACTCTCAATTTGTGGGTTTGTTCAATGCTTGGCCTAGGCCTCTGCTTAGAAGCAAGTGTATTTTCATCTTCCTACTATTTCTAACAGGAAATTTTCACCTGTTACAGCTGCTTTATCTCTGACTTAGCTTGCAACAAATTTAAAAAGCAAATTAGTTTGGTTTTCATTTATCAAGTGTGGGAAACCTGTCTGGAAAAAGAACAGGTCCTGCATGGTCTGAGTGTTGAAAGGCTACAGGGATATTCTATTTGTGTGCTATTTATAAACTAGTGGAAATGGATTTGGAAATTGGTGGTCTGTAAATTTACCTATAATCCATCCATTTTATCAGCTAGCCAGGAAGGAGTAGCCACAATTTAGACCACAGGCAACACCACTGTCCCGGCGGTTTAGTGGACAAGGATGTTTTTTCAAATGTTCTGTCAGATTATATAAGGCTATGTGCTTTTTCCTGTTGTGCCAAGACTCAGCACTGCAACTCTGGGCTCATCTTCAGGAGAACAGAGGTAGTAACTCTCACCATGTAGGCTTCAAATAAAGGAAGCTTGGCTGTTCGCTAAGCTCATCTCAAAAAAGGAGGCTCTATGGACCATTTAGTAGGAGAAATGATGGTTTTGCCTTTTTAAAAAACTTGTTCCCGACTAATGGAAACGCTTCTAGTGTTTTGCGATTAATCATGAATCTGTATATTTCCCCTCAAAATCTTTTGACTTTTTATTTTTAAATACAGTATTTAAAAATAAAATAAATAAATAAAATAATAATAATAAAATAAAATAAAACTGTATCGTCCCTCAGTATCCGTGGGAGATTGGTTCCAGTACCCCCATGGATCCCAAAAGCCACCCATGCTCAAGTCCCTGATGTAAAATAGTACCGTACAGTCGGGCCTTCGAATCCGAGGTTCTGCATCTGCGGATACAGAGGGCACAGGGTAATTTTAAGTTTACAGGAAGTTGCAAAAGTAATAGATTCCTGTGTACCCTTCACCTAGCTTCCCCCAGAGCTTAACATCTTACATAACTAACACAATATCAAAACCAGGAAATACACACCATTCATACAATCTTTATACCAATTTCACCAATTTTTCCATGCAAGAGTCATACGGATGATGGAAACTAGATTAGGGGATGTAGTTTAAGCACACACACACCTTAATCTAATTTGCACCTCCCCCAACTGAAGGCATTTTCCAGCAAAGGGTAGACTACCCATTAATGTCAGAGAAACCAGGGGAATGTACTCTTTTGGCAGCCGGTAGGCAGCCGAATCTAAGCAGGGGAGAGAAGACAGGCAGCACTGAGCACTCTCAGTGCCTCCCCAAATCCTGTCCCCCATGGGGCGGAGGGAGCCAGGGGTGCTACTCTAGGCTCCAGCAAATTTTTTCTGTAAGGGTTCAGATAGTAGATATTTTAGGCTTGAGACACAGTCTCTGTTGAAACTACTCACCTCTATTGCTGTAGCACAAAGGAATGAATGAGTGTGCCTGTGTTCTAGTAAGACTTTATTTATGGACACTGACATCTGAATTCCATGTAAGCTTCACCTGTCACAGAATATGATATTTGTTTTCAACCATTTGAAAATGTAAGAACCATTCCTAGCTCCACCGGCTACACAAAACCAGGTCGTGGGCCAGCCTGCTGCCCCCTACTCCAGGGAAACCCCTCCACACAGAAGCATAAAGAGTAAGTATTCCCATCCTCCACAACAACAAGGAGGCATTACAGAGACTACAGACACCTTTATTCAGATTAGCATATATGTTTAATAGTGTTATATTGGAAATGATACGTTGTCAATACATGGGGAAAAGATAACATTAAAAAAATAAAACCAAGACTTCAGCCAAAGCAGCTAAGAATCTCGTCAGCCTGTGAGCCCCACCAATGCCCTCTCCCACATTCTCGGGTCCTGCTTTTCTCATCTATCCTGAGCTACTAGTGAGCTTCATCTTCCCAAGACCCTTAATGCAAAGTGCACAAGAGAAGAATGTTGGCTGCCATTCCACCTCAAGCTCTGCTGCTCTGCTAACGAGAGGACCCACCCACTTTCTGATCACTGGTGTGGTCTTTATTTCTGCTCCACCATAGATTCAAGATCCATCTGTGGTGGAAAGATCAGACCAGCGGGGCTGGAGACAGAAAAGGAGGAGTGACCTGGAGGGGTGGCCCCGGGGGTGATCCAACCAAAGAGATGAGGCAGGCTTCTCTCCCTTTGTCTTTTGCTTTTTTCACAAAGGGAATTCTTGGTCCTAGGAACAGAACTTCCAAGTGGTTCAAAAGATCCACCAGAATTTTCCCTCCAACAGTTGGAGGTGGGAGTTCTTTGTGTAGGGGAGGAGGGTGGACATCATGGACTTTGCAGCTTACAAAATTTGCATTCGATTCCTAGATCCACCACTAATTGGCCGTGACCTTGAGCAAGTTACTGAAACTCTGGGCCTTCATTATGTGCAACACGAGAAGAGTATCTACTTTTCCTGGATGACTGTAAGGGTCAATGGCCTATGTAAAATACGTGTATTATGTGCATAGCACTTAACAGATGATCACTCCCTTCTCCATCACTGTGCTCTACTGACCTCATATTTAGGCTGCCATCCTCTGTGCTAGAAACTTCCAGTTGTGCACAAAAATAATATAACCCTGGACACTGGGTAGGGCAGATTTTAAGTGTATGAAGCTAAATATTCATGTAAAAAGCATCACATTTTCCTTCTAACACCATCGATAGTATTGAACTGGCTGGATACACAGAAAATGTAGACATAAGCAGAGAAATTATTTTAAAAATAAAATCACACTCCTGTGCTTTTTACTTTTTTTTTTTTTTGCCATTCCCTACAAAGCAGAATAATTAAAAATAAGGCGGTCTCATGAGGATGAATATTAGCAGCAAGAACAAAAGCACCGGAAAGCTTAATGTTTTTCAAAGGCCCCTGGGAACTGTTTTCTCTATTGTCCTGTCTTGATGATTTAAACCTGACAGTTTAATCACTTTGCTTCTCCACTTAGTCATAGCTAAGCAATCCTAGTTTTCCCCTCATGTGACAGAAGCTTGTGCAACAGAATATTGCTTAGGTGTGGTCACGCTTGTCTGTGACGGGCCCCACCTCTCATTCTAATCTCTCCACAAAGAATGCCAAGGGCACCACCCAGGCCCCCAGCCTCAGGACCCCGGGGCGGATGGGGAACGGTCATCAGCTCACCAACTTGTCAGGCTACAATGAACTCCAAGTCCTTTCTCTGGGGTGCTGCTCTGTGGTTGGGGATGCTTTAATTTTTTTTTTCATATATTTAAAGTAAGATATTTAGTAGAAAATGGTTTAATATATTTTTAAACATATGAAGTGGATGTCTATGTCAAGTTATTAGGGAAAGTTCCTGTAGGGGCCGAGTATCATAAGCACACCATCCTCATTAAGACTGATTGTATTTCAGAATTTGGGAATACAGTCGGCCCTCCCCCACCCTCCCACCTCTGCATCCATGGGGCCCACATCCCTACGGGTCCTGCATCCATGGACATGGAGGCCCGACTGTATATATTACCAGGTTGCTGAGTCTTTATTCCTACTGATAGAGGTCCAAGTGCATGGCCTATAGCACATACTCAACAAATGTCTAAGGAATTAATAATCACTTTTCTTGTGTTTCATGTAAACTGGGGCTGAGAGAGGCCTCAGTGTGGCTTGTTTTTCTCAGAGAAAGAAAAGGTGAAACATGCTAAAATGCTACCTTCAACCTTCAACCTACACGTCAGCAAACCCCACCTTCCTCTCTGTTGCCTCCAGTCCTCGGAATACAATTCTTATTTAGCTCTCGTACTTCCAAGAGCAGCTCTGTAGAGAAAGCACAGAAATGGCGGTTGGCCGTAGCGAAGGAGCGAAAACAGAAAGCTGGGCTCTGTATGGGTGTCTCTTCAGCACAGAAAACTTGCTGGACAGAGGACAACCCATTCCTCAGATAAAGTATATATATATATATATATATATATAGACACACAGCCCTCAGACTCCAAGGGTCCTACGACAGAAACCACGCTTGAAAAGTCGTCTTTAAAGGCAATCACAGCTCCTAAGAGAAATTGGCCCTCTTTACATCATGTTGAACTCATCTTCTGCAAGTGTCTGCAGGTAGAAACAAGTTCGTCTTTCTCTTAACATAGGAACATAACACTGTGCCAGCTACAAAAACACAAACCTCTTCTAAGTATATACCTTAGAGTCTTACCCAACCTTTATTCCCATTAACAAGCATCTCAGTTAAAAGAGCTATGTTTTTGTTTTGGTTTGTGTCTCAAAAACCCCAGGAAGACAGGTCTTTTAAAATATGGGGACACACCTCCAGCCCAGTGTGAAAGGATGGGAACACGCTATTCTAACAAGAGTTAGTTTTGTTTTTAACTCCCATTGACTGTCCTGGATTAAAGGATTCCTGTGGGCGTCCTTCCATTTCACCACCGCTCCATTATCTGTCCTTTGAGCAATAGCTGAAGGAAGCTCCGTTTCTGATGGATCCATTCATGGAAACCTTTGGATTCCCTCGCTCCATCCTCTCTCGGCTGAAGATCGTGTCCTGATCACTGTCAAACTCAGACTCAGACACCATCAGGCTGGAGTTGTGTTCTGTGCTTCTGTGCTTAATACCTAGGGAGAAGCAGACAGATGCATCTTGGGGGGAAGGGCACTTTCCCTCTCAGGTGCCCATCATTCTGGTCCCATGCACCGAGTCATGCGCTCTGCACATGCAAAACGATCACTCACAATGCAGCAGGCGGTTGGGGTTTCCTAGTGAGTATTAACAGGGGCTTTGGAATCACTGCTGAGCTTGAGCCCAAGCTTTGTCACTCACCAGCTGTGTGACCCTGGGCAAGGTACCTAACCTCTCTGGGCTTTCAGTCTCCTCATCTATTAAATTAGGAGATAACAAAGCATCTACTCTACGGGTTTATGGTGAGGGTTAAGTGAACTCGTGCATGTAAAGCTCCTGCCGGCATTTACCACTTAGTAAGCACTCAATAAATGAAAACCGTTATGATTTTACCACTTTGTTCCCCTCAAATATTTTTAGTAGAATATTTGATTGCTGGGAGTTAAAATAAGAGAAGGGACAGGTATGTGACCCCTGCTCTCAAAGAATTTATAGTGTCTAGCTAAGGATGTAAGACAAAGACGAGATGAGGGTTGATGACAGGCAAGAAAGTTTTAAAAATAAATTTTACATGAATCAAGAAGGGATAAGCGCACACTTATAAGCTTCAGGGATGGTTCACACAGGATGGGATTTAAAGAGAGTGAAGGGTTTGGACAGGAGGACGGTGGAGGAGCATGGAGTATGTGGAGGCATCCAGAAATATTTGCAGAAAGCAGTCTGGAGCAAATGATTCATGTAGGAAATGCAAAAAAAAAAGAGGCTGGGACCTCATAGAAAAGCACATAAATCCAAGGGAAGCCATGAAGCTTGGACTTTGTCCTACTAGCAAAGGAGTGACACGATTAAAATGTTGTTTTAAGATATTACTAAAACCCAGTGGCAGGACAGAAGAAAGAGGAGTAGCTGGAGAGCCAGCCACACACACGGAGCAGCACAGCACGGAGGAAGGGAGCCCAGGCTCTGCAGCAGACGGCCTGTCCCTGCTGCCTTTGGCACCTACTAGCTCTGTTACTTGGGCAAGTTGCTAAACTTTTCTGTGCCTCAGTTTCCCTTTCTGTAAAATGGGGATAATCACAGAGCTGTTGGCAGGATTGGAATTCAGTGGTAAAGTGCATAGAATGGTACCTCCTACATATTAAACATTAAGTACCTGCTAACTATGACTGTTGTTACTATTAGCCCACAGGTGAGATCACAAGGGTCTGAACTAGGGTGGTGGTGAGAACGATGAGGAAAGAGGGCAAGAGATTAGGCAAGATGGAGTGGCTGGAGTGAGGACGAGGCATCCTGGACCAAGCACCAGTGTCTGAGGTTTAGAGCCTGGTAATGAGGAGCACAGGGGGGCTGTGAGTAGAAACAGGAAGGGGGAGTGTATTTTAGGAGGCAGGTGGGTGAGACAATGCACCCAGAAGCACTTTGAGGTCTCAGGTACAAAGTCTCTTTATAACACCTCTGATATTAGTTATGTAATACAGATGGTGAGCACTTGATAAATGCACGCTATGATGTGGATTTCCTGAGAAGCTTCCCCTGCCAAAGGCCCAAACCACACTCTCCATACATGCTCAGTCATTCTGGCCCCTATGTTCCTGCAGGGCATCGTCCGGCTTCTGTAGGACCCTCACTCTGGTGTAATTATCCTCCCCTGGGCTCTGAGCGCCCCAAGGCAGGCGCTATGCTTCATTCTCCTCCCCATCTCCAGGGCCTAACTCAGGGTCTGTGCAGAGGGTAGATACATGACATTTGCCGTGGACAACGTTCTGCATATCACAACTTCGAAAGTGATTACGACCCTCTGTAAGAATCAATTTAGTCATCAATCCAGAATTATGACAAGTCCATAGAATCAGTGCTAAGCAGCCTCAGAGGGCCAGAGAAGGCTCCTTTAGTCTCCAAGAGTTAATAAGTGAGAATCAGAGAGTTAACTGAGGTGGGCAAGAGGTAGTTCTCAGCATGGGGATCAATTCATGCTGTGAACAAAGTCAAATGTTTGTAAAAGCTTTTGTGTCCATCTATACACATGGCTGATTAGCTAATGCAGATGCTGAAAAATGTTTGGTTTTGAAGTCCAAATGTTATTTGGTGGCATTTTGTGTGTGGCAGATCTAAAGGGAACAGCATTCAGAGATGAGCCAGGGTGAAACAGCACCACAGGCCCCACCCTCCAACCAAGAGTAGAGAAAAGCCAGGCACTGGGGACACCTGTTTGAAAAGCAGTCTTATTCCTGGGGTCATTTGGTTCGACCAATAATAGGCATTTCCTATCCCTCACCCATTCATGCCTCAAAGCACTTTGCCAAGATTTCATTACGTGTATAATACAACTATCGCCTCCCAGGTAGCATAGCCCCGGGATTGAAGTAGGTTGATTCTCTTCACAGAATCCCAGCCTTGCTCTTCCTCCCTGGTTAAAGCGCCCACTCCAGCCTGCTGTTCTCCCTTTACCTACGGTGACACTCAGACACCTGGATCAAATAATGGAAAGGCACCAGGAAATCATCTTGGAGGCTGCCTTACCATATTTGGGCCTCAGCTCCATTCTTTCTTGGTCATCCATGTTATCCAGGATTGTGTACTTTGTTTTTTTCCTTATTTTAGTCCTTTTTCGTCTGAAAAGAACAAAGGAAAGGTGAACTCAGATTCTCAGAAAGGGTAACTAGGATCCAGGATTTAAAACACGTGGAGGACACCAAAGGAAATGTTTTGCCTTTAGAATTGATTACATTCTATTAATTGGCATCTTTTATTAAGGATATGCATACACGGCCAGATCTGAGTTTGGTGAGTCTGAGGTACATCATGCATCATGAAGAAACACATGTCAGAGTAAGAACGGCCATACTGCCATCACCCTCCTAACTGCAGGCTCTCACCCAATCCTCAGGCTGAGGTGCCAGGGACCTTTCCCCTGAACCTATATTATCCTGAGATGTCCAAAGATGCAGGAATGAAAAGATGATGTAACTGGCAGTCAGAAAAAACAAACAATAGAAATTATAATAAATTCCCCCAAAGGAATAAGCAATAACTCAAGTCAACACATAAAAACAACTGGGCTGATCCTATGTACCTCATCCTACGCTTCAGGGGATAATTTGAAAATACATATCAACCCTATGGTTAAGATATGTAGAGAACAAACAAAGGCAATTTTCTGATAGCTTGGTGATTAACAGCATGGGCCTCTAACCCTGGGTTTACTATCGGGGTGACTTTGAGATCATTTTTTTTACCTCTGTGATTCCATGTTCCCACCTGTAAAATGGGAGTAAGAATAGTCCCTTTCTCATATGGTTGATAGGAGGACTAAATAAGAAAATACACAGAAAGCACTTAGAACCATTCATCACAATGGCAAATACTTAATAAGTGCTCACAGTCAATCACCATCATCCTCATCTACTTTATACAAATGTCACAAAGCTGCAGAATTTTTAAAGCCAAGCACAGCAGGGTGACCATCATCCCAGATGGTTCTGGGAAAACTTAATGGGATGGAGGCCTCTAAGTGCCTGTGCTCTCTTTCACCAGTCCTACCTTTGGGAAAATAACCACAAATAAAACTAAAAAAAATTGATAAGTGATATCTGAAAAATAACTATTATGGTATAACCATTATTTCTTTTTTATCATGTCTTCTTTGGAGAGCATTTATAGAGTTCCATATAGGAAAGTGGACCCAATGCTGTCTTCTAAGGACTTGAGTCATCACTGTTCCTACAAATCTCCTTATAGAGGGTCAAGCATGGGGTTATGGAAGGTTTGGACAAGTAGGCAGCTCTGGGGCTTCTCAGCGGTCAGCTCCATGGGAAAAAATAAGGAAAAATCTAAAGCAAAACCTCTTTGGTGATAGTATTCACTTCGCTTAAAGTTTTGCATTTATGAAATAGAATTCAGGTAGATTAGATTGTTACTTCACATACGTAAAATAATGTAAATCTAGCATTTGGATCAGTCTACTTCTACAACTCCTTTCTCTACCAAGGGTGGATTAGTCAGGCCACTTAGGTACTGTTCTAGGGAACATAATGCGAGACTGATAGAAAAGAGCATTAGATTTGATACAGAATCACTGAATCTTCTAGAAAATATGAGAGCTGCAATGAAAAAAAGCTGTCTCTAGTATTATTCTATTTAACTAGGCACATAAGCCTCGTGGGGGAGAATGCATTATAAAGTACTTTTAAAGTCGAGTTTCTCTTCATAAAAAGAGTGACTGTCAAACAGTTCAGCAGCTTCACAAACCCGAGTAAAAGCTGCTAGAACTGTCCTATCACCTTCAATGTTGCGTCTTTGTTTCAAAGACATAAGTAAGCGTGCCAGGTACCTCTTGCAGCAGCAGATACAAAGCCAAGTTAAACCCCCTGTTAGCACGACAAGAGTTAGAGCGAATGTTGTCACATAGAACACACTCCACTCTGAAAAACAAGAAAACCACAGTGGACATGTTACATACCATTTGCAAAACAGCTTTATTTCAATGACTCACAATGAATATTTCTGAGTCCTTACAAGCAAAGCCATCTGTGGTGCTGCCCTCACCTCGCCAGGTTGGTCGAGAGCCTAAGCAAGGTGAAATACAAATAAATCAAGAGCAACTTAAAACCACCCGACTTCCATCCAACTGATTCAGGGGCCTCCTGGAGCACATATTTCACACTGACCTGAGAACAGAATAATCTGAAAAAAAGTAAATTCATCAGTTAAGAAGTAAGGCCTCTTAAACACCCATGAAAGTCACATCAAAATATTCACTCCAGAATCACAGAACCTCAAAACTAGTTCTGGCCTGGTTTGAATAAAGCCAATAAAGTATTTGTATGGTCGCCTATGACACGAAGACACTTTTCACAGAGCCAGACAGCCACTCAGAAGCTACCTGATCTTCACTTCCCCCACATCCTTGTGGAAATCCAGGGTAAAAAGTTCTGCACCAGCCACTCAGGAAGAGAGAAGCCAATGGAGCAAAGACAAAAGGTTTACCTCTGTTAAATGTTATATATGCTCCTTGGAATAACAATCCAAGGGCTGGCTATTTTCCAATTTTTACGTAGTAGAGAGTGGGAACATAATTTGGCAGTCAGCTCGTCCTAATTTTTCGGCTAATTATGTCCATCTACATCCCCAAGAAAACAAAACTACTCTTAGGAACAGACTGGCATTGAAATACAGTTCCCTCCTCAGAAGAGACTTAAAGGCACCAGCTTGGCCAGCTGAGGCGGTGGTTCCAATTTTTGGTGCCTGCTTGGGCAGACAGCCTGGAAGAATGGGCCAATTTTCTTGTTCATCTGATTCCAGCCAGGTCCACACCAGGGACCACTTCACCAGAAGGTCACACTCAGCTCAAGCCAAGGCAGGTGCAATCTGGAAATGGGGACCATGTAGCCCAAAGCAACCTTCTCAGCAATGCCAGCGATGGTTAGTCACATCTGCTCTGCCAAGGTGAATCTCCTCATCGGGAAGTTTTACGAAAAGCCTTAAACACACCCCCAAGGTGAACTGTGGGAGGATCTTAACCCATCACCACGTGAGCTCGTTCGCTTGGCTTCGGGTGAGAAAAGGGTTGAATTTACAGCTGCAAAGCTAGGCAGATCTTTCTGACAGTTCAGAGTGATTCGTCTGAAGGCTCCTCATCCAAAGCCACCATCACACCAGGACTCACCACAGTTGCTTTCCCCATCCTGGATATAACGCTGGATCAGGTTCTCCATCCACAACTGAGAGCAAATGCAGCGCTTTGTGATGGGGTCACAGTGACCGTGGCCAGAACACTTCAGGACGCACCCTGCAAGGAGGCGAGTGGGGCAGAGGTCACCATGGAGAAAAGGGGCTCCCTGGCTTCAGCTGTGTCTTTTCATAGCATAGACCCTGAACAGAGGCAGCTCGTTGAATCAAGAGACTCCTACGCTGTGAACAGGGGTCCCAGGGAAAGTCTCTCGGATAGACAATCTCATCTGGAAGCAAATGGCAGAAATATGCCAACACCTGTGCTGTGAAACAAAAGCCTTAATCATGTAGCAGAAACGTAGCACCCTTTGGCTTAAGAAAGAGAAATTCTAAGAATTTATCCAGTGAAAACAACTGGGGATGTGCACAAAGATTTATCTACATTGCAGTATTATTTAAAATCAACCTGATGGTCTGTGAGTAGAGGATTGGTTGTATAGGTTGTGGAACGTATCTAGGATGGAGTACTGTGAGGTCATGAATATGTTATTGAGGGATGAATTTTAAAAGATTTGAGAAAATGATCATAATATGATTTGAAGTTAAATACCAGATTAAAAAATTATATATCAAATTATCCTGATTGTATTACGTGTGTCTAGAGATGGGGGAACTAGAAGGAAAAACATCAAAATATTAACAAAAGTTATCTTTGGATGGTGGGAATTCTAGACTCTAGAATCTAAAGGATTATTCTAATTTTTTTGTCTTCTTGGATATTCCAAATTTCCTACAATAAATAAATATTACTTTTGTAGCTAGAAAAAAAGGAGTTCTTAAAAAAATAATTTACTCCATATTACAAAGAAAGTCAATTGTGGATAGGTATACATCTGAAACAAATTAAATTTTACTCCCCAAATGGTATCACAGTCCCCAGTGTTTATTGAAATGACCCCTTTAACATAATAAGGGATTCATGTTCCTTGGAAGGTGGGGACAGAGACCTGGGATAAAGACCACATTTCCATCCACACATATGAATGAGTTTGGTGCCAGGAAGAGATGGCAGGCAAGCCACTAAGAAAAGAGGTACCACTGGAAGGCACTTAAAAGCTATCTTAAATTTCCAAGAGTCTACATAACACCATGTTCACAACCTAAGGCACGATGTCCCAGGTCAATAAATTATATAAACATGGCTTTTCCAACCAATAACACTTATCTGTCTTTTAATACTGTTCTGACCATCTAAGTATGAAATCTCTGACAATGACCAGTATGAAAGAGTATGGTTTTAAAAACAGACCATAGCTGTTGTTTTTCTCCAGTTTCCCTCAAAGACAAAGCATAGTTGGCAAATGTACGTTGCAGGAAACCAGCTGGAGACATAAATGCAAAACAAATCCCTGGATGCTAAAGCAAAGATGTCCACATGCCCTCTTTCTGTGCCAGTAAAACATAGCCACGATCAGCAAATCTGATTCTTTTAGAATATTCCCGTAGGGGTTGACATGGAGAAATTGGAAAGATAATGAAATATTGAACTTCATTCCTACTTAAGTCAAAAAAGACTATGAGACCTGGCTACTGTCCCACCATATAGGAACCAAATCATATTTCACCTTCTCCGAAAAATCTTTTCCTTTAACCTGGGTAGTTATGTTTCTATAAGACTCCCATTGCATTTAATTGGATGGGATGTCTAGTCCAGTGGAATCCAATTCTGAATATACAACAATTAGGTATTTACATTACTTGAACTTTAAAACTAAAAATAAAAAAGAATATTTCTGATGGGGACATACCTGCTGTGTCAATCCTCAAGACTTTGAAAAGCAAGAAATCAGCCTTTTCCTTTGAGAGCCGCCTGTGCAGATTTCGGGCCACTTCCGCAGCTTTGAGGACCTTGAAAGGTGGCCCAGTCTGTACATAAAACACAATCATGGTACTGCAGAGGAGACAGAGAGAGAGGCCAGCCACACAGTTATGCAGTGACCAATGTGACACGTCCACTCCAGCCATCTGACCTGTGGGGCTGAGAAGACAGACAGCCACAGCTCTGCCGCTTGGCAAGGACATAGGGGTGTATTCTGAGGGCCAAGGGATTGATCGGTTTCTATTCACAAATAAAGGCTCTTTGGTCCCAGAGTTCAGCTGATGATAGATAGACCTTTGGATAAAAGGAGCAATGTATATGTGTGTGCAAACAGACATAACCACACACAGAATGAGAACTTTCAGACACATCTTCATTTTTACCTTTTTGTTGAGATATAATACACTTAAAATAAAAAGTCACCCTTTTTTTTTGGCGATGCTGTGCAGCTTGCAGGATCTCAGTTCCCAGACCAGTGATTGAACCTGGGGCCAAGGCGGTGAAAGCCCAGAATCCTAACCACTAGGCCACCAGGGAACTCCCAAAAGTCAGCCTTCCGAAGTGTACAATTCAGTGGCCTTTAGTATATTCACAAAGTTGTGCAACCAACACCACCATCTAATTCCAGAACATGGGCTTCCCTGGTGGCGCAGTGGTTGAGAATCTGCATGCTAATGCAGGGGACACGGGTTCGAGCCCTGGTCTGGGAAGATCCCACATGCCGCGGAGCAGCTAGGCCCATGTGCCACAACTACTGAGCCTGCGCGTCCTGCTCTGCAACAAGAGAGGCCGCGATAGTGAGAGGCCCGCGCACCGCGATGAAGAGTGGCCCCCGCTTGCAGCAACTAGAGAAAGCCCTCGCACAGAAACAAAGACCCAACACAGCCAAAAATAAGTATAAAAATAAATAAATAATTCCAGAACGTTTCCATCATCACAGAAACTCCACACCCATTAACAGCCGCCCCCCAGCTCCTGCCAAACACTAATCTACTTTCTGTCTCTGTAGGTTTAATTATCCTGGGCTTTTGATATAAATGGAATATATATGAGGCATTTTGCATCTGGCTTCTTTCATTTAGCATATGTTTTCAAAGCTCATCCAAGTTGCAGCATATATCAGTATTTCCTTTGAATTGCCAAATATTATTCCATTGTATGAATATATCTCATTTTATTTATCCATTCATCAGTCGATGACAATTGGATTGTATCTACTTTTTGGCTATATGAATAATGCCACTGTCAATGTTCACGTGCCAGATTTTTTTTTTTAAACATATTTATTGGAGTATAATTGCTTTACAATGGTGTGTTAGTTTCTGCTTTATAACAAAGTGAATCAGCTATACATATACATATATCCGCATATCTCCTCCCTCTTGAGCCTCCCACGTGCCAGATTTCGTATGGACATATGTTTATCATTTCTCTTGGGTATATACCCAGGAGCAGAATAACTGGGTCATATGGTAGCTCTATGTTTAGCACTTTGAGGAACTGACAAACTGTTTTCCCCAGTGGCTACACCATTTACATTCCCACCAGCTACGTATGAGTGTTCCAATTTTTCCGTATACTTGCCAACATTTGTTATGGTCTGTCTTCTGGATTACAGCCATCCTGGTGGGTGTGAAGTGGTATCTCAATGTGATTTTGATTTGCATTTCCCTAATAGCTAGTGACGCTGAGCATCTTTTCACGTGCTTATTGGCATTTGTATATTTTCTTTGGAGAGATTTTATTCAAATCTGTATTAGTTTCCAAATGTTGCCATAAAAATGTACCACAAACTGGGTGGCTTAACACAACAGAAATTTATTCTCCCACAGTGTTAGAGGCTAGAATTCCAAAATCAAGGTGTTGGTAGGACCATCCTCTCTGAAGGCTCTAGGGGAGAATCTGCTCCATGCCTTTCTCTTAGCTTCTGCTGTTGCTGGCAATCCTTGGCGTTCTGTGGCTTGTAGACACATCACTCCAATCTCTACCTCCAGTATCACATGGCAGGCTCCCTGTGTGTCTGTCTCTGTGTCTCTTTTCTTATAAGGACACAGTCACGTTGGATTAAGGGTCCACCCTACTCCAGTATGACCTCATCTTAACTAATTCCATCTGCAAAGACTATTTCAAATAAGGACACATTCACAAGTCCTAGGGGTTAGGGCAGAACATATCTTTTGGGGAGACACCATTCAACCTACAAGTGTTTTTATCAAAAAAAATTTTGTCAGGGCTTCCCTGGTGGCGCAGTGGTTGAGAGTCCGCCTGCCGATGCAGGGGACGCAGGTTCGTGCCCCGGTCTGGGAGGATCCCACATGCCACGGAGCGGCTGGGCCCGTGAACCATGGCCACTGAGCCTGTGCGTCTGGACCCTGTGCTCCGCGATGGGAGAGGCCACAACGGTGAGAGGCCCGTGTATCGCCAAAAAAAAAAAAAAAAAATTTTGTCAAATGCTTTTTCATGTCTATTAGGATGATCATATGGTTTTTGTCCTTCATTAATATGCTTTACTATATGTACTGATTTTCATGTGTTTACTCACCCTTGCATTGCTAGGATAAATCCCACTTGGCCAGAGTGTATAATCCTTTTAAATATTTCTGGATGGATCCAGCAATTCCACTCCTGGGCATATGTCCAAAGGAAATGAAAACAGGATATCGAAGAGATATATGCACTCCCATGTTTAGTGCAGCATTATTCACAATAGCCAAGATATGGAAATAACCTAAGTGTCCATCAGTGGATGAATGGATAAGGAAAATGTGTTATATATACATAATGGAATATTATTCAGCCATGAGAAAGAAGGAAAACCTGCCATTTGCAACAACATGAATGGACCTTGAGGGCATTATGCTAAGTGAGATAAGCCAGACAGAGAAAGACAAACACTATATATCAGTTATATGTGGAATCTAAATAAGCCGAACTTATAAAAACAGAGAGTAGAATGGTGGTTACCAGGGCTGAGGGTAGGGGGTGAGGAACTGGGGAGATGTTTAAGGGTAGAAACTTGCAACCAACAGATAAATAAGTCCTGGAGATCTAATGCACAGCATAGTGATTATAGACAACAATACTGTATTATAAAGTCAAAGCTGCTACGAGACTAGATCTCTTGCACACGCACTAGATCCCACCACAAAAAAGAAATGATAATTTTGTGACATGATAGAGGTGTTAGCTAACTCTAGGCGGTAATCAATTGCAATATATAAATGTACAAAATCAACATATTGTACACCTTAAATTTACACAGTTATACGTCAATTATAGCTCAGTAAAATAAATAAATAAATAATATGTTGCTGGATGCGGATAATATTTTGTTGAACTTTTTTGCTTCTATATTCATAGGGCATATTGGTCTGTAATTGTGTGTGTGTGTGTATGTGTGTGTGTGTGTGAGAGAGAGAGAGAGCCAGAGAGAGAGAGAGAAAGAGAGATGGAGAGAGAGAGAGAGAGAGATCTTTGTCTAGTTTTGCTATCAGAGTAAAACTGGCCTCATAGAATGAATTGGGAAGTGTTCCCTCCTCTTCTATGTTTTTGAAGAATCTGTGACTGTGGTGCTAAATCTTTAAACATTTTGTAGGATTCACTAGTGAAGTCATCTGGTCCTAGTTTTTGTGGGAAGTTTTTTGATTCAATCTCTTCACTTATTATAGGTCTATTAAAATGTATTATTTCTTCTTGAGTCAGTTTTTATAGTTGTGACTTTCTAGAATTTTGTCCATTTAATTTAGGTTAACTAATTTGTTGACATATAATTGTTCATAGTATAATCCTTTTCATTTCTATAAGGTTGGTAGTGATATCCCTTTTCATTCCAGATTTCAGCAGTTTGAGTCTTCTCTCTTTTTCTTGGTCATTCTAGCTAAAGCTTTATCGATTTTGTTGATCTTCCAAAGAAACAACTTTTGGTTTTATTGATTTTCAGATGTGTTTGGTTCAGTGTTTGATATAAGAAAGGGAAACGTATGATCCATTTTTGAAAGAGTTCCATAAAAAAATAACTAGTATTTTTAATTTATTATTTTTCTAAGTAAATTTCAGTTATCTGAAAAGCAAACCTAAACAGAATAGCTGACAATAACTGGCAGATGGATTTACTGTGAATAGTAGGTTTTTATTCCCATATTCTGTCTGTCTGTCTCTCTCTCTCTCCCCATCCCACTTCACTGTTCATAGGTTGGATAAGAGTTTTTTAAAAACTCAATTAAAATTGTAAATCTTATAAGAAATCAAGGAAGAGGTTGAACCTTATAGACCCTCAGAAGACAGCAATGGTAACCCATAATCCTCTCACACTGAGAGAAGCCTCAGCCCCTAAACACGGGGCAGGGATGAAGTCTGGCTGTGAGGCATCCCCCGTGCGTGCCCCAGACCACGCGCACGCCCTCTGATGATACCAGAACTAAAACCCAGCTCCCTCTGATGTTCCCTATGCCTTCATTCAGAACATTCTCAATCAACAAACATTTACAGAGACCTGTGGGAAAGACCTATAATGATGTCCTTACTGCTTCCCTTTGAGAAAAAAAAGAATATGAATGGGATAAACATGCGTGCAAAGACACAGAACAAGAGAGGAAATGACGAGCTTCAGGCTGGACTGTGCAGTTCTTACCTGAGATCCGAGTGGGCCTGAATCTTCTGAACCTTGATGTCTGAGTCCAGCACATTCAGCAGCACCGCCAGCTGCCTCACAAGGGTGTCCTTCTGCTGTTCCGTCAGCTGCCCGACGCCAACCTGCAGGATCAGCTCCACCAGGCCGCTCTTTTTCGGGTCTGGGGAAATGAGAAGACATGGGCTTTCCACTTGGAAACCCCAGGCTTGATAATAGGAGGAGCAAGGCCTGTGTAATAGTTAAAGAGCTTTAAACGACCCCTGTGTAATTTCTACGCTTAGGTTCTAGGGCTCAGGTCAATTCTTCCAAGTACCACAGGAGCCACTATCTGAGAGTACTTCTTCCTTCTTTTATATCAGCCTGCTGTCTATTAACTTTTCTCCAGGTGATAAGGAGGTGTGCCTAATCTGCCTCTGGGCTCACGTAAAATTTTGGGACCTCACACACCTCCTCGGGCCTGGTAAGAGAACTATGTCTCCGAGCGCTGCGGGCCCGGCCCAGTTTATGCCGGGGGTCGGGGTGGCCACCTCGCTGGAGCTGCCCTCTTCGCGCTCCCAGGAGTGAAGGCCTCGTGTCCACCTCACATTAGGTCTTTGTCTTCTGGCAGGAAAATCAAAGTGACCAGGGAGTCCTGCTGCCAGATCCAATTCTCCCTAATGAGTTAGGAGGCTGGATCTGTTTGGGGATAGATAACCACAGGCAGAGAAAACCTCAAAGTGGGCCCAGCTTCCCACACCGGGTTCCACTGTCACCTGCAAGGAGCCCCAAAGGCTGACCCCTCCCCCCAGCCCCCGCTCACGGACCAGCCCCACAAACCCAGGCCCGGAAGCCTGTGAGCGCACCTGGCCGCACTTCCACGGTGGCAGTGTCCATGTCCGAGGCGCCCTGATTATCAGCGACTCTCAGGTGGAAAGTGTAGACCCCCTCCACCAGGTTGGTGAGCTGCAGGGCCGTGCTGTGGTCAGAGCCATCCATGACATCCTGAGAAATAACCCAGTTCATGATTCAATAGTCAGCTCCCAACCTGGGCCTCTGTTGATCCCAAACCTTGGGGTCCCGTCTTTGTCACACATGCATGATTCTAAGGGGCAGGGTGAAGAGGAAGCAAGGTGGTGGGTTAGTGATGGTCCGGGTAATCCTCAGCGTCTTTTCCACTTTTAAAGCACCAGGAGGCACAATCCTCAGACAGGACTTTGTGAGCTGAGCTGCTTCCCAAGGGCTCTCTAGGAATTACCAAATTCCACCCTACAGAGGGGGAAACCACCGAAATTAGGGCAGAGACCTGGAGGGTGAAGCACTCTCTTTGAAGTGCTTTGGGTCTTATTTTCAAAGATAGTTTTACAATGCTCCCATCTTGGATTTCCTCATGGTGTATCAGGTTCACCTCAAATGACCCAAGAGCCTGAGTAGCAACATCTCTTCTCAAAGAATTCGAGAAGAATCTCCCAGACCCTCGCTCTGACCTTGCTAACAGAAGAGGGTGGTAATAAGGGCTCTGATCAGAGAGCTGTTATAATTGCACTTAGAAGCTAACCCCCCATCTGTCTGAACAGTATTCATTCCAGAGGTACTTTAGAAATTATAAAGCATTCTCAGTTCTTTCCCTGGGACCACTCCTTCAGTACATCTCCAAGAGTAAATTTGCATCTCTCAAGTCCATAGCAACAGCAAGAATGAAGATGTACCTAAATTTACAGCCTAAGAGGCAGAGTGATCTAATGGGGAAAAAGGCCTGCCAGGAGCTAAAAAACCTAGGTCTATCTGGTTTGACTAAGGATGAGTTAGTTAACCTTGGCCAAGTCACTTTCCATCCCTGCATCTCATTCTCTGCACTTAGGAAATGGGAATAGCAATCCTCGATCTATTGACCTATCTGGTACAATGTTGAGGAAAAGGAAAGAATCCATTTGGACCAAAATAGGAACAACGGGGAAGCTAAGGAGCAGAATGAGTCCCGTGAGAAGACATGGTTTCAAAGTCCCTCCAGGCTATGGCTTTGTTGATCCCAAACCTGGGCAAGGAAAGTCTGGGCAAGGAAAAAGTTGGAAGGGACTTCAGATTTGTTTAAACTGAACAGCAGCCTGCTGCCTCCAGCCCTCAGGAGAAACCTAGAAGCATAAACACCTTAGTGGGGACCGTGGAAAGGGAGATGAGGTCATAACAGAGACATTGCTATGGAGTTAACTGTGTTCCCTCATCTGTTGAAGCCCTAATCCCCCAGTGTGGCTCTATTTGCGATAAGGTCTATTAAGAGGTAATTAAGGTTAAATGAGGTCATAGGGTGGGGTCCTGATCCCATAGGATTAGTGTCCTTATAAGAAAAAACACCCAAGAGCCTTCTCTCTCCCCCTCCCCTCCCCTCTCTCTCCTCTCTCTCTCCCGCCACCCCCAACTCCCGCCCCACCCCTGTGAGGACACAGCAAGAAGGCAGCTGTCTGAGAACCAGGAAGAGAGCTCTCATCTGGAACCAAACTGGGTAGCGCCTTGATCTCGGACTTCACAGCCTCCAGAACTGGAAGAGCACAAATATCTGTTGTTTAAGCTACCCCGTCTATGCTATTTTGCTATGCAGCCCTAGCAAACTAATACAGATGTAATGATTAGTGGTCCAGGGGCAATTCTCTTCAAGTACTCACTCCAGCTGCTGGACTCTGGCCATCCCGGATCCACAGATAGGACACAATTCCTTGGTCATCAGTAGACCTTGAACCATCCAAAGTAATGGAGTTATTGGGAAGCACAAGAACATGTCTGCCACCAGCCTGGGCTCTGGGAGGACTATTATTTTCTAAGTCAAATATAGCAGAAATGAAAGCAAAGAAATTGATTTAAAACACTTGTGATAGAAGTGTATCACAAACTATCCATGACTATTCCATCTTGCAGATATGTGGATTTAAAATATCCAAAAAGCATAATTTCCTGCCCCAAATACCCATTAGATAACATACAGACTTTCTTAAAGTTCTTTTTGCACTTAGCTAGTTGTAATTTGGCAGCCTATACAGTGGACAGTTTTCTATTATCATTACAGTTTTTTCTCTTTTTAGAAAAGAGAAATCATGATCTTACTTATGTTCGGGGTCCGGAAAATGATAATATTTTGGTTTAGAATATGCTATGGAGTATTTTGTACTGGTCCACACTATCTGGTCACAGAAATATTTTTGTTTCTAATAGTGCCAAATCTTGCTTGTCTAAGTAAATTGAAGAGGGAGGATTCAAGGCAGTGGGGAGAATCTGGCACTGAGGAGGCTTAATTCCATTGTCGATACAGGGAAAGGCTAGAAAGAATAGAAATAGACTGGCAGTAAATTGAGTAAGCCCAAAAATCCTTCTATAAAAAACAATCGAGCTTCAAAACTGGAACTTAAGACAACCACCCCCTTTTATGCACATATCCCCATACATATCCCCATACTTTCACTACTATTATATATGGCTGAAAACTTCCATAATAAGACGTTTGAGAAAAACTCCAATCGATGTCACTGTGCTGATAAAATTGTTTCATCCTTTCCCAACTGCCCAGCAAATAAAGTCCAAACGCCTCAGCGTGACACATGACACATACAATACCTCAAGGCTGAGCTTCTGCCTTTGTCTCAGCCACCCTCCCCAGTGAACTGACACTCTTGCTGGTCCATAATACTGGTGAATGGATTTTCCCATCCAGCCATGCTCTTTTACACCTCTGATCTTCAATACATCATAATCATTTACTCATTCACTGAAGTAACCAACATCTTTGATTTGCCATGAGTCTAGCACTGTGCCACATGAAAGAGACAGAAATATCTGAAACAAAGGTCTTCAACCAGCTCACGCTCAAATGGAAAAGAAAAAAGAGACAAGTACATAAAGCAGGATGTCATAAGACCGGACCACACATTTCATATTAAGAAACAACACAGAATTTGAAACCATCTCTGCTCTTAGATTTCCAAGGAAGAGAGAAAGCAAAGCATCATGTGGTCACTAGGACATGGGGCTTTAGTTGCCAGTAGTCATAGAAGGAGAATGAAGCTATTAGGACACACACTCCACAAACAAAAGGAAATGCTGTGCACATGGATGGAAGAAGAGTGACCTTTGCTTGGCCAAGCAGAGTTCGGTATCTGCTATAGCCAATAAGCAAACACTAACGTTTCCAGGTAACCATGGCCTGGCTTAGGGTCTGTGAGACTGAAAAGCAGAAGGGGCCCAACCTCCTCCACTGGCAGGTCCACCTGCCCTCTGCCTTGACTCACCCTTCCTCACGGTCACGCTGAGGGTGGTTGTGCTGCTTAGTCCCTGCTGGTCTTTCACCGCTAAACGGAAGTGGTAGGTACCCACCTGAAGACCGCTTACTGTGGCTATAGCTTTGTCGATGTTTTCCATCTCCACTGCGCTGGGGCCTCTATGAAACAGGACAGTCATTAACAAAAGGCAGGGGGCATGGGATTCTGACGACGGCAGGTATGTTGTTTGTGTCCTTATAAATGCTTCTTTTCACAGCAATAATATATACCATCTAGAGAATTCTAAGATAATTTTGTATTCATTTAGATTCTCTAGTTCTATGTAAGAGTCACAAGTTAAAGCCTATTTCAGACAGAGGCTGCTGGATTCCTGGGCAGAGGATTTTGGAGTCTTTGGTTTTTTAAAATTGAACTGTCAGTGAAATGATCAGAATGGAGCCTTATAAATTATTCCTGTTTCTCCTTTGAATAAAATCAGCTGAAATCCTCAGTTATCTTTTGAGAGAGTGGGGAGGAGGAGAGAGCGAGCCAGGTAATTGATCTGGCTCAAGAGAAATTATTCAGTACAGCGGAGTCGTGAAGATCATGGGCTTTGTAGTCAGGAAGACCCACGATTGAGCCTCAGCTCTTGCTCTTACTATCTGGGCAACCAGAGACCCTGTGACTCACTCATCTCTGCAAGCCTCAGTTTCTTCACCTTTAAAATGGGAATAATATTATCATTTACCTCTTAAGAACTGACCTAGGATTCCATGAGATTAAGCATGTACAGCACAGAAAATGCTGGAGGATAAAGGAATCCCCTTGAACTCTGCACTTCTGTTGTCTACAGTCACTGCACGTGGTTTGAGTGAGTGTAGACTGGCGGGCCTCGTGAGGACCCCACCCAGGTTCCCCTGCACCTCTTCTGTCATGAAGCTCACCTCACACTAAGACAGCCCTGTCCACCTGCCCCAGCTCCACCTCTCTCCACTGTCAAGGAATGTCCATCTTGTCCATCCACACCTGATATAGAATCCAATCAACAGTTCCCTGGCCACTTCTAGAAATGTGCTTAAATACTGACTCCTCAACACTCTCAAGCTGATTGTTTAATGTAGACCCTCCAGAGCAGGGGTAATATTAGCTCTCATCCAGAGAGGGAACCCAGCACTCAGTGGTGAGATGGGCTGACTACCTGACATGCTCCCAGTGGTAGAAAACAATGCCATGGTCATCACTGCTTCTGCTCCCATCCAGGGTGGTGCTTTCCACTGGGAAGACCAGCTCCTGATCCGGGCCGGCGACAGCCATCGGAGGCCTGTTGTCTTCTAGAATTATAGAAACGGTGTGAAGAAATATTATCTCTTTGCATTAAGTCTGCCATCCTCTGATTTCTTGATTCAAGCAAATTACTCATATTCAGCTCAGGCAGCTACTAGAGCATGCCCTGTCCTTTGGGAATCCTGGGGTGAAACACTGCAGTCTCCTAGCTGACCCAGGAGTTAAACATTCTAAGTTTGAGATGGGGGTTACAGGCAGCAAGAAATACTGTTCCCTAATATGTACGTCTTTGGTTTCTTTAAAATACCTTAAAAGTCATGGAGTGGAATTGTAGTTAATTCCCCAATGTCCGGCCACAAGCCATCTGAGTATCAAGCCACACATAATAACTACCAGCCTTTTCAAGGATGCCCTAGAGCTTTGCAGCAGAGTGGGGCACCCAAAGTGACTCTGGAGATAGCTCTCATTTTGTCCCTCATGCCATGGTTTGGAGACACAGATAGGACATAATTCAGAACCACAAAAGCAAATTGCCTTGATATTAAGACTCAGCTCCTGCAGCCCTGATTTCTTGATAGTTCAAAGATTTAGAGAATTTGTACCAAATTTGGCTGGTCTGAAGCCCAGAAGCCCAGATGTCATTTCTGTTTTAATCTCTGGGGCTAAATCCCTTTCCCATCTCACCTACCAGGCTGGACAATCACAGTGACCACAGCTGTGGATTGCTGCCTTGAAGAATCTGTTACCATCAGCTGAAATGTATAATCTCCTTCCTTCATTGCAGACAAATGAAGGTACGGTGTCTCTACTCCCTAAGTAACAGCAAATACAAAAATGAAAAAGAAAAAATAATATTAAAGAAGCACAAGTAATTAGCGTGACATAATGAAAAACTAGTGATTTTACTAAATGTGGAGATCCTGCTTTAAAAAAAAAAGTGCATGCCCCAGGAAAATGGGATCTAAAGTCCATTGTATATCCTCAGATGCTATTGAAAGAATATAAATTAATATGGACTTTTTGGAAGCCAATCTGGCAGCATCCATTCAAATGTTAAAAGAACATGCTCTTCAACCCAGCATTTCTACTGAGTACCTACACTAGAGAAACGCCCACATGTGTAATTATGGAGACTCGCCCATAGGTGCTGACTGAGGCACTGCCTATGACACCAATAAAAAAATGGAAACAATCTGAACAATCATCAACAGGGGAATGGCCAAACCCACCACGATACACTGTGGGATGCTAGTTGAAAAAAAAGAAGTTTAAAAGAATAAAGTAGATTTATAAAGAATAAAGTGGAAAGATGTCAAAGACATATTACGAAGCAAAAAAAGAAAGCTGTGAAACAATGGATACAGCATGATAGATATTTGCTACATGCACATATACACGTATGCAAACACATAGAGGAGATTCTGTATGCACACACATTAAACTCATAAAAGTAATTATCTTGAGTAAAGAGACTTGGATGAGGTCAAGGTGTATTTTCACTGTATCAGAATTTGAGTTTGTTTGTTTTTAACCACATGAAGTAATTAATGTATTACTTTTATAATCAAAAATAAATTTTGTGGGCTTCCTTGGTGGCGCAATGGTTAAGAATCCGCCTGCCAATGCAAGGGACACAGGTTCGAGCCCTGGTCTGGGAAGATCGCACATGCCACGGAGCAACTAAGCCCGTGAGCCACAACTACTGAGCCTGAGCTCTAGAGCCCTCATGCCACAACTACTGAGCCCACGTGCCACAACTATTGAAGCCCGCGTGCCTAGAGCCGGTGTTCTGCAACAAGAGAAGCCACCGCAATGAGAAGCCCGCACACCGCAACGAGGAGTAGCCCCCGCTTGCCGCAACTAGAGAAAGCCCGTGCAGCAACAAAGACCCAGTGCAGCCAAAAATAAATAAATAAAATAAATTTAATAAATAAATAAATAAATAAATAAATAAATTTTGTTATTTTTCTCCATTTATTGTTATCTTTTGAGTTGAATTTTTTGCGTGTATTTCTTTTTTAAAATTTTTTACTGAAGTATAGTTGATTTAAAATGTTTCAGGTGTATAGCAAAGTGATTAAGTTATATATATATGTGTATATATATATATATTCTTTTTCAGCTTCTTTTCCATTATAGGTTATTACAAGATATTGAATATAGTTCCCTGTGCTATACAGTAAGTCCTTGCTGTAAAAATAATTTTTTTTTAAATGCTAGGACAACAAAACTATTCAATGAGGCATTTTTTCAATTGAGTATATAGTAGCTAGCTACTTCTTGCCTACAGGTTAATACCCTTTCATTTTGTTGCTGCTGTGTTGTTGGTAATATTTCCAGTTATTGCCTATGTTTGAAGTTCATGGCAACCTGAAAAGGATTTTTAACTTTAAGTCCTATTATAATTTATTTATTTTCACAGATCCCAAGATTGCCTAAAGATAAATGTGTCTTATTTGTTTATTTATTTATTTATTTATGCATGTATGTATGTATGTATGTATGTATGGCTGCATTGGGTCTTCGTTGCTGCGCGCAGGCTTTCTCTAGTTGTGGTGAGTGGGGGCTACTCTTCGTTGCCGTGCACGGGCTTCTCATTGCGGTGGCTTCTCTTGTTGTGGAGCAGGGGCTCTAGGCGCGCAGGCTTCAGTAGTTGTGGCATGCGGGCTCAGTAGTTGTGGCACGTGGGCTCCAGAGTACAGGCTCAGTAGTTGTGACTCACGGGCTTAGTTGCTCCGCGGCATGTGGGATCTTCCTGGACCAGGGCTCGAACCCGTGTCCCCTGCTTTGGCAGGCGGATTCTTAACCACTGTGCCACCAGGGAAGTCCTATGAGTTGTTTAGCTCTGGGCACATACTTCCCAGTAATTAGGGAAAGAAAATTTGGAATATTTTTTAACTGAGAAAATACAAAATATCCATCTTCCTGTTTGTATCCAAACCCCACCAAATGCAAATTCTTAACCTAACAGAAGCAAACATAGCATCTGCCACAACTCTTAGGTAGAGATGAACTCTATACCAAGTGCTCTCCAAGGGTATCTAGAGGACTCGCGGCTCTTTCAAGACCCATGCATCCAACCAGTCATTTTTAATTCATCATAATCACAAAGCACTTTCCAGAAATATCAAAAAGTAAAGTAGGTCAGTCTTCATGGAATGTCTGACTTCACCATAAACACTAATGAGAAATTTGACTTGGACTGGTGAGATGGAGTTTGAAGGAGAAGAGGAAGGTGGTAATGTAAGGTATTATCTTTCTTCCATTAAACTCTTAAATAATAACATAACTTCAAAAATACAAAGCTGGTTAGTTCTGGCCATCACCAGAAGTAGAATAAGCAAACAGCTCACACATACTCACACATACAAATACAGCAACATTTCAAGGTTATTATGACTTTAGACAGATATATTTGCAATCTGAACAAATCAAAAGGTAAATACAAAAGGATCTTAACAAGAGACCACTGGATCCAGAAAAGGTAACATGCAGTTTCTAAAAATAGGAGAAACAAAATAAAAAGGAATTTTCTGATAATGAGGTTTAGATTAGATTATTCCTAAGGTTTATCCTAATACTAAATTAATATTTCTGTAGCAAATATTGGGTCAGACTTTTCCTAAACTAACCTCAAGTTCAAGTCATCCGTATAGGAGCTGCTTAGTTGCTATCCTGGGCTTACATAGAGTAGGTGAAGGAAAGTGACATATATTTGGAAGATTTGTGAGTTTAGCTGTTCTTCTAATAGTTGTAATATATCAGACAACTTTATAAAACATATTTTCTGAGTTTAGCTGCCCCCTTGTACCAATATTTTAGATGATAGATAGATAGAGAGAGAGAGAGATGGATGGATGGATGGATGGATGGATGGATGGATGGATGGATGGACAAATGAACACACAGATAGACAAATAAAAGTCTGAAGGCAGGATGGAGAACTCACCTGCATGGCCACCTCTTTGCTCTCACTCCCGGGCCCCAGGGACCACTCATAGAGGACAATCTGGTGATCATCACTGCTCTGGTTTCCATTCAAAGTGATGGAGTTTTGGGGCAAAGTTATGGTCTGATTTGGTCCCGCATTGGCAACTGGTGGATGGTCCACAGCACTGTTGACTATTAGGGCTGCTGTTGTGGAGCTAATGGCTCCATCTGAGTCTGTAACAGTCAATCTATGCAAAGGAGAGGAAGCTATTACACTGCATGAATATGCCAAATCTCAAGGCAAGTGGTCAGTTTAGTCTGCCTATGGTACATTTCTCAGGACAACTGAGAGCAGGTGTAAATAGAAATTTGAGGATGAAGCTGAGGAGAGAACAGAGACCTGAGGCTATACTTTTTCTTTGTTTCTGTTGACTTACTTTATTTTTAGCTAGTAATATAGTCACATGATAGAGTTTTATTTTATATGGGTTTCTCATTATTCTTTGAGATGCTGGATGAAGAAACCATCCTCAGCCAACACAGAAGCCTTTCTCTACCACCTGAGACTCAAAATGTATCAGCTTTAAGTCCTGCCTTCAGGCCTGAGCATGTAGAGACAGCAAATCACTCCTGAATTTTCAGCTACAAAGTTTTTAATTTTCTCATTCTTTTCTAGAGGACTTAATATTAAGTGTTTTCAGGACACTCCTTGCAAAGCAATTTTAGGATTAAGCACTTTGAAATACAAACGATACTCTGCCTACACAAACAACACAGAGAGCTGCACTGACCCTCCTGTAGTAAACTCATTGGTGACGTGGCAACTGGATCAGTGAAATAAGGTCACTTCATTCTTCTGGGGCCAAGATTTAGTCTGGAGCAGCAATGCCTGTGTAACAGGTGTAAATAGGAATACGAGAATGAAGCTCTGGAAAGAACACAGGCCTTATTTGTAGGTAAGGCACCTGTACAGGGGGCCCCCGTATTCTGGGCCTCTATCCCACATACTCCATACAGCCAGGGTCCAAACTCCAGTTCTCCCTCTGACAGCAAACCAAACACCTAAGGTCCTTCCTCCTCAACCAGGCTGTCAGGACACATTCTGGGCCCCTAAGGGAATTTCTTCCTAGTAAAATGGGGTTAGCAGTAGGCCTGCCTTGGGACTTCCCTGGCGGTCCAGTGGTTAAGACTCCATGCTCCCAATGCAGGGGGCACAGGTTTGATCCCTGGTTGGGGAACTAAAAAAAACAAACAAACAACAACAAAAAAAACCCAAAGTAGGCCTGTCTCAATGAGACGGGTAAAGAGTCATTAAATTAAAATTAATCAAAAGAACCTCATAAAGTGGCATTTCACTGTATATAAATTTTACCCCAATAAATAAGTAAAGTGTTATAGAAAGACTTTTAAAAATAACTTTTCTTAAGTCCCCTTAGACTTTTATGTCATAAAGTTTCCACAAGTTTACCTTAGCAAAACCCTCAGATAAGAAGTAGACAATAATTTGGCAACATGTATCAAACTCCTTAAAAACATACAGGCCTCTGACCCAGAAATTTTACTTGCACTCCAAAATTTAACTATAAGAATGTTCCCCCAAACATTGAATAACGGGGCTAAATTAATTTTCTAAAATGTATCAGCATCAAACATGATGCTGCAGAATATTTAATGACACAGATATCCATAATTAATGGGAATCCAAAATCAGATCCACTCATATATGACAATTTGATATAGAAGAGACGTGGTCTTGCAGATTGGGAAAGGACAGACTAGACAATAAACAGTAATGGGACAATAGGCTGATTATCCATGTGGGAACAAATAAAATTGGATCTAACCATGGTAGACATGCAGTCAATTCTAGATGGATAAAATTTAAACATGAAAGACAAAATTTTTAATTTTAGAAGAAAATATAGAAGGTAGCTTGTAAAACATCTTATACATTTTGATCCAAGTAAGAAAAAAGTTTTAAGTTTATGTGTATAGAAAAAAGACCATAAATATAAGTACTATACTCTTAAGGATGTTTATTCCTAGGTAGTGGAATTATGGGAGGTATTTAATTTCCTTCTTTCTGCTTCTAGATACATTCTGTTTTTTATTTTTATAGCAAACATGCATTATTATTATTATAAGAAGAAAATATCATTTTTTTAAAACACCTGCATTGTTACTTGTCTCTTGAAACCTATATTTCTTCTGGATCAAGCTGTGGTGGCCAGTGTGGTAAACTAAAAATAAATACATGACAAGTTTTTTTTAGTTCCCCAACCAGAGATCAAACTAGTGTAAATACATACTCAGCAAAGAAAATGGCAGATAAGCATATGCAAAGATGCTCCACATCATACAGTATCAGGGAAATGCAAATTAAAACAACAATGAGATACCACTACACATCTATACTATGGCCAAAATCTGAAACTCTGGCAACACCAAATGCTGGTGAGGATGTGGAACAACAGGAACTCTCATTCATTACTGGTGGGAATGCAAAATGGTACAGCCACTTTGGAAGACAGTTTGGCAATTTCTTACAAAACTAAACATACCCTATAAGAGGTGCTGACTTTCAGACAATAAGGTTGCAGCTGGAAGCTACTAGCAGATATTGTTTTGAGAATGACTGGTGGTGTCCTTAGATCCCATACAGTTCAGAACATTCAAGTTCTCAGCAATACACAAACATGTCTGAAATCACATCCACAATGATCACCTAAGTTTTGCCTTGGATAAACAAACAAAAGCTACTCTATTTTGACTTTTAAATGCATTCTCCTCCTCAAGGGCCACACCAAATGTACAATGTATGTTTAGTAAGCCACAAAACAGGTCACCAAAAAAACCCCACAAAACACCAAGCATGCTCTTACCGTACAATCATGCTTCTTGGTATTTACCCAAAGGGGTTGAAAACTTCTGTCCACACAAAAATCTGCACATGAATGTTTATGGCAGCTTTATGGACAATTACCAAAACTTGAAAGCAAGCAAGATGTCCCTCAGTAGGTGAATGAATAAATAAACTGTGGTGCATCCAGACAATGAAATATTACTCACCACTATAAAGAAATGAGCTATCAAGCCATAAAAAGACACGGAAAAATCTTAAATGCATATTACTACATGAAAGAAGCCAATCTGAGAAGGCCACTTACTATATACTTCCAACTGTATGATACTCTGAAAGAGGCAAAACCATGAAGACAGTAAAAAGGTCAGTTGTTACCAGAGGAGGGGGAAAAGGAGAGGGATGACTAGGCAGAGCACAGAGGGTTTTTAAGGCAGTGAAAATACTCTGTATGATACTATAATACTATCATACTCTGTATGGTACTATAATACTATCATACTCTGTATGATACTATAACGATAGGTATCTGTCATGATACATTTGCCCAAACATATAGAATGTACACCAAGAATAAACCCCAAGGTAAACTATAGAGTTTTGGTGGTCATGATGTGTCAATGTAGGTTAATCCTTGGTAAAAAATGAACCATTCTGGTGAGTGATGTTGATAACAGGGAGACTGAGCGTGTGGGGAGCAGGGGACGTATGGGAAATTTCTGTACCTTTCAATTTTATTGTAAACCTAAAACTGCTCTTAAAAACATAAAGTTTAAAAAAAAAACCCACACATGAGCACTGGATGCCCCATGTGGCTATTCACTCTACCCCTACAAGGCCTATAGAGTCCCAGAAATCCACTCAATAATAAAATAAGCTTTCAGAGCTAGGTAAATTTCTTTTTTTTAAAATTGGGATAAAGTATATATAACTTACCATTTTGACCATTTTTAAGTGCACAATTCAGTGGCATTAAGTACATTCACATTATTGTACAACCATTACCACTATCCATCTCCAGAACTTTTTCATCATTCCAAACGGAAACTTTGTACCCATTAAACACTAACTCCCCATTTCTCCCCTACCACCACCCCATGGCAATCACTATTCTGCTTTCTATCTCTATGAATTTGACTACTCTAGGCACCTTAACTAAGTGGAATCATACAATATTTGACCTTTTGTGAGTGGCTTCATTCAGTTAACCAAATGTCTTCAAAGTTCAGCCATGCTGTAGTATGCCTCAGAAGTTCATTTTTTTAAGGCTGAATAATATTTATTTGTATGTACATACCTCATTTTGTTTACTCATTCATCGGTTGATGGACATTTGTGTTGTTCTATTAACATTGGAGTATGCTATAGACTGAATGTTTTCTGTTCCCCCAAAACTCATATGTTGAAACCTAATCCCTAATGCGACTGGTATTTGGAGGTGGGGCCTTCCGCCGGTGATTAGGTCATGAGGGCAGAGGCCAGAGGCCTCCTGAATGGGATTAGTACTCTTACAAAAGAGACCTCAGAGAGCTCCCTTACCCCTTCTGCCATGTGAGGACACAGTGAAAAGATGGCTGTCTATAAACCATGTGAAGAGGACCTTCACCAGACACCAAATCTACCAGCACCTTGATCTTGGACTTCCCAGCTTCCAGAGGTATGAGAAATAAATTTCTGTCATTTAAAAGCCACCCAGTCTATGGTTATTTTTGTTATAGTAGCCTGAATGGACGAAGATAGTATACAAGCATCTATTTGAGTCTCTGCTCTCAGTTCTTTGAGGTATATATCTAAAGTGAGATTGCAGATATGGCAATTCTATGTTTAACTTTTTGAGGAATTGCCAAACTGTTTTCCACAGCAGCTCTACCATTTTCCATCCCTACCAGCAATGCACAAGGATTCCCATTTCTCCACAGCCTCACCAACACTTGTTATTTTCCATTTTTTAAATAATAGCTATCCTAATGGAGTAAACTGCTTCTTAAGCTGAGATTTCCAATAAACCAAAACAGAAGTTTTTACAACATGTGTAAAATCTAAAGCACTTTAGAGCACCTCTGTGGACTTTTTAGTCAAAGATGAATCCAGTCAGATGCCTGAGAGTTTCTTAACCTGGCTAGACTTCTGAGGATTCATAAATACATATGTATGGGCTCCTTCTCTGAAATCATCATATTCTTAAAGCAGTATATGAGGTCTTAAAAATATAATAAGCTAAAATGTATGGGGTACAGCTAAGCAGCACTTAGAGGAAAATTATACCTGTGAAAGATTTATAAGCTTTTAAGGAAGCTCTAATATGAATGAACCAAGATTCTACTCTAAGAAGTTAGAAGAAAAAGAACAAAGTAAATCAAAAGCAAACAGAAGTAAGGAAATAGTAAAGAGCAGAAAAGAACAAATTAGAAAACAGGCAAATATAATTAAAACAGTTCTAGTTAGGGTTCCTTGAGAAGATAAACAAAATTAACAAACCCCTTAATTAGACTTATCAAGAGAAAAAGAACACAAATCACCAATATTGGAAATGAAAAAGAGGTTATCAGTACATATCCTACAGACATGAAAGGATTATATGAAAATACTATGAACAACTTTATGCCAAAAAATATGATAATTTAGAAGGAATGGATGAATTTCTTGAAAAATACAACTTACTAAAAACTGACACAAGAAAAAAACAGATAACACATCATCGTTAATCAACTATACTCCAATATAAAATAAAAATAAAATAAAATAAAAAAGAAGAATTTAAAAAAACCCAGAAAATCTAAATAGGCTTACATCTATTAAAGAAATTGAATTTGTTATCAAAACTTTCCCCAAAAGAAAATTCCAGACCCAGATGATTTTACTGGTGAATTCTATAAAACTTTCAAGGAAGAAATACCACCAGTTGTTCATAAGTATTTCAGAAAATAAAGGAGGATGGATCATTGGTCAACTTGTTTTATTAGGCCAGTATAATCCTCATATCAAAACCTTATGACAATGCAGAGAGACAGAGAGAAAGAGAGAAGAAGGCACAGACCAAATCTTTCATGAAGACAGACATAAAAATCCTGACAAAAATACTATCAAGTTGAATCCCATGCTACATAAAAAGAATATCATGATCAAATAGGGTTTATCCCATGAATGCAAGGTGGATTTAACATTCAAAAATCTCACACAATACATAAAAATAACTCAAAATAGATCACAGATCTAAAAATAAAACCTAGACCTATAAAACTTAGGAAAAAAAACAGGATCTTTGCAATCTTGGGATTAAACAAAGGTTACTTAGATAGAACACAAAAAGCATGAAACAGGGCTTCCCTGGTGGTGCGGTGGTTGAGAGTCCGCCTGCCGATGCAGGGGACACGGGTTCGTGCCCCGGTCCGGGAAGATCCCACATGCCACAGAGTGGCTAGGCCCGTGAGCCATGGCCGCTGAGCCTGCGCGTCCGGAGCCTGTGCTCCGCGACAGGAGAGGCCACAACAGTGAGAGGCCCGCGTACCGCAAAAAAAAAAAAAAAAAAAAGCATGAAACATAAAAGAAACAATTGATAAATTAGACGATCAAAATTTTAAACTTTTGCTCTTTAAAAGATACCATTAAAAGAACAAAACGCCATATACTGGGAAATATCCACAACACATATATAAAATAAAGAACTTGTTTCAGAATGTATAAAAATCTTACAACTAAGTAAGATGTAATTTTTTTTTTTTTTTTTTTGCGGTACGCGGGCCTCTCACCGCTGTGGCCTCTCCCGTTGCGGAGCACAGGCTCCAGACGCGCAGGCTCAGCGGCCATGGCTCACGGGCCAAGCCGCTCCGCGGCATGTGGGATCTTCCCGGACCGGGGCACGAACCCGTGTCCCCTGCATCGGCAGGCGGACTCTCAACCACTGCGCCACCAGGGAAGCCCCAAGAGGTAATTTTTAAAACAGGAAAAAGATCTGAATGGAGACTTCACAAAAGAAGTTATATGAATGGCCAGTAAACACCTAAAATATGCTTAATATCATTAGTCAACAGGAAAATGCAAGTTAAAACCATAATGAGATACAACCACCCATCAAATTAGATACAATTAAAAAGACTGATTACACCAAGTGTTGGTGAGGATGTGGATTCTGGAACTCTCATCCACTACAGGTGGGAATATAAAATAATACACCCACTTTGGAAAAGAGTTTGGCAATTTCTTAAAATGTTAAACATAAGCTCACCGTAGAACCTAACCTTTCCACTCTTGGGTATTTACTCCACAAAAATGAAAATACATGTCCACACAGACTTGTACACAAATGTTCATGGCAGCTTTCTTTGTAATAGTTCAAAGTTGTAGACAACCCAATGTCCATACTAGATGAAAGGATAAATTGTGGTATATCCATACATTGGAATAGTACTCAGCAACAAAAAGGAACACACTATCAATAGAGACAACACCATGAATGAATCTCAAAAATCATTTGCTGAGTGAAAGAAGCCAGGCAAAAAGGAGCACATACTGTACAATTCCATTTATGTGAAATTCTAGAAAGTGCAAGATGATTTAAAGTGGGGGAAAGCAGGTTAGTGGTTGCCCAAGGACAGGAATAGAGAGAGGTTTGAATTGCAAAGGGGCATGAGAAAACTTTTGGGGATGATGGAAATGTTTATTATCTTGATTGTGACAATGGTCTGACAGGTGTATGCAAATGTCAAAACTCATCAAGTTTTATACCTTAAATATGTTCAGTTTATTCCATTTCAGTTATATCTTTAAAAGTTGTAAAAAGATAAAGAAACAGGTAAATCATATAAATCTGCCTCACTGTCACTCTGAAGATAGAAACTTTCTTTCACATATCTCAACACAGCAAACTAGATGCCATCCCATACTATTCCTGACAACCAAATCCAAAGGTTGGATACAATACACACTTGTAATTTGGATACAAATACACACTTGTACTTTATATTATTGATGACGGTATCAGAGTATAAAGTGGCTGACAACCAAAGCCCCAGAGGAAACCAAATCTGCCCTGCCTCCTGAGCAAAATGAAAAGAAGCACAATGTTGTATCGGCATCTATTGGAAACAGTCAAATTATCAGTGCTGGAAAGCGAACCCACTTGCCTGAAAGTATAGTTTCCAGGAACAAGGTTAGACAGATGTAAGACAGGGGTATCAGCTGAGGTCTTCTCCTCTTGGAAGGGCCCATTAACTTCTTCCCAGTGATAACTCACTATTTTAGTATCATCTGTACTGTCTAGAAAGATTGACAAATAAATGAAAACTAGAATTAAATACAAGAATATTAAAATATACATTTTGTAATTTACATTATTGGGGTTTACATTTGATTTTATATGAAATTATATAATTGCACAAATTTCAATGGCCATATATTATGTGTTAGAAGGAGGATTACTTCTTCTCTCTAAATTAACATCATGATTTTTTCTCCTGGATTTCCACCAGATTTGAGTGAGGGTGTTTCAACTCAGTTGTGAATTTAAAAAGCAAAGTGACAGGCACTACTGCTTTTTTTTTTTTAACTCACATCAACTACAGCACACAATATCTTACTGATAATCAAATAGGTATCTGAACTGACAGATTCATAAAGAATTGAGATGCTTCTATGTAATTACAAAACACCTTTTACTACCCTAATCATTAAGTGTAAATCCAGATAAAGGTAGTATCTTACATGAAAACCTCCTATTTCTACTTTAAAAGACAGCAAACAAAATGTACTAAGTAGAATCACAGAAGTTTAGACCTGGAAGGGATCCAGTTTCATCTAATTCATTTAAGGAGAGAAAAGTTCATGCAACAGATTAATAATCCTGAACCATTTCCTGTAACTAAATCACACTGGATTAGAGGAATCAAAATGTAATGTATTTTCTCATGTAAATATTTCATTTAAAACAGGCTTTAGGGACTTTCCTGGTGGTGCAGTGGTTAAGAATCCGCCTGCCAGTGCAGGGGACATGGTCCAGGAAGATCCCACATGCCACAGAGCAACTAAGCCCATGCGCCACAACTACTGAGCCTGCCCTCTAGAGCCCGTAAGCCACAACTACTGAGCCCTTGTGCCACAACTACTGAAGGCTGCGTGCCTGGAGCCTGGGCTCCACAACAAGAGAAGCCACCGCAATGAGAAGCCTGTGCACTGCAACAAAGAGTAGCCCCCGCTCGCCGCAACTAGAGAAAGCCCGTGTACAGCAACAAAGACCCAACGCAGCCAAAAAAAATAAATAGATAAAATAAATAATAATTTTTTTAAAGTGATTTCCAACTGCTCATCACATATACTACATCGCAAGGAGATTCTTTAATAATTGCTTTAATTCCGATCAAATAGCTAGACCCTAAAGAATTTTTTCATACATAACTGAAGGGAAGTTCAGCCTAAGACAGAGAAGTTGTGCTAAAGGAGCTGAAGGACTTGAAGATACAGATAGGTGCTCATCTATAGGTGAGTTAGTCCATAAGTCCTCACAGCCTCAATAGAGACCTCCCATTACGTCTCAGTGCAGAGGGCAAACCCCCCTGAAGTATGGCAGGATACCCACGGCTGCCATCGATGAGGGCCGACATCAGAGGCAGAGTGAGCTCCTGTCTCTCAGGAGAAACAACTGCCACGGGAGGCAGGTTGACTCTTCCGGCTGTGTGAGAGAAAAAAGGACACGGGCTGAGCCCAAGTTGTCACCACCCAAATAAACCACCTGATTTTCAAAAATTGGTTATAAATATCCTGTCCTGCAGGCCTCAACTATGGAAAGTACTTTTAATGTTTTGGAACCCCCCTATACACTTTAGGAGCATGTCTGCAGGCTTAGATTTTTTGTATGAAAGCCCAGGCTCAATGAACACATGTAATAACAAGCAAGGGGTTGGTCACAGAACCTGAGCAGCAACTGCAAGTGAGGAGCAACGGAGGAGGGTTCCAGCTCCTACGATTAGCTGGCTCTTGACTCTTTGAAGCCCCGCCCCCGGCCCCGCCCCCACCAACCACGTTTAGCTCTAAGAATAACCAGGCAGCATGTGCAAAATGGGGAGCTGTCAGCCCCTGGGGAAGAGGCTGGAGGTGAGGTTGGCACTGAGCTGGCCCACATCCCTTGTGCCCAGAGGAGGGGGTGGCAGAGGCTCAAGGCCCATGCTCCATGCACTGAGCCAGGGCTGTGCCCACCCAGACAAAGGGCCACTATTTCTAATTCACACCAGTGCGCTGACCTATGGACTAGTGGTGGCCTGTAAGGACCAGGGGGCTTGAAAGCCCATGGCATACATTTCCCTTGACCCCTGAGTTGCTCCCTTCACCTAAGGACAAGCTGAGTCACGGGGAATGGAGGTAGAAGGGTGAACGCAGCAAATGTCAGACGGAGGAGGCTATTGCCACACCTAAGAACAGCAAGCAATAAGCTTGCAACCTTACACAGCAGTGTCAAGCAAGTACTAAGAATTATACAGAAAGAAGAAAGAAAAAACCCGTATAATCTTTGCATGTTTTCTCTACAATGGAGCCTAATGTAAAACTAAAAAAATATATTACCATGTTATCCAGGCACCAAAAATTGAGATAAATCTGTACAACAGGAGGCTGTCCTCTTACACAGGCTTACCTGGCTTAACGGTGACATTTACAAATCCCTCTCCAAAGGCATTTTCACTAGAAACTGCTACTTTGAAGGCATAAAGTCCTACTGACAACTGCAAGATAAAGAAAAGTTATACTGATAAACATGCAAACAACAGGATGGGTCCACTGCCTAGAAAATCCTTAAATATTCCAGAAGCCGTTCTCCTGGAATCAGCATAGAGAAGGGGCTCGGGACCTGTGGACACACTGCCACATGTCTGAAGCCTATACTCTGGAACACTGAAGATCACCCAGGAAGGCCTTCAGCTTAGTTACAGATGTTCACAGGGCTTACAGAGGCATATGTGACATGGACCAACCGAGGGTGGCAGTTCTCAGACTTGAGTGTATGGGAATCTTGCATTTTTACCAAGTAGCTCTGGTGGGTCAGCTGTCAATGGTCTGGGTACCAGCCTTCGAGAAACAGCGCTCAGTGGCATGGGGGTGATGCTAACTCATGTTGCACCAGGAGCTGTGCAGTATCAGAAATGAAGAGAACATAATCATCTATGGGCCAAGAAGAGGGAACATTTCTTCTTGTGAGGGCTTATATCTTGGAGCAATATTTGGTAGTCAAATCATATGTGAACTGGAATGGAATTTTTGGCAATCCTAGAAATGTGCCTGACTAAGAATCAGAGATGACCAGAATGTCTCTAACACTGCAAAGGGAGCAAGAGTTGGAACACAGGCTTTAACCTCACTACAGAGACCCATACCAGCCTGGGCCAGCCTCTCTTCCCTGGGCTGACATGCCAAGTAAGTCAAATAAAGAAAAGATCCCGAAAGCCCCTTTATTTAAATCTACCTGTCTACCTACATGCTTGAAACTTGATTCATTTATATTCTTCTTTTAATCTTAATCGTAAGAGAGACGTCTAGGTTCAACAGCTAAGAAGGTGTTACCTGAATTCTAAGGTACGCTGTCAGTTACTACCGGTTACCAGTTACTTACCTGAGAGACATTAAGAGTTTGCGTGTGTCTTTGTTTTATTTCACCTTGGTAGTATTCAGGGTGGCTTATTAAACTCCATTCGTAGTTGTAGGTTGTTTCTGAGAGCAAAGAAAAATATGAGTAGTTATAAACTCTTAGAAGTCACTATAATCTGGGCAGAGGGAGGAAAATGACAGTCTTCAATCTACTAGCAGAAATTCATTTAGATATACTGCACTCAAGTTTCAACTATCATCCAAGTAAGGAACAGTAAGGTATCTATATCTTTTTAATGTAAAATTTCTCTGTTATTATAAGAACATACAACTTATAAAAAATTTAGAAAATATAGAAAGTTTTTAAAAAATTGCCCTAATTTCATTGTTAGCATTTGATGACTTTCCTTCCAGACTGCTACACCTGACTACACATATAAATTTTAACATAGTATAATCCACTGTACTTTTCTCCTTTTAATAAAAGGCAAGGAGATTTAAATTCATTCCAGCTGTCGTAGGGGTTTATAGAAGGCCATAAGAACAGATTAAATCTCTTGATATTAAGATGAAGCTGTCTTCCACCTTGTGATTCTAGTAATAGTTAAAGCACGAGTTACCTCAGCTGAAAGGAGTAAATGACAAATGCCAAGTATTAACATCTATGCTTACATTTTGATCCATGTGTGATAGGGAAAAATGAATAAAGGAACTAACCTGAATGAGAAATACTCAAACACCGTAAAAATGAACATACTTTAAGAAAGAATGCATTTGACAGGTCACAGGAATAGGTCAAATGTTTGCTGAAGAGCAGAGTGCTGGATCCGCAGAAGAAAGAGTATTTTAAACCTTTTTTGAACAACTGGTGTGAGGATCCTGAGAACCCGAGAGACGTGTTGCCACTGAAATATCTGCAAACGACCTTTGTGCACGTGCTACCTCCCTCGCCTGACAGTGGGATTTTCCCAGGCTCTGTGGGTTATTACAAGTCAGAAGCTGGTAAATGGAAACGTCTCCTGTTCTAAGATATCACTCTGCTTTGCATCATCAGAAATGTATGACTTTTTATCCTGACCAATTAAAGGAAATGTTCTGTGTTTAATTCCTATCCTCTCGCTCCATTTTAAACTATTTCAATAAACTTTAAAGCTTATGATCATCAAAGCCTTGTCATCCACTCGAGAGTGACATTCACTACGTTGTGAAAATGAATCAAAGTTGTAAATGACCAGTAAAGACACCTTAAGGACACACCAGCTAATGGGCCCCTACTGGTCCCAGAGGAAAGTCAAACTCTCACCTGCAGGTAGCGCTGGCACAACAGACGCCTTCAGTTCAACTTCATTTTCCGGCCAAGTTATTACTAGGTTATCACCAGCAGACACCATGAGTTCTTTCACTAAAAGTTAATTAGAAATAGTACATTTCATCATATACTTCAATGATGTTAAATTACTGCCCTATGATAGATTTGTTTTTAGTATCCATACAATAAAATAACACATATTTTTGTAATAGTTCTTCATGCGATTTTTATCTAAGATACTTTATTCCCTCTGGCTAGTAACTGAACTGTGCCCTATATTATGTTGCCGGGTAGATTTCTGAAATTTAAAGCTGTTAACGTGAGTAGGCACTGTGGAGAAAATAATGCTTCAGATCGACTGAGCAAGGTGTCGGTGACAAGAGCTGCGTGAAAACAGGTAGTGTACTGCGGATTGGGTCTATTTTCTCTCTTGCTTCCAGCTTTGCTTGACCCCCTGGTATGTGCTATTTTTAGTCTTAAAAAGATGGAGTGTAATCATAAGTGTTTCTGTAGCATTAATCACACGCCATTCAGTTCTGATAGTAACTCCACGAATTACTGCAATGGTCTTGCTCTTGGAACCTTTCCAAGAGAAAAGCCAGTCAACCTCAGTATAAAAAGGCTATTTTAACTCAAGCAGCAGGCACATCCACTCTCATCAGCAGCACCTAGTCACTAAATCAGCATTCAGAACAATGCTTGTTGCCTTGCTCTATAACCAGGATTATATTGATACATTCAATTGGCTTGACTCAACTGGACATTAGTCTCCCTTGTAAAATACAATTGATACGTCAAGATATCACATAGAGAAAAGCAAAGACTTAAAAAAAAAGCTGAGTGCTCTCTAGAGGTCCTAGCTGCTTGGAGGTGTGAGATGGAGATGTGGCTCATTTAAATCTACTTCTCTCAGTCTGTACTCAGTCTCTCGAGTGCCTTCCTAGACCAGCTGCAGAGGCTTCGCTGCCCTCTCTGGCTCTTCTTCCCTGTCACTTTCACTGACTCTTTTCAAGAAAAATCAGCAATTGTGGACCTAAAAGGGATATTGGTCCAAACCCATCATTTTACAGATAAAGAAATTGAGCCCTGGAGAGGCAATGTAAGTTGCTTGAGGCTACGTGGATCATTAGCAATAGATCCACCAATATCTAACTAATTTAAACTGTATTTATTTCAACAGCCACTTATCTACAAGATTAAACTCTGAGAGGCTCTGTTCCAAGGACTTGAAGATTATCAATTCATTTCTTCCTCTAACTACTCTATGCGGTAGGTGCTACTAGAACTCAAGGATGCTAATTCCCAGGCCAGTTTCCTTTTCCATATACTGTACAGCTCCTCCACCATTAGCCTTCTCTCTACTGAAGCTCAGGATCAAAGTAAATAACCAAAGAAGAGAGGGTGATCCTCAAAGTACATTACCCACAGAAAGGCTCGGGAAACATGACAAAAGTCTCTAGTAACTTCTTTAGTATTAAATCCCATGGGAGCTTTTCAATCCTCCTGTAACACCCGGCCCCTTCATCACTTCCTCCAACGTGGAACCCTCTCCTCTCTCCTTCTCTCAGTCCACGCTCTCCTCTTTCTCTCCTTCTCTGTCACGGCCACTCAGTCAGCTCTATAGGCTCCTTCTGCTGTCCCGGCTCCTAATACAATGACAGCTCCAAAGTTTCACCCCTCAGGCCTCTCCCCAGCCCACCCCGAGGCTCTCCCTGGAGGGCCTTCAACTATCACCTCTACACCGAAGACACCCAGTCCTTTATCTTCAGCCCAACCACTCATCTAATTTTCAGTTCCATGTGTTCATATATCTTAGTGTCCTTTTACCTTCATCGTGACCTTCAACCACTTACCAAATTCTAATGATTCTGCCCTTCTAATATCGCTTGAATCTGGCTCCTTCCCTCCATCCCTGCAACCACTCACTACAGTTTTTTTAATGGATCCCCTTGCCTCAGGTCAACCCCATACTATTTTCTTGATATCAGTCTGATCATTTCACTTTCCTGCTTCAGATCATTCAGGGATTCTCTCTACTCATCCAATAAAGCACAAATTCCTTAGCACAGAACACAGGATCCTTCAAAGTACTGCCCTGCTCACCACTCTAGACTCAGACCTTGCCATTTCCACTCCAGTTCCATGATCAGTGTCAGCCATACTGAACCCCTTGTAGATCTTCCCAAAATGCCCCTTGAGCTCTTGTCCCTCTGTTCCCTGGCACAGGCAGTGAATGAGAGGATGGGCGGGAAATGCCGAGTGTGGTGCCTGGCCCTGGGTAAGTGCTCAGTAAGTGTAATTATCATTATTGTTATTACACATGTCGCTCCCTCGACCTGAACAGCATGCCGACTCCATTTTTGCTGGCTCATCTATCCTAGCATTACCACCTCTGGAAAGGCTTCTGTGGCCCCTCTGAGCCGGTCAGCCGGGCTGCTCCTTTTCTCTCCCATAGCAGCCTCTCAAAGCACTTACTGTACTGTATCAAACCATCTATTTGTCATTCAGCCTCACCCTCTAGACTATAGAGTCAAGGAGGGAAAAGACAATATCTATTCATCTTTTTATTCCCAGCACCTAGCATCATTTCTGGCACATGATGGATGCTCAAAAACGTGCCCGGAGGGAATGAGTATACTTTCGAAGTTGTCACTACTACATTCTACAGCGTGTCTTCAGTACACTTCTTCCAGTTATATTTTTTTAATTACCTGTCCTGGGGGCAGTAGGAGCAGATACAGGTTGCTGAGATGGGGCGGACTCAGTGGGGAGGGTGCTAGCGGGAAGGGTTGAAATGTTACGCTCTGTGCTCCATGGGGTGACTGTGAGAACTGGGCTTTTCTCCATGGTGGCTGGGCTGAACTCCAGGCTGGTTGGAGAAGGATTATGGGAAGGCATTAGGACCTAGGAGATCAATTACAGGATAAGTTGTTATGGGGGAAAAACAAAGGTTGAACTCTTCAAGACAACACCATGTCATTGACGTTTTCAAAAATTAGATTCAGTAGCATTTGAAATACCATGTCTAACATTGCAAACCACTGGAACTCTAGACCATCTCTTTTAAATATTCTTTGCTACCTGCTAAAAATGTAAGGCAACTCTGGGTTGGAGAATTATTATAGGCAAACATACACATACAGAAAACATTCAAGATAAAAAGAGAGAAAATACTTAGAGTAGCAATAATTGAAGACAATCAGATAATTCAACAATGAACAGGTTTCTAGAGTAAATGGTCTCTATTCATATCATCCACTGTATATAATTTATAATTTAAGATTATGGTTATAGGGTTATCCAACTTAAAGTTTTAAATTAAATGTTATGTGCTGGGGGAAAATCTCACAACATGATAATAAAATGCTCTTCTGAGCTTCAACTGCCAGTGCCCGTATGGAGCCAGATAAGTAAAACTCAGGCTAAGAAGATAGGAGACCCAAAGGGGCGGCTGAGTGTGAGATCCACAGAAAGAAAAGCTGTAACTCAAATGTTAACTGGGGGGGGGGGGCATTGGTATTTATTGAAAACACAGCTACTCTTTTTTGCAGTTCACTTAGCCACATAAAAGAAGGTAAAATGTGTTAATACTCAGGGATGGGGGAAAAGAACACCATAAGACAAGTACAAGCACAGAAAAATATGAAAACTTTGAAATGAAAAATACATCAAAGCAGGAAAAAAGCTGATAATCTCACTGCTTAAAAGAATGTTTAGCAAGTTTTAATGGTTGAGATTATAATGTCTAGTCAATTCAATCCAGCTTTCTTCACTTATTCTAACCTAAGCACTGATATCTTAAATAATATTTTCCTTTTTTAAAAAAAAAATCTTAACTGGTTTATGTCCCTTTACATTCTGATTTGCTCCCTTGTATCTTGAAATACACTAAATTCTCCCATGACTTTTGTCACTTTACTGCCAACTGCATTCGGCTTCTCCTGATCAGCACACATGTAGTCATCCTCACCTTGTCCCAAATGAGCAGTCTCTGAGCTCCCACTACTCTCCCCACAGTGCAGCCTCCTCCTCTAGCTCCCTGACCTTCTTCTCTTAGCACTTGAACCTTCCCTCTGTTCTGGGTATGTCTGCTCTCCCAAAGGTTCCCATTCTTTTCACCTGTGTTTTTCATGGAAAGTTCTGTACAGCTTATGTTCTCTCCTTAGTATCTTGTTCCTCCTATCCAACTGATTCTTATCACTGGTGAGTTCCAAGCAACCTCAGAACCTGTTGGGTCTTGAAGAAACTGTAGGGGGTCAGAATGTCACTCTAAAAGATAGCACTTTGGCATGCTGATTATTCTGAATGAAAGGTACCTGAGAAACAGACAGTGCAAGAAGGACACTCTGACCCTCCTTTGTCCCCCCCTGAAAGCGAGAGACAAATCTCCCATGCAAAAGGTACCCTTCCTTGCAAGGATTATCTACAACTTAATGCAGCTCAAAAAAATTTAATTGTGACTATAGGGGAAAATATGTACTTTCGTGGAAAATAAAACACAGTACCAGGAGGATAGAGGGTATCCTTATCACCACAGAGAGGAAATTTAGGGCTGAGAAGGCTGTAGAAACAAACCTCGTGTTAAAGCAACAGGCCCCAAATAGAGTCGTTTATGTTAAGCCCCCAAACCAAGACTTAATTACAGTTTCAGCTCTCCCAGAAATGGAATCTTAAACCAGTCAATCAGGAATAATTTTGAGGTAATCTGCTTGATAAACCCCTACTACCCCTTAAAGGAAAGTAACCTTGTAATAACCAACCCACTTTTTTGCCTTATATCCCTTGTTTCCACTCCTGCCTAAAAAAGTTTTTCATTTTGTACAGCTCCTCGGAGCTCCTTTATATCTGCTATACTGGATGCTGCCTGATTTGAATGCATTTTTGCTCAAACTCTTAAAAATGTTAACATGCTTCAGATACTTATCTTTAACGGATACTTATCTTTAACAGATACTTTGTCACCAACTTATTACCCCAAGCCTAATCCTCTTTGGCTTGTCAATTCTTCACAGACTGATTGTTTCTTTGTTTAAAAGATACAAAGCCTTCCTGCTTTGGTCACCTCTCATATTTTTATGGGGTCTCCAATACATACCAAAGTAAGTTTGTTTTTCTCCTGTTAATCTATCTTAGGGCAATTTAATTATTACCCCAACCAAAAAACTTAGAAGGAAAGGAGAAAATTTTTTTCTGCTCCTACAAAACCTACCACGAGAGATTTGCAAAGCCTCTGGCTCCACGCGCTGTGTATATGGGCTGGCTCCAGAAACTTCTATAAAACCTCATTCATCTGAGATACCGGTAGAGGCCTCTCTAAGGAGAAGCACTAAGTCATCATTACGTGGCTGACTTGTGAAGGCAGAAGAAATATTTGCTCTTTTAAACAGTCTGGTCATGAGTGCACAACAGAGGAAGGGGATGTTTTGTTTGGAAGGTTCTGAGAGTCATCTTTTTTAGACGATACCTTAATAGGTGCCCCCAAAAGGAAGCTTCGCGTGCCGTGTGTCCAGATGAGGGCCGGGCTCTGAAAGTGAACTCAGCCCCTCCCACCCTCTCCTACACACACCAGCCACACCCACCTCTTTTCCAGAGCTGTTGCTGGATTGCTCCTGGAGCTGAAAAGTCTCTTTCTCCAGTTCCTTTCCGGAAGGTGGAGTAGTGACCAAGGGAAGCAAAAACCTTCCCCCGGGGGAGGGTTTCGGGGCCGGGGTCCATGCCGACTCGTTCAGCTTACGGTGCTCTGGGCCCTCCTGCTGCTTCTCCGCTGATGTTGCTGGGCTGCCTCCAGCAGAGGAGTTGGAACCTCCCTTGCCACCGGCCGGCAAGCCCCAATCCGTGTACCCGGCGCTCCCTCGGGGCTCCTGCTTGCCGATGGGCCGGAAGAGGCCCTGCTCCAGCTCCCCATCTGAGTACTCAGACATCTCCTCCAGGCCCCGATCTTTGCCCAGGAAGGCCAAGTCCTTTCTGATATCCTCAGCTGAGTCCCCCCAGATTCCTGACGGGGAACCCCTGTTCAGCATCACCTCCCCGTAGTCCAGCAGCTGTGCGGGCCTCTGGGCAGGCCTGAGCACAAAGGTCAGGTAAGACCTGATGGAGCCCATCTTTCTGGGCTCGCAGTTCTCTTTGTGAGGGCAGCTCACCAGGTAGCAGCGGCCCTCAAACCACCAGGCCAGGTCACAGCTGTACAGGTCACAGCAGGCAGATGTGCAGTCTACCACGGGGGTGGTTTGAGGCACTGGCATGATTTTGCTAGTTTCCAAGTTAGGAGAAATGATGGCATTGGAATACGTCCTCCCCTCACTGCACTGCGTACAGGCACAACCTACAAACACGCAGTCTCCAATAAGGAAGCGAGGCATATCACTTCTGGCAAGCAAATAAACCACCAGCCTCTCCTATAGAAAGTCCACTGCTTTAGAGCCCATCCATCAACAGCCCCATCCATACAGCTGTCCTCCCATCCTTTCACCCCCATCCATTCATCCATAGATTCATCCACCTGTCCATCTAACCGTCCATCCTCTCTCTTTATATGATGTTACTCCACTCAGGGAAGAGAGGCATTCTTTTCTACGTGCGTATTGCTTTTACACTGTAATATTTTGCTCCTTACCCAAAATCCAACTATAAAGGTTTGCTTTAGGAACAATGTCATGTTGTTAATTGAATTTTTAAACATCTCGGGTTATTCTGATGATAGATCAATTCTGATGACATATCAAAGGAGAGAAAAACTTGTCCTAAATATAGGTCTATAACAACTAGCTTTAAGCACGTTCTAAACCATGAACTACAAATGTTGTCAGTTGGCAAATACAGCAGGCAGGAGAGCAGTGCTACGTAAGTGTGATCTGCAGGCCACAAACGTTGGGACCAGTCCATAAAGAATAAGGGCAGGGCTTCCCTGGTGGCGCAGTGGTTGAGAGTCCGCCTGCCAATGCCGGGGACATGGGTTTGTGCCCCGGTCCGGGAAGATCCCACATGCTGCGGAGCGGCTGGGCCCGTGAGCCATGGCCACTGAGCCTGCGCGTCCAGAGCCTGTGCTCCGCAACGGGAGAGGCCAAAACAGTGAGAGGCCCGCGTACCGCAATTAAAAAAAAAAAAAAAAAAAGAATAAGGGCAACTGGGGCTTTTAGAAACCTCTGTAGCAATTTGTCATTCCCTGACATCCAAGGACAAAAATCACGTTCCTGCTTTTTTGTTTATTTTGTAAAACAAAGAATGCTGCCCACCATCCAGTTCTACAAGGATAAAGTCTTTACCCACCGCAGTCACTGACAGTGCACCCCGAAATGAATTCAGGATGAGAAACAGGATAAGGCGCTCTGTGCTTTGGACAAACAGGCCCTATAGATACTTAGATGCATATCTTAGGAAGAATTTTAATGAGCCCAGATTCTTGTATCTTCCCATACATAGAAAAGCACTAAATCATCATCTGAGATATCTGTTCCTTGTGACTAGCAGTAATCGTTTACTAAAATGTGTGCTTGACTGCACATATTCTCTAGCCCCAAATCATATATATATGGGCATCTCCTCCTATCTCTTCAGAACAGTTCCCTTAGAGCTACTGAGAGACTGTTTCCTGGGCTATAGTCTTCAGGAAGGTCCCTGAATAAAACTGAAACCCACAACTTTTACACTGTGCATTTTTCTTTCAGGAGAAATTGTTTGTTGATTTTTTTACCAAAGAATCTGTTGGTGGTAGATTGGAAATAAAAACAAATTGGTCCCTCACCACATATAGTTTGATGAACACTGTTCTGCTGCAGAGCTCAGAACAGCAAAGGATCTCTTTTCTAGTGAGGGCTCATCACTGATCATTCTCTTAATAACTGTTACATTTTTCATAATGACAGAGATCACTTCTAACCGGAGGTAAGAGAAATGGTTAAATACAGTATAAGAATCGTCTTTTTTTTTTTGCAGTATGCGGGCCTCTCACTGTTGTGGCCTCTCCCGTTGCGAAGCACAGGCTCCAGACGCGCAGGCTCAGTGGCCATGGCTCATGGGCCCAGCCGCTCCGCGACATGTGGGACCTTCCCGGACCGGGGCATGAACCCGTGTCCCCTGCATCGGCAGGCGGACTCTCAACCACTGCGCCACCAGGGAAGCCCAAGAATCATCTTATTTTTATTTTACCTGCATACATATCGTCATTGTTATAAATTTTAAAGAATCATTCAATGACTAACACTGACTCTACAGGAAAGTCTAATTGGTCCAATTCAATAAGAATTAGATATAATAAATATACATCTTTCCCAATGAATAAGCTAGCAACAAACCACTTTAATTCAATTGAAATGATATTTTCTCAAACCAAATACACTTTTAAAAAAAATCACCTTAATAGTTTTAGCCTTCTATTTTCTAAAGAAAAGCTTAGTCTCAGATACGAAGAGGAGGAAAAAAATAATTCTGCTGAACATAACAAAATAGCATTTCTAATTAAGGTCAAGAGTGTATAAAATAGTGTATAAAATAGGCAGGTAATCTCCAACTCCCAGCTCTACTCTCAAAAATAGTGTCCTTATTTGTAAAGATATCACTACGTTCCTTTAAACGAAGGGGCCTTTAAATGAAGACTCAAACTAGAAATTTCTTTCAAACACAAATGGCAGGATATATTTTATTTCCCTTGAACAACTGTTGGGTCCTCTCCTTTTGGGCAATATGATTCATAAGAACTATCATGTTTCATTTCTGGCTCTGGCCACCAGAAGCTTAAAAGCCAACTTATAAAACCGTGTCACAGAAACCATTATACAGGGAAAAGGCTGTGATCCTGGAATAAGCAAATTGTTACACGTGGGTAAGAAGCATGGCAGGAACCTTCAACACAAAGCTTAAAGCAGTTTTCCATCAGGTTGAAGGTGGAGATCGCCATTTATTGGCTTGGCCAAAAAGTTCGTTTGGTTTTTTGCCATAAGATGGCTTTAGTAGCACTTAGTTGTCTTTAACTTCATTGGAAACAATTTTGTTAGATTCAGTTGTGACAGCTGTCATATCAGCGTGCATTTTAAAAAACCTTATCGGGCCTCCCTGGTGGCGCAGTGGTTGAGAGTCCGCCTGCCGATGCAGGGGATACGGGTTCGTGCCCCGATCTGGGGGGTTCCCATATGCCGCGGAGCGGCTGGGCCCATGAGCCATGGCCGCTGGGCCTGCGCGTCCGGAGCCTGTGCTCCGCAACGGGAGAGGCCACGACAGTGAGAGGCCCGCATACCGCAAAAATAAAAAAATAAAAAAATAAAAAAAATAAATAAAAAACCTTATCAAAATTGGTGAATTTTTGAATAGCCATTTTAATATTGAAGATGGAAGAAAAAAGCAACGTTTTCAGCATATTATGTTTTATTATTTCAAGAAAGGTAAAAATGCAACTGAAACACAAAAAAAGATTTGTGCAGTGTATGGAGAAGGTGCTGTGACTGATCGAGCATGTCAAAAGTGGTTTGCTAAGTTTTGTGCTAGAGATTTCTCACTGGACAATGCTCCATGGTCCAGTAGACCAGTTGAAGTTGATAGCAATCAAATTAAGACATTAATTGAAAACGATCAATGTTATACCATGTGGGACATAGCCGACATACTCAAAATATCCAAATCAAGTGTTGAAAATCATTTCCACCAGCTTGGTTATGTTCATTGCTTTGATGTTTGGGTTCCACAGAAGTTAAATAAAAGAAACCTTCTTGACCGTATTTCTGCATGTGATTCTCTACTGAAACGTAATGAAAACGTTCCATTTTTAAAACAAATTGTGATGGACTATGAGAAGTGGATACTGTACAATAATGTGGAACAGAAGAGATCATGGGGCAAGTGAAATGAACCACCGCCAACCCTACCAAAGGCCGGTCTTCATCCAAAATAGGTGATGTTGTGTATATGATGGGATTGGAAGGGAGTCCTCTATTATGAGCTCCTTCTGGAAAACCAAATGATTAATTCCAACAAGTACTGCTCCCAATTAGACCAACTGAAAGCAGCACTCCATGAAAGAGTCTGGAATTAGTCAACAGAAAATGCATAATCTTCCATGAGGGTAACACAAGACCACATGTTTCTTGGATGACCAGGAAAAAACTGTTACAGCTTACCTGGGAAGTTCTGATTCATCCACCATATTCACCAGACGTTGCAACTTCGGATTTCCATTTATTTCATTCTTTACAAAATTCTCTTAACAGAAAATATTTCAATTCCCTGGAAGACTGTAAAAGGTACCTGGAACAGTTTTTTGCTCAAAAAAATAAAAAGTTTTGGGAAGATGGAATTATGAAGTTGCCTGAAAAATGGCAAAAGGTAGTGGAACAAAATGGTGAATACGTTGTTCAATAAAGTTCTTGGTGAAAATGAAAACTGTGTCTTTTATTTTTACTTAAACCCCAAAGGAACTTTTTGGCCAACCCAATACCTCTGGGACAGATCATCATTTTGTTCTGCAAAAAATCATCCAATGGGCTGTTTAGAGATACATACCTTAAGCAGAGATTTGAACGCTAAAGAAAGAAGTCTGAAAAGGTGGGTTTCCCAACAACTAAACCACTCTCCCTTTGGGCCAAGTTGCCATAATTACTTTAGAATCTATTAGACTCACTCAAGAACGTTCTTGAAGAGACCAGAAACACTCACACGTTCATCCCCTCTACAAATTGCCAGCCCAATCCATGAACATAGTAGGCACTCCATGATTGTTGACAAATCAATAAAATCATCGGTTAGCATCTTATCGAAGGTAAAGAGGATAGAGAGAAAAGACAGACAAACCCTAAATAACATTATTTGGGCTCAGTAACTCAGGAACTTTGAACTAATGAAAAACACCTCATAAGAAAAAGACAAAAAGCAGTGAAAAAGTGGGGATTTGAGAGAGAGAGAGAGAGAGAGAGAGAGAGAAAAGAGGGCTCAAACATTAACGACAGCATTTTCCAGAGTATAGAGCACACTAAGTATGGAATAAAGGAACATCTTGCCTTGCATACTAAGCAGTGGTGAATTTAATAAGATGGATGGATGGCGTGGGGAGAGTAATCCTCAGGAAATGATACGGGTTTCCTGATTGTAGTATTTCCTAAAGTGGCCCTTGTATGATCTAAAATTGTGCTTATAAAAATTTAGATGCTTCAGACTCCTGAGTCACACCCACTAGAAGTTCTGATTCAGTAGGTCTGGATGGGGCCCAGGAAACCACATTTTAACAAGGGTCACTCTCAGGGAAGCCTCAGCATGGTTTTACCATACTTGGACAAACCCTGGATATAAAACCATATAAACCATATAAAACCCTGGCCATATCTCCATCCTCAATCTTTGGTAAGTTCAAAGGGGCTTGGCTGGCTTGGCTGGCCTAGTTGAGGCATGAATCATCAGAATTGATGCTCACCAATGATTTTATGCCATGGTGTGTCCACAATAAGCAAACAGACTATATGAAAATAAAGATTTAAGATAAAAAAAAGTCTGTCATTTGCTTTCCAAAAAAGATCTACTATGCAATTCTTTTAAATAAATACATGGTTTTCCTAGTATATATGAAATGTTATTTTATTTCCCCCAAAATAGTCATGATAAAAAATTTAAATGCCTGTTTCCAGAAACCACTTATGCATGAGGTCTGCCTTTTTTTTTTTTTTTTTTTTTTTTTGCCGTACACGGGTCTCTCACTGCTGTGGCCTCTCCCGTTGCGGAGCACAGGCTCCGGACGCACAGGCTCAGAGGCCATGGCTCACGGGCCCAGCTGCTCCGCGGCATGTGGGATCTTCCCGGACTGGGGCACGAACCTGTGTCCCCTGCATCGGCAGGCAGACTCTCAACCACTGCGCCACCAGGGAAGCCCGAAGTCTGCCTTTTTATATGTGAAAGAAGTCTATTGGAAAGCAAACACACAGCACCTTCACCTCCTCAGGTTGATCTGAGTTACTTAAGCCAAAGATAGGAAGTCCAAGTGTGCTGTCTGGTGGTGTCTCCAGGGTAACGGCTTCCTACCTGTAAGGGTCACCAGCAGCAGCAATGAAGAGAGCGCACCTGTGGGGGGAGCCATTTTGACTCACACGGTGGGTGGAAGCAGGCTTCAGAGATGGCCCTGAGAGGTCTTTGGTGCAGGCTTCCTTTGACGTTTCTTAGGAGCCAGATTCGGCCTCAAGAACTTCAAAGGAAAAACAGGAAAGAGATGAGAAGGAAGAAAAGAACAGGTAAATGCAGAAACATACAAAGTTATTTCTATTATTTATTCATGGCAATGGGAAGCCTGTCTTGTTTACATCCCAGGGCCATAGTGGGGTTCAGGGCAGGACACGCCAAGATGTGCCACTTTGGCATGTGTATTATTTCAAGCTGGAACGAGTCAAGGTCTAAAGGATTCAGAAAGAATCTTTGACCTTCCCCCTAACTACTCAAAAGGATTTAGATAGAAGACCTGTTCCAGGAAGGGACCTCTCACCATAAATAAATACAGTATAATGTGAACTAGGTGTGGTAGACAGGGAGGAACCTAGCAAAGTCTGTTGGTTAAAATTCCTCTCTGTTCTTCTGTCGCTGTAAGATTCAGCAAACATTTGTTTACCAAACGTGCTCTTTTTCCTCTTCCTGTGAATTGCCTTCCTTCCCTTTGAAGTCCCAGACCCCTACCCCCTTCTCCTTGGTCCAGGATGACATATATACCTCATTCTACTGACTCTCATTTTACCTGGAATCTCTCACATTATGTGGATTTCCTGTACGTAAGCAATTAAATTTGGTTTTCTCTTGTTAATCTGCCTTATGTCATTTTAATTATTTGACCAGCCAAAAGGACCAAGAGGGGAAGGGGGAAATTTTCCCCACCCTGACAACCATATCTCAGGCAAACCATCCACTGAAGTTTGTTCAAATAGCAAGTACAGTTCCTAAGAAGGGGCAAAGGGTTTCTCATGCTTTCTCCCTTTATAAGCCAAACCTAGGGAATGAAATAGAGTCAGTCATACTACTATATTTCATCAATTCTAACATGTAAATATTTTCATGCTTTGCCATCTCTGAAATTGGGATGTCTTAAGTTGGCCAAACACTGGGCAGAAGATAATGCCATTGCTTGTACACACACGTGGACTGTGCAGAACTGGTGTCAGAGGCTTGAAAGAAAGCAATGTGAAGCACTCTTTTCAGAAATGCTGCATCCCCAGTGCTCATGACGACACAGAGGCAAAATTGTGCAGAAAAAACACAGACCTCACTAAATGCTTTGACAAGCGATTCAGCAGAAATGGACAAATATTGACAGGAAATTTAAAAATACCTTAATGTATATTCACTTATATTTCCTTCTTATATATGCACAAGAAAGACTCAGGATAAAAATCTGCCGAAGCAACCCCCAAAAATGTCTTTCAATGTGTAGAAATAGTTTACAGGCTAAGAAAGTGATGTGCTATGGTATAACTGACAGGATTTCTTTCTTCCTTCATGGTATTTAAAATAATGATGGCTCTTCCAATCATTAGCATCTTAGATTCAATGAACTAGAGTAATATTAGCATTTTATTTTCGCCTGGCACTTTCTTCAATGTGATCTTCACAACAACCCAGGCAATATTATAATCTATGCTTTCGATAGTACGAAGATGATGAAATTGACGCTCAAAAAAGTTCACTGATTTGCTCAAGGCTGAAGAAGAACCAGTATGAGGAGGTCTGGACTCCAAGTATTTGTTATTTCAAATATGTAACAAGGCTTCCAGGAGTAAGCACATCTAGAATAAGGGCTTCCTAGAGCATGCCAGAGCCTTGCTGTGAGTTACTAGTTGGCATGTTATGGGAAACTAGAGTTTAATCCCAGTGCACACCACTCTCTCCCCGCCCATTCCTTGTTCCCTCCCCACCCACACAGCTTACACTTGTTCTTTTAGGAGAGAACAAGACTCATCACCTTCCCTCTTCCCGCCCCCTTTCCAGAAGCATCTCAGTACATTTAGAAATTTACACGTGAACTAGATGACAAAGAGTGGGACACCCCAGCAGAGGCCTCCCAGCTAGTCATTTAAGAATGACGTGGAAAATTCCATAACAGACAGGGTCTTCCTCCCATTATAGTAGTTGAAAATGCCACACCCTTGCTTTCATGACGTCCTCTGAATCCGAAGTGCTGTCCTAGAACAACCAGGCACCCTCAGAAACTGGTGACTTGAGGTTACAGGGAGTGCAAGATTCCACCCAGTGGGGTGGTGGTGGAAGTGTCATACAGTAACACTTAATTTCCGGAGGAGCAGCAGAAGTGATTCCAGGCTTGTGTTGAGACCCCAGCATGAGCACTGCTGGCCCTGCAGGTGAGACGTTTGTGCCCAGTGACAACGGCGTAGCATCTTCCTTGGACTAGGTCTGTCACGTTCCTGGCTGTGTAGTGTCCAGCCTTGTTTTCCCAGTTCCCAGAAACTAATGTTGTTTAAATAAATTCCTTATATTGCAGAAATTAGCCAGAGGTTTTTGGTTTTTTTTTTTTGGATACCCTGTGTTCAAACACAATGACAAATATCCACCAGAGACACAAATTTACATTTTGCTATGGTTATAACCAGAAAAACTATTATCACTGGAGAAAGACTGGAAGGAAGTCAGTCTTGGGTTCACACACTCAACAGTACTTAGGTTCATACATTGAAGTTTGGGTGATTTTTTTTCCTCTTTACCAATATATTGTGTATTTTTCTATATATATGTTATTAAAATAAACAAAATTTGGGGGGGAAATGATGTGGTAATCTAGGGGAGGTGAGGGTTATCAAATGACAAAACAAACAATTTAGTGATGAGTTGGCTGACCTTTATTCAAGGGAAAACAATCCATGGGGGGCTTCCCTGGTGGCGCAGTGGCTGAGTCCGCCTGCCAATGCAGGGGACAGGGGTTCGTGCTCCGGTTCGGGAGGATCCCACATGCCGCGGAGCGGCTGGGCCCGTGAGCCATGGCCGCTGAGCCTGTGCGTCCGGAGCCTGTGCTCCGCAATGGGAGAGGCCACAACAGGGAGAGGCCACAGCATTGAGAGGCCTGCATACCGCCAAAAAAACCCCAACAATCCACCGATTGGGAGAGTACAGGATGTCATAAGCAGTGGACCACTCTTCCTGAGGGATTTTGGGCAAGAGTGAGTTTTTTTTTGTTTTTTTTTTTTTTTTTTTGAGCTGGAATCCATCTTGGCTAAGAGATGCAGACACACACAGGGGAGGACCCTGAGTTATACCAAATACGGACTCAGAGCCAGGCAAAGCAAGGTGACTGGCCAGAGGAAACCCAGAAGAAATGCCCCACATACGTGATTTAATCTACCACGAAGGCACAACTGTCTCTCTGAGCCCGCCCATGTGTGTCTATTCACATGTACTTTTTTCTTCCTCCTAATAAACACTTTACTTGTTTCACTACTTTCCATCTCTTTGTTGAAATTCATTTCTACAAAGAAGACAAGCCAGGGCCTTGTCACTGGCCACTGGCCCTCATGGCCTAGTGGTTAGCATTCAGCGCTGTCACTGCCACAGCCTGGCTTCAGTCTCTGGTCGGGGAACTGAGATCCTGCTTCAAGCCGCTGCTGGCCAAGGCCACCTGAGATCAGGCTGACTGTGGTTTAGATTTGTGATGTGGAGCGGGCCACGGGGTAGCTTCCATTTTGAAGGTCCTGATATGTGAATTAGCTCTATCAGAGGCAGCCAGAAAGAACAAGGGGCCTATTAAAACAGTCAAACCCAGCACCCTATAGAAGAAGGGCTTGGGAACTGCTGGACCTTGCTTTGAGTCTTCCTCAAGAAACAGCTCAAATCACAAGAAGGCCTCCCACTGAACTGCGCTGACGGCTCTGTCGTTGACCACTTGGAACAAGGTTGCTGCCCAGCCTGCAAGCATCACTGGCCAGTGCCCGGTGGAGTTCAAAAGAGGCCTCCAGGGGTTCTGTGTTATTGAGCCGAGTTAGGTCAAGAGACTGGAAAGGAACCAGAGTGCAGGTGACCGAAGGTAAATTCAGGAGGCGGGTATAACGTTTCTCTGTGTCAGGATAACAGAGGCCATCAGAACATGAGCTTCCAATAAGGTAAAGGGGAGAATGTGAACATTCAGTAAGTGTCCCATAAGCTTCATGCCTAACAACCCAGAGACAGACCGCCTGCTGGTGCAAACAGCAGCAAACTTCCTTGCCCTGCAGCAAGGAAAGCGTGGTTTGGGATGGGAAGTGGATAGAAGAAAAGACTGGCCATCTCCTGTCTGCAGTAATTGACCACGCCCTACCTAAAAGGCAGGAGAAGAGCAACTGGCCCTCCCGTGATGGCTTTCAGCCAGCTGCCAAGACGCTGCCCACAGTAGCAAAGGTGCTGTCAGTCGGGGGCAGTTGGTCAGGAGCCCCACGGATGAAGACTGGGCCCCTGCCATACCAAAGGTACCTTCAGCCGAATTAATAAAAGGTGCATCTCTGGGCAGACACTGCTCCAAAGGCACACAGCCTGGTAAATGGGCTGTGGGCCAGATTTCCAAACCCTTGACCCTTTGGCAGATGCCCTTGTGCAATGTACCTTCACAAACATATTGTACCTGGAAAGCTCTGGAAAGCAATTATCTTAGTGCAAACTTACAGTGCTCAGCAACAAAAGCATTTCCTATTCTCAACATCATCTGTAAGGTTCCTTTATTCAGTACATTAATATAAGCAAACAATGGATCTCCATTTCCTCAACATTAAAAGGCGTATGGACTTCATGTTATCAAAAATCTTTTTAGTTCTAAGTTTACAGGGGCTTTTTTTTTTTTTTTAAGATTTTTTGATGTGTACCATGTTTCGAGTGTTTACCGAATTTGTCACAACATTGCCTCTGCTTTATGTTTTGGCTCTTTGGCCGTGAGGCATGTGGGATACCAGCTCCACGACCAGGGGTTGAACCCACACCCCCGGCATTGGAAGGCAAAGTCCCAACCACAGGACCACCAGGGAAGTCCCTAGGTTTTGGGTTTTTTTTTTAATACATATAGAGCAGGGGTCCCCAAACCCCAGGCCGTGGACTGGTAGCGGTCTGCAGCCTGTTAGGAACCGGGCTGCACAGTAGGTGGTGAGTCGCGGGCGAGCGAGGGAAGCTTCATCTGCCGGTTCCCGTGGCTCCCCATCGCTCGCATTACCTCCTGAACCATCCACCATCCCCCGCCCATCCATGGAAAAACCGTCTTCCACAAAACCAGTCCCTGGTGCCGAAAAGGTTGGGGATCGCTGATATAGAGTGCCTCATGAGTTAAATCATGTTTTGCCATATATTTTCCCTTCTGATCCTGATAATAACTCTCTCTGAGGTAGGAGTTCTTATTATTCCCATTTTACACAAAAGGAAACTGAGTTTTAGAGCCAGTCTTGAGACTCTGGACCTCAGACTTACCCTGTAGCTGCCCCAGTCCTCCTCCGTGGTTCTCGGAAGCAAGAACATTCTGCTCTGGGTTACTTAAGAAGACCTCCCCTCTTTCCTTATTATTCAGTCTCTCTGAATTGCCTGAGTCTCTTGATAGAATCATGCCCTCTCCTGCTGCTTGCCTCTGCCTACCTTCCCGTTGTTTCATGTCCTCGTTAAAGGGAAAGAAAAATATTAAAGAATTCACAGAGAAAGCCTCACTAGCTTCCTAAAAACTTCAGTCAAAGATAGAGCTGAATCTGAGCGGTAAAATAGGTCTTTTAAAATAAGGCTTAACAAGTTCAAAACGTTATAAATAGTACAGATGCATAGATCCTTACATAAACTCTGCATGGATCAACTTTATACATGTGAAGATCTGAAAGAAATGCCCCTCCCAAGGTGAAAGTAATTTTTTTCTCCCTTCTGATGATTCTTTTCTCTTCCTTTTTTCCTTCCTCTCTTATCTGTATTTTCTATTTTTTAATACAATGAATACATCTTACCTTTGTATTAATAAAATACAATTACATTTTCATTTTTAAAGAAGGCTTAGGTATTTTGCCATGGTTGTTCTAACATAGCATTTAAAAAAGAAAAAGAAATTACCAAGCCGTATGTAAAATGGTTATTTCTGATTCCTGATATTTCTGGCCTAATCTTGTTCTTGAACATCACCCCATCTCTGAGCTTCCTGTCACCCGTGACCATCCTGGAAGCCTCACCCCAACTGTTCTTCCTCTTTGGATGATGGTGATGACATCACTGACTCAGAGATGACGTAAGGCTCAGGGATGGTGTTAGAGAGAGAATGAGCCCTAGGAATGGGCTGAAGAGCAAAGCACGGAAATGTATTCAACAAGTAATGATGGTGCACATCTTGTCCTGGACAAGAAAGGGATGAGGGTCAAGGATGCAGGAAAAGTGAGGCTCAAAGACTGCTGGTGTCTATTCAGTGAGTGTCCTCCCCTTATTCCTTAGTAATAAGATTCAGATAATTATTTGGGGCACCAGGGTACTTAGCTAAAAGACTACATTTCCCAACACCCCCTGCAGCATAGTGGGGTCATGTGGTTAAGTTCGGGAAGATCCCACATGCCGCGGAGCGACTAAGCCTGTACGCCACAGCTACTGAGCCTGTGCTCTAGAGCCCGTGAGCCACAATTACTGAGCCGGCGCGCCTAGAGCCCGTGCTCCGCAACAAGAGAAGTCACCGAAATGAGAAAGCTGCGCACCACAATGAAGAGCAGCCCCCGTTCATCGCAGCTAGAGAAAGCCCGCGCACAGCAACGAAGACCCAATGCAGCCAAAAATAAATTTATTAAAAAAAAAAAAAAAAAAAAAAAAAGAGGGGCTTCCCTGGTGGCGCAGTGCTTGAGAGTCCACCTGTCGATGCAGGGGACACGGGTTCGTGCCCCGGTCCGGGAAGATCCCACATGCCACAGAGCGGCTGGGCCCGTGAGCCATGGCCGCTGAGCCTGTGTGTCCGGAGCCTGTGCTCCGCAACGGGAGAGGCCACAACAGTGAGAGGCCCGCGTACTGCAAAAAAAAAAAAAAGAAAGAAAGAAAAAGTCACTGTAGTAGCTGTGACCAATAAACTCAGGTCAACCAAGTAGGAAGCATCCCGTGGCCCCAGGAAGGCCTCTTGGGACTACGGTGACTTCGTGCATCTTACACAGACGGTTCAGATGACGGAGATAGTATTACAAATCCCTGAAATATGCCAGAACAGACACCTTGAGAAAGGAGAGCAAACTCATCACACGACTCTCCATGTCCCCCTCTTCCCAGTCTTCTTTCCAGCATCGACCAGCCTCCCCTACCCTGCCTATAGCCAGCTCAAAAGCCAGTTCTAAGAAGCCTTCCTCAGCTTCCCAAACATAACCTCCAAGCTTCAGTCATTGCTCCGTCCCCTCGGGACACATCCCAAGGCTACATTATCACCACAAATATAACATTGTATGAAAAGTACATTAACATTTGTAAAAATTCCATTTATTTCATAATGTCCCTGGAACTTTACATGCACTCATTTTAATCCTCTGTAACTCCTCCAATTGCATATTATCCCATTTTATAGATTATGAAACTGAGGCTCAGAAAAGCTAAAATGTCCAAGAACTGGAACCGAATCCAGGTATGTCTGACACCAGAGAACGTGTCTTTCCACTATTCTGTACTGCCTTATGTGTCTCTCTCCATTAAAAAAAAAAAGCTAATTGGGTTTTCTTCTAATTTATAAAAGCAATAATATCCAATATTAGGGTATAATTAAATATTATTGTATATCCCATGTATGTATAACATCCATGTATTATTACTATGAAGTCTATGGTCCAGTACTACATGAAAGATGCAGATTTTAAAAAGAAAACAGTATTACACATGCATGGGGAAAGTCTGGATTTCTGTGGCTAGCAAAATGGCAACACAGCAAAATATTGAAATTACTGGGGAAAATATAACAAACACCTTTTAAAATATATAACTGCATTCACAAGAATATAAGCGAAATCCCCCAAGGCTGAAAACAAACAAAGCTGGAAAGCTGATGCTCAGGCAGCAGCTGCATGAGCTACCTGCTGATCTCTAGAACCGAGAGACACAAGTTTCATGGCTACAACACAGACAGAAGTTAGAGCCTTGGGTGCATTCGAGATGAGGTGTTGGAACTAAGCTGCCTCATAAAACCAGGAACCTTTAAGAGGTGCATCCTTGTGGGTGAAAGGATGAACTAGAAAAAAAAATCTGGCCACTGTGCTCTGTGGAAAGAAATAATTCTCCTTTGAGAATTGACAACCACAGGTTTGCTCCATTTTTCATTACAAGTTTAGTCCAATTAATCCCAAGGGGAGAAATTACATTTAAGTGGTCCTGGGTTGGTAATTCCCACACATACCTGGCAGAGGCAATGATAAATCCTTTCTGGAAGAACTCTCCTCAACCCCTGGAGAGAGAACCCAGACAAACATGAGCTTAGAATTCCAAATTACAAAATACACAGGCACCATGAAGAAAGGTAATAGAAAAGAAAGACAAGAGAATCAGGTCCCCAAGCTTTTCAAATAATGAAATCATGGCATACAAATATAAAATAAGATGCTTAAAATATTTAAAGAAAGAAAAGAAAAAGTAAGGTATAAGATTTGCACACACACACACACATGCACACACACACACACAAAGACCCTGGCAGATTTGAAAAATAACCAAGCACAGGTGTAAAAATAACCAGATAACATTGTTTGCTTATCAAAAGCTCAACAGATGTGTCAAAGAGCAGATGAGACACTGTTGAAGAATTCATGAGCTTAGAAGGTCCTATTTGAGCCAAGTCTTAAAAGAGATGAGAGAATGAAACACGTGGATGTCTGAAAGAAGAGTTCCAGGCAGAGGGGAGACGAAATGCAAAGGCTTGGAGGAGGGAATGTGCCCTGTATTCCAGGAACAGCAAGAAGGTCATCATGGCTAGAAACGGGAAGGCACCAGGAGGCAATGTTACAGAGGCAATGGAGGCCATGCTGGTTTGTAGGTCAATACGAGGGATCTTTTGGCTTTGCCTCTGAGATGGGAAGTGTTGCAGGATTAGCTCCCTCAGCTGCTGGCTTCTGTGTTGAAGAGCATGTAGAAGGCAGAGAGCTAAGTTAGAAGCCTGGGCAGTTATCTGGGTGGGGGCACGGCGTCTTGCCCCGAGGTGGTAACAGTGAAGGTCTTGAGAAGGAGTCAGATTCCTGATTTCTTTTGCAGGGAGAGCCTGAGGATTTGCTGTTGGATGGGATGTAGGGTATGAGACAAAGACAAGTGATCAGGATGACTGAGCAACCGGAAGAATGGGGTTGCCATGACCTGAAATGGGCACCAACCCAAGACATCCAAGTGGTTGAACAGGGCACCAGATAAACATGTCTGGAGTTCAGAGGAGAGAGATGCTGGAGGTATAAATGGGGAGCCATAGAGCTGGTATTGAAAGCCACAGAACTGCTTAAACACCAAGGGAGGAAGTAGAAAGGAAAGGAAAGGAAAGAGAAGAGGGGGAAGAATTGCCTGAGTGGTGAACTTGGGTAGGAGAAGGGAGGTGTGTGTATGTGAAGGGACTGGCCCATCTTCAAACGGTTCCATAAACAACGGCTCTCATCTAGTCAGATGGACCCCCAGGGAGGCCTTCTGACCTTGACAGTGCCACATTTTGCTGTCAGCAGGGGTGCAAATCACACGGTAGCAACTCCCTGGCTGCTTCAGCCAGGGCAAACCAAATATAGCTCCGGGCTGATTAAAAGGCTCAACTGACAAAAACTGTAATTAAGTGGATTCTGATTGCTGATAATTCGAACACTACCAGATTAATTGATTTAAAATCCTGTTCTGTATATCCTTGGTTAATAATTTACCACTGGGGGAAAAATTAGAAAGTTATTTTCAATGTATATTATCAACATTGGAGGGGAGTAGGAGAGTCAGGCTTCTTGAACTTGACATTGAGACACGAAAAAATATGCAATTTTACTTCAGAAATTTTTTTTTTTGCGGTACGCGGGCCTCTCACTGTTGTGGCCTCTCCCATTGCAGAGCACAGGCTCCGGACACGCAGGCTCAGTGGCCATGGCTCACGGGCCCAGCCGCTCTGCGGCATGTGGGACCTTCCTGGACCGGGGCACGAACCCGTGTCCCCTGCATCAGCAGGTGGACTCTCAACCACTGCGCCACCAGGGAAGCCCTCAGAAACTTTTTAAACGTCAATTTTTGTAAGCAGGGCTGCAGCCCTTCAGAGCTTGGCGTTAATCTTAGCTAGGAAGATTCCAAACATGAGGGCCTCTTCGGTTTTTGCCCTGAAGGGAATGCTGACAATCTATAATTGTGTTTTTCTATCCTCAACCTATCCCTAAAGAACTGCTATCCCTTGTGCCTGTGCAGGCAAAGGCCTTACCTTCCTGCTGCCCATTCTCTTTAGTATTTCATTTCAAAGCAAGAAGCAGAAGCAACATATCAGCCAGCGTGGGCACACAGGACAACGAAGAAGCACATAATTATGCCTCTCTCCCCTTTCAGGGAGTCTTGGTCGGGCTCTCCCCTTCCCGTCCATCAATCCCCTCCCTTCAGGTTTCTATAAACCCAAGCTTCCAGGCAAAGATGTTGGCTGTTATTACTTGTTTAAGCCTTAAGCTCCTATTCTTTATGAGGATGCTAGCTAGCATTGTCACACAGAGATTCCTGATGACCAAAGGCTATTTTAGGTACTTCTGACAGATGGCAGTATAGGAGATATTTTGGGGTAGGTGCTTGTCTTATGGTTCTCTAATCATAGCTACTTAACACACCTACTTTATCCTCAAAGCTTGAGACAAGCAGGATGCTATAGTAATAGACCAAGTCCCTAGGTGTTCCTTAAAGAGGGATGGTTCCACCCTTGCTGTTCGAAGCGGTTGAGTTCTCTAAACAGGCAGATCCTGCAGACAAGGGTCACCATTATTCCAATGACTGTCCAGAGACCCAGCCTGCACAGCAAATATATTCACATTAATCTTCCTGGGGGGAAATGAGCTTCATTAATAGGACTTTGGCAAGCTGAGAATAAAAAGGAAACTTTCTAGTTCAAGATGGCAGACTGGACGTATCAATACATCTATTTCCCCTCTTTCCTATGTTCCCATTGAAAAAATAAAGGGGAGGGACTTCCCTGGTGGTGCAGTGGATAAGACTCCATGCTCCCAATTCAGGGGGCCTGGGTTCGATCCCTGGTCAGGGAACTAGATCCCACATGCATGCCGCAACTAAGAGTTTGCATGCCACAACTAAAGAGCCTGCGTGCCTCAACTAAGACCTGGTGCAACCGAATAAATAAATAAATAAATAAATAAATAAATAAATAAATATTAAAAATAAATAAATAAAGGAGAAAGATAGGCAGGACATATGAACAGATGGAAGAAAATACCACACAATGGCAGAAAAATAAGAATGAGAACTACTAATAGACCAGAAATTCCAAAAAAACTCCCTGGAAGATAGAAAGCAGATGGCATGGAACTGATGGAGAGAGAGGAAACCCACTCCCTAGAAACTGAGAACGCACAGGACCTTCAGGGGTCACTGGAGAAGCTCTAAGCCCTGAGCCCAGGAATGTAGAAACAGGATGGGTCAACGTACAGCACTTTGGGTGATGCACTAAAAGACAGATCTCAAGTTTATTCCAGAAAACTTCTCTCTCAAGAGATAGAGATTTGTCCTCATAGGGCTTCAGCGGCAGCAGCGGGCCTCTGGAAACAAAGGAGAGCCAAGAGAATCCGAAGACTGTCCTGGAAGGAAACACACTCCATTCCAAAGCATTGCACCTCTAGAGCAGAGGTGGCTCCCTGTGGCTACCTGGGGAGTCCCTACCCACCCACACCAGAGGGAAACCTGCCCGGACCCTGCCTACACACAAACTCAGACACCATAGTTAACCTCCCACTCAGGCAGTGAATGGACAGCTCCGGAGGAAAGCAGCCACACCCTCATCAGTAGAGTCTTCAGAAATCAACAAGACTAGGCAATCAAAAAATGCCCTACATTTGAGAAATAGAAAAACAATGCATTGAAGAGAAGGACCATGATAAACAAACAGGTCAGTTAAAAGGACAAAGAAAACTTTAAGCATGGTAAGTAATATCCTCAGAAAGACTTGAGAGGGTACATCCTCCATAAAATAAAAATAGTTGCTACAAAAGAGGAGAAAAAAAATCAGAGAAGAAGAAAAAGTTCTTGGAAGTTCAGATAGGATTGCTAAAATAAAAACTGAATGAACAGGTGAAATAACAGCTGATGATACTAGCAGGTAATATATATTGAGTGCTTCCTATGTGCCAGGCCCAGGTTGTTTTTAGCACTTAAAATGTACAAACAGAGGGCTTCCCTGGTGGCGCAGTGGTTGAGAGTCCGCCTGCCGATGTAGGGGACACGGGTTCGTGCCCCGGTCCGGGAAGACCCCACATGCCACGGAGCGGCTGGGCCCGTGAGCCATGGCCACTGAGCCTGTGCGTCCGGAGCCTGTGCTCCACAACGGGAGAGGCCACAGCAGTGAGAGGCCTGCGTACTGCAAAAAAAAAAAAAAAAAAATGTACACTAAAAACATTACAATCAAATCATACTAGATAGCTAGTGGGAACATGCTATAAAGCATGTTCACTGGCTCTGAAAAGCAGTTCACCAACCAAGTTTTGTTAGCCAGTAAACCAGCCAGTATACTTCAGCAAAGCTACCCTCTTAGAGAAACACGGTCTCATTTTCATTTAACATTCTATCACAAAAGTATCCTTCATTGCTATTGATACTTTCTTCTTCATTATTCTTTCTTGTTACTTTCCAACATCCCATTGAGGTGATTATTATAACTGACTTCACCATTTCCTAATTGCTAGGCCATTAGGTTGTTTCTGATATTTAGCTTTTTTATCAAAAATGCTGCAGTGAAATGCTTCTACAGGCTCAGAAAAAAAGCAAGTTGCAGCTTGCCTGTTTGAGGTAAATGAAAACAGCTCAAAGGGGGCCTAATTTCAAAGATCCCAATGGATCTTCTGGAAAGCATTTTCCTACAGGCTACTCAGAACAGACTGTGTTTATAATTTGTCCTGTTTGTGGTTTACTGGCTAACAAAACTTGGTTGGTAAACTCCTGCTTTTCAGAGCCAGTGAACTCAAACAAGATGAGCTGTATTTTGCTATTTCAGCTTAGCCCCTGGGGGCTACCGGAGATGTTCTCTTGTCTTTTATTATTCTTCATTCCTTGCTTTATCAGCCACTACTGTGACAAAAACTGTCTTTGCTGAGGCAGCCTTTAACCACAGGGGTGACTGCAGGCCATGGGTTACCATCTGAGCATCCTGCACTCAACAAGAGTCAAAGCAACGTTAGAAAGGAAGTGGTGATTTCCTGGAAGTAACTGGATGAAACAGGTAAGAGAACAACTATTTATTTTCTTTATGTACTAATTCCTAGGGTATACATTTTACCATCTTTTCTAAACTGCTGCAAATGAACACACTGTCTCACGGTCTTTGTATTATAAATAACACCAGAGTTTTATATTCCTGGAGATACTGTTCCTAAACTAAGAGGAAAAATTTCAGGAGGTGAAACCTTAAGTGTACATCATGGGGCTTTAAACAGTCTCCCTAAGTATGGGAGTAGCTTAGCTTTCAATCGGCTTAGCACTTTTCCTTCTCCTTAAATTTAATTCTTACTAATGGGGTCAACACTGCTACCTAAATAAATGCTTTGTCCTGTGCTCTAATAACTAAATCATCACCTTTAGAAAACATGCAGAAGGAAAGGCCAGAGAGAGTGCAGACACCATCTGCCAGAGACTTTGGGGGAAAACCCAGTTTGTGATCTGTGATGTCCAAGTTCAGATGCCAGACGTCCTGTGTGTCAATGACAGTGAATCTGCTTTGCATCAAATTCTGAAGACAGCTGGTGATTACCAAACTTCTGAATCAGGCAAACTGTTCATCAATTCTGAGACTGTTCATTCTTTCAATTCCATTTATCAGCAGGTCTATGATTAGCTTGTCAAAGAGTTCTCCTTTAAACAACAAAGATTTACTGTATAGCACAGGGAACTATATTCAATATCTTGTACTAAACTATAATGGAAAAGAACTGAAAAAAAAAAGATCTGAACCACTTTGCTGTACACCTTAAACTAACACAATATTGTAAATCAACTATACTTCAATTTAAAAAAAAAGAGTTCGCCTTTAGAATTTAACTTTCTGGCATTAAGGAAATAATTATTCACTTATTCCCTATGAAAGAAAAGGGATAAAATGAAAGAAGGTAGAAAACTGTCAGTTAATAATCTATCCTGTTAGTAATAAGAACATTTTAAAGATGGTTTGTAATATTTATCATCATCATCATCATCATCAACATAATAGCCATTTATAATAGTCCTTTTATTCACAAGGCAATTTTACATATTTCATATTATCTGAAGCTCCCATTAAGAATCTGAGAAGGTAAGATAGATACGTGTCATCCCCAACAGGTACACAGAATATTCTGGTTGAATCAGTTGAAATTCTGCGGCTCACTAATCAGAAGTTAGTTTCCGGTTTCTCCAAAACAAGCCTCTAAGTTTCAGTGGGTAAGGAATATAAAGGATAAAACTGAGTCAGAATTGCTTTCTCCTGATCTTTCTCACTTTCAGCACTTTCTCTTGCCAAGGCAATCGATAAACTCTTCATGAGTCACACTCCTTCACCCCCCGACCTGCCTGAGCCTGGAGAGTAGTATTGAAAAGAAAGCAGCTGAGAAAGTACCTGTAGAAGAGGTGTAGACCCACTACTCCTGCATCTACAAGGGGCTCTCAAGCCCCCAAATCCTCACCAACAAAAACAAGGAGGTAAGGCAGAGGAAACTCAGACAATACATGTAGTTAGGTGCCTTGCCAAGAAGGTAAAAACTTGGCAATTTTTCAGTAGTGAAATCTATGCTCTGAATTTCTCCACTGAAAGCTGATAAAGTAAAATAAGTTCTAGAAAACCTGTGCTAATCAACACAGAGGATTACCCAGGAATTTACTGGCATCAGAGATAATGCCTTACAATTACAGTATAAGATGACTTCCTATTAGGAGATGAAGCAGAATTAAGGGAAACATGATCCAGCATTGGTTTTTAAACACAGGAAGGGCATTCATGTGGAATGGGGAGCGAACAGATTCTGTGACGCTCCAAAGGGCAGACCAGGGACAAAATAGGAGAAAATACAAGCCAAAAAAAAAAAGTGTCAAATCCCTCCTTTAATAATGTTCTAAGAATCAGATTATATCGGACTTCCCTTGCAGTCCAATGGTTAAGACTCCGTGCTTCCAATGCAGGGGGGCATGGGTTCGATCCCTGGTCAGGGAACTAAGATCCCACATGTTGCATGGTGCAGCCAAAAAATAAATAAAATAAAATAAAAGAATCAGATGATTAAGAAGATGGTGGGAAGAGTAACACAAGATGTTTCCTTATCATTAAACTCATCAAATTAATGAAAGAAACATCAGCACTAGGATTAATACAAGCAGGCTGGTGAAGATCAGCAAAGTTCTTTGAAGCAACAGCATCTCTGTATAAAACAGACAAATATACAGATAGAAAGAGCGCTAATGAGAGAGATCCCATTCCTAGGCATGGCCAGAAGCATTACAAATATGCAAAAAGACTTACAATGTGACAGAGAATATCTTTAAATACAATAATAAAACTGTACTGGGAGAGATAATGGGAGATACGAATAATTGGGGAGGGAAACCTTGTATAACCTGGAAAGACTATAGGTATTAAAGATAACAATATATTAGGTTAACAAAGAAACAAAATGAATGAAAACTCAACAGAATGCTTTAAAGTACTTAACAAAATCCATTTGCAAAAAATAAACAGGCAAAAATATGCAAGGATATTTGGGGAATGAGAAGAAAAGACAATGGTAGATTCTCACATTCATTATAAAGCAAAAATCATCTAAAATATATAAACTAAAATTGTAACAGGGAAGAACCAAATCTGACTACATGTTGGATCTGTTTCTTTTACTTTAACTTGCTTTCCGCTGCTTTTGTTCACTAAAAGGATACTGTCTGTACATAATGGCCTGCCTGGGGAACCCTGACCCTCTGCTTGAATGTTAAACCAAAGTGCCTTTGTTCAGGAAAATATCCGGACCCTGTCCACCTGTGGATGGCTACAAGAAAGAAGAAATTCACACATCCCCTCCAGGAGCCTGGCCATTCCAGGAGATATTTGCAAAACTTATGGCCTTTTTACTTTAGTTCCTCATCTCCTCCCCATCTCTGTGCTATAAAAGTAACTGGCATCCAAACCCTGATAAAATGGCTATTTTGAGACTTTAGTCGGCCATTTCTCGGTCTGCCCGCTTTCCAAATGAAGTTGTATTCCTTGCTTCAGCACCTTGTCTCCGATTTATGGGCCTGTCTTGCCGGGAACGAGAAGAGTGAGCTTGGACTCGGTAACAAATTGACTTTTTATTAGGACTTACTCTGTAACAAACTAGGAGTAACAAAACAAAGGGATGGGAATTACTTTTTAAGAGATGCCATTATGATAACTATATATTCCTAACTAGAAGGAAAATCTACTTGAATGTTCAAAAGACAAACAAAAACCAAATGGGAATAGTTATAAAAAAGGAAGAGAAGGAGGGAAAATACAATATTAGTTTCAAACGCAGGGACAAAAATAATTTGGGTCAATTAAGGAATTAGATATTATCAAAGACTAATGCAGTGGGAAAGTAGCTGAACATCTATTGACATTATAAAATATTATGAGGAGCCTCACAAAGACCACTGCAGCCTAGAAGGACTAATGCATCCTAGAATAGGGGCTAGAAGAAACCAGAGGCATGTCATGATGAGACTGAAAGCAAAAAGAGGAAGGATTGCCAAGATGTGCCTCTTTACGGGGACTTTCTTTTAACAACCCTTATAGAACTAAATTATAACTTCCATTTCCAGGCTAAATGAAGCATATGTATATATAACAACAACAGCAAAACTTTTTAAAATTAACACATAGCTAAGCTCCTATGCAGAAGCAATGCAAAATCTGTCTAGAAGGACAGTCCTCAACACAGAGCACATAGAACTCCACCAGAAAAACAATCCCCACTGAAGATGAACCACCCTAAAAACAAAAGTAATACAAGCTAGGGAGCAAACCAGTACAAAGGAGAGGTGGCGGACGTAAAAAACTGGAGCAAGAAAAAGAAGTAAAAGTACACCTAAGAGGCACTACAAAATAAGTATGTTTGAAGTGGTGAAACACATTAAGGTGAAGAGAGGAGACAAAAATCATAATAAAGTAACAGTACAGTAAGATATTTATTTATTTGTTTGTTTATTTATTTATGGCTGTGTTGGGTCTTCCTTGCTGCACGTGGGCTTTTCTCTAGTTGCAGCGAGCAAGGGCTACTCTTTGTTGCAGTGCACCGGCTTCTCATTGCGGTGGCTGCTCTTGGTGCAGAGCACGGGCTCTAGGCATGCAGGCTTCAGTAGTTGTGGCACGCGGGCTTCAGTAGTTGTGGCTCGCAAGCTCTAGAGCACAGGCTCAGCAGTTGTGGCTCACGGGCCTAGCCGCTCCATGGCATGTGGGATCTTCCCGGACCAGGGCTCAAACCCGTGTCCCCTGCATTGGCAGGCGATCCTTAACCACTGTGCCACCAGGGAAGCCCTAGTAAGATTTTTTTTACGGGCATAGTTTAAAAGATCCAAATCAGAAGTTGTGTAGTTAGAAATAAAGCCACTGGATTTTAAAATTCAATGAACTTGAAAAAAAAAATTCAATGAACTGAAATGAAAGCTATATTGTGTGAGGAAGTAATCCAAAATGCAATTCAAAGAAATGAAAAATTGAAAATACAAAGGCAAGAATAAGAGTCCTGAAGTAAAAACTGGTCCAATATACATCTTCTGATGACTCCAAAAGGAAAGAATAAAAAGAACTGGGAAGAGACAAAATGTAAAGAGATAATGGCCAAGAAGTTTCCAGAACCAATGAAAGACAAAAATCTTCGTATCCAGGAAGTACAAGAAGTACTGAGCAGGTTAAAGTAATTCTATTCCTATTCTCACTGAAATGAAACTGCAGAATTCCAAAGACAAAGATTACATTTTATAAAGAACCAGAGACAAGAGACAGATTATCTTAACAGGGGCAAGAATTAGACTGACAACATGATTTATTAGCAAAAAATAGGTGCCAGAAGATAATAGAAATAGCATCTTCAAAAGTCCTGAAGGACAAAAACTGCCAACTTAGAACTTTATACTCACTAAACTGTCATTCAAGAGTAACAATAAAATAAGGGTTTTTTGTTTTTTTACATAAACACAGAGTATACCTACCTATAGCTCCTCACTAAAAGAGCTATGAAAGGAAAACTGCACAGATGGACAGAAGAAGCATCAGTAAGGTAGAAACTGACTAACAGTGTTGGAAATAATAATAAAAATGTTATCCAAAAAAAAAAAGCTAAACAATAGTGAAGTGAAAGATGAGGGGCAGATTAAAGTATACTAAGGTCTTATGTAGTTCTGGAGAAGAATGGAAACATTAACTTCAGTTTTTTTTTTTAAAGAAAATATGCATTTTAAAAATAAAACGTCCCTGCTCTATAGAAGCTCATAGGATACAGTAATGGGATAAGGGACACTGTGGAGGCACAGCCACAAGCTAGACTACCATCAAAGCAAGAGGAACTGAGGACTCGAGGGAAGACTTCAGAAACGTTACATGTAAGCTCTATCCTGAGGGATGAGTGGTTGCTTCTCAAAAAAAGAAAGGCATTCTAGGCTGTAGGGACTGACTACACAGAGAAAGCGTGGGATCCTGCAAGGGATGGCATATTTTGAGTGGTTCCATATGGCTGGAATGTAGAATATGTGCAGGAAATGATGTGATAAGAAGATGGAAACGTAAACCAAGAAGAAGTAGTAAATACTGTCCAGGTCACACTAAGAGGTCGGCACTTCATCTAGTAGGCAGTGGGGAGTCACTGCAGATTAAACAAATTTTTTTTGTTATTGTGATAAAATACATATAACATAAAATCTGCCACTTTAACCATGTTTAAGTGTATAATTCAGTGGCATTCAGTACATTCATTCTTGCGCAACCATCACCACCACTGTTTATCTCCAGAACTTTTCATCATTCCAAACTGAAACTCTGTACCCATTGAACCCTAACATTACCTGCTCTGGCAGTTCCTGGTAATCACTATTCTACTTTCTATCTTTATGAATTTGACTATTCTAGATGCTTCATATAAGTGGAGTCATACAATACTGTCCTTTTGTATTTGGCTTATGTCACTTAGCATACCATCTTCAAGATTCATCCATGTTGTAGCATGTGTTACAATGTCCTTCCTTCTCCAGACTGAATAATATTCCATTGTATGTAAGGACCACATTTTGTTTATCCATGCATCCACGGATGGACATGACATTGAAGATTTTGAAGCAGAGGTGTGACATGGTCATATATCTGCTTTAGAGAGTAACCCTAGGAGGGACTGAAGGATGGAACTTGTGAACCAAGAGAGGTTCTTGTTTCAAGAAAGTGAGAATGGTCAACTGGGTGGAAGAGGTCTAGTAAAATGAGGCCAGAAAAAGTTTCTCCTGATTTGGGGAGGAGAAGTTGCTGCATAGGTGTAGTTAGGAAAGCCTGATATAAACGAGTGAAGACTGGTTAGCTGCTAGTAGCATGCTCCTAAACACATATGTGTCTGGAAGGAAGCTTTTCCCACACAACAATAAAGTGTTGAGCATTTGGCACCTAGAATTTGAATGTCTTGAAGCTTTAAGACAAGGAGGCTGAAGATACTAAATTAATAGAATATTTCAACCTCCTGATAAGTACAAATATACTGAGAGAGATGGTAAAGCCAATAATTTTATTGAAGATAATTCATCTTAAGAGATTCTTCTGAAAAAATTTTGAAGACAGGCAACTATGTTATATTGACCAGAAGACATCCTACACTTCATTTTAATGAGGAGGATAGAAAAAAAAAAATGGTAAGACATGCTGACAATCACAATGTTAGAATAACAGGATTGTTATCCCAGAGAGGAGCAAGCCCTACTTCCCCACCACCACATGAAAAAACATTCTACACACTGTAACATTCAAAATTTGCAGGTGGTGGGACTTCCCTGCTGGCGCAGTGGTTAAGAATCTGCCTGCCAATGCAGGGGACACAGGTTCGAGCCCTGGTCCAGGAAGATCCCACATGCTGTGGAGCAACAAAGCCCATGTGCCACAACTACTGAGCCTGCGCTCTAGAGCCCATGAGCCACAACTACTGAAGCCCGTGTGCCTAGAGCCTGTGCTCCACAACAAGAGAAGCCACCGCAATGAGAAGCCCACGCACCACAACAAAGAGTAGCCCCCGCTCGCCGCAACTAGAGAAAGACCACACGCAGCAACGCAGACCCAAGGCAGCCAAACATAAATAAATAAATTTATATTAAAATAAGTAGTGGGCTCCCCTGGTGGCGCAGTGCTTGAGAGTCCGCCTGCCGATGCAGGGGATACGGGTTCGTGCCCCGGTCTGGGAGGATCCCACATGCCGCGGAGCGGCTGGGCCCGTGAGCCATGGCCGCTGAGCCTGTGCGTCCGGAGCCTGTGCTCCGCAATGGGAGAGGCCACAACAGTGAGAGGCCCGCGTACCGCAAAAAACAAACAAACAAACAAACAAAAAGTAGTAAAATTTGTACGTGGCAACACTGGAGTTAATTTGCCCTCGATACTTAATAATTCTGGTGCTTTATATTATAGCATGCAATAAAACCAACTTTGAAAATTCATTTTAAGGGTGGAGTTATCTGTTACTCTAGCTACATTGCTTAAACAGATGTTTACTAGAATCCATTGCTTATTTGAACTTAAGGAAAAGAATGCACAGCGGGTTGGACATAGTAACACTTTCCAACAGGTAACATATTCTACCAAGGTTATTTGGAAGGGATTAGAGTTAAAACTCCAATACCGTATCTTTATCTACTTGTGTGTCATTTAAGAAGACTTACTTTGAAATTCAAACACCTCTAGTTAAAAGACTCTGTCAAATGATGCAAAAATAGATGTAATTTTGGTCCAACCATATTTACTGCTTAATAGAAATAAATAAGAAAGTTTCTCACTATGGAATTCACATAAATAGTATCTAAAAATACAGATTTTAAAAAACAAATACAACAATAACCCAGCAATTATCCCAGGCCTACTAAAGCAAAGCTCCTTCCTTAGGGTATCAAATATAATTACCTGGAATTGATGTGCCTCTAAGATTGTAATTATTATATTTATTATTGTTGTTGCAAAGATGCTGCAAGGAAAAATTTATGCATTTTATGATTATTTGACATTATAAACCAGAACAAGTTTTGGTCATATCAAAATAATTGTATTTTTAGTGAGAAATTATTTTGAAGACATAGAAAATATTTCCTTGAAAAGAAAACTTATGTCAAGAATAACAATAATGGGACTTCTCTGGTGGTGCAGTGGTTAAGAATCCGCCTGCCAATTCAGAGGACACGGGTTCCATCCCTGGTCTGGGAAGATCCCACATGCTGTGGAGCAACTAAGCCCGTGCACCACAACTACCGAGCCTGCGCTCTAGAGCCCATGAGACACAACTACTGAGCCCGCGTGCCACAACTACTGAAGTGCACGCACCTAGAGCCCGTGCTCCTCAATAAGAGAAGCCACTGCAATGAGAAGCCTGCCCAAGGGAACGAAGAGTAGCCCCTGCAGCAATGAGGACCAAATGCAGCCAATAAATAAATAAATTTATTAAAAAAAGAATAACAATAAGAACTAACTTTTATTGAAGTTACTTGCATACCAGGCAATGAGCAAAGAGCTCTTATACATATTGTTTTATTTAGTTCTTATAGGAATTTCATTAAGTTGGTCTTATTATTATCCCTATTTTACAGATGAAAAAACTGAGGCTAAGAGGATTTAAGGAATTTGCCAAATGTGACACAGCCATTAAGTGGCAGAGCCATGACCAAACCCAGGCCATCTGACCTTGCAATCTATTAATACATCACGGCCCCAGAAACAGTCATGCCTTGTCCTACAGATTTATTTAAAGAGAATGCTGCTTATCTGTTTGGCTAGAAAAAAAAATTAAGTCAAGAAAATTTAACAGCAAATCCATTCTTGTACATTAATAAAGTACTGAAGCTCTCTTTTGACTATTTTTAATACATAAAGAGTTTGGCTGAATTATTTTTGTTATTCTGAAAGGAAATTAATTCCCTGACTTGGCATTTTATATGGCAAAGGTGTGATGAATCTTTCTATCACCTGTGGTTCTAAGAAGTCTTGATATATAATTATATTTTTCTTTTTCGAATTACAGAGGAATTCAGCTTTCTGTATGATGCCTAAGTCTATAGCTGAACTGATATTTCCAGATTTCCTTATCTGTACAAAAAATTATGTAAAATGATAAGCACAAAATAAAATTTTACATTTGGCCTAATCTCGGGAGTCTCAATGATTGTGGTCTTCTTATAATAAACAATTTGAAACATATGGACATTGAACATGCATTTCAGGAATAAAGAAATAAACACTAAAGAAATAAACACTAACAAAAATTCTTGTTCTTTTTTGGGGGGTTGTCTAAAACTTACTTTTTCTATTATTATCATCAAAAATATCATTCAATTTTTCTATTTAAGCACTGGAAAAACCACTAACATTTAACCCACAAACAAAAATGTTTAGATGAGAAGTCTAACAATAAAAATGGATATGAGTGGGTATATCATACTCTTTTCTCTCTCCATATACTTAAGAGAATGAATGATTGAAAGAATGACTTTCATAATCTTAGGTTTATGCTCTTGATTAATAATATCGTGATTCATATCCATTCTGTGGAGGAAGTTCAAAGGGAAAGAGAAAAAAAGCCATTCAAAGGTTTCAAGCTTCAGATTATGGTAAGATACAGAGACAAAATGAATTTAGCAAATAATAGCAAAGATCACACATATATTACCAAACGAAGTTTAAAGAAAACCGATTCTACAGGTCTAAGAAATGCAATTCATGAGATTGGGAAAAGATGCAAATTTCCTCGACTCCACCCTACTAAGAAACAATCAATCGGTGCAGCCATCAAGAAAAGCCCTTTCCTAGATGTTCAGAAGAACCTTAAGAAAGTCACCTCCTAACTCAGGGCCTCTTGATTTTATTTTCCTTTGGCATAACCTGCCTACTTGCTGCCCTCCCTTCCCATCAATCGCCAGACGGGCTGGGAAGTGGGATACTGCATCGAGGCGCTGCTGGCCTCACTAAAGCTAGCCCTATTCGGTGCGGCTGGCTAGGAGCATCACCTGCCGTCCCACCTGCTCCTCTTCTTCTTCGTCTCCCGGCCCTACACACACACACACACACACACACACACTTTTACACACTGGCACGCGCATCTGTTGTCAGGGAAGAGGTACCGCCCCATCCAAGCCAAACCCTCGCTTTCTCTTCCCCAGGATATAGCCCCCGAGGAGAGACTCTTGCCCAAACCGGTGACAGGATGAGGCTACTGCTGCGCTCTTACCTCCAGTAGTGACAGAGATCCTGGCCACCGCTCCTCTGCGCCAGGCCAGCCAGGCCCGCCGGGGTCAGCCCCGGTCTAGTCAGGATGCAACCAGGAGGGCACCCCCGCCCGCCCCCGCATCAGCTTCTGCTAGAGCTGGGAAAGCGCGCGCCCGTGATTCAGCGCCTTTCCGCTGCGCCGTTACCACGGCGACGCGCGCGCACGCGCACACGCGCCCCCAGGAATGGGCGAGCAGCAGTCCTTCTTGCCTAACTCCCGACTCCCAGCTCGGGCTCTAAAGATGGGTACCCAGGCGACGGACTCCCACCCCGCAGGCGACCAAGCAGAAGGCTTTCGGGCAGCAGGGCGGCCTGCATGCCCCACCTCCTTTCCTTCACCAACACTTTGACGGACACCGTGGTCCTAAACAGCCTGGGAGATGAGTGCCTCTTCCAAATGCCGCGGGCCAGGGTGGCGAGCACACTACTTGGGTCAAAAACCCTTTGCAAATGTCTCCCCCGAAGCAAATTCACCCCACACGGACAAGTCCCACTCCTCCAGCGGTAGCCTCTTTAGGCCCTCCTATGTTTTGAGCACGTGTTGCTTTCTGAATGAGGATGGAAACAGGTGTTAGGAGGGGCCCAGATCAACCCCACGCTTTATAGGTTAACCAGGTGCCCAAAGTATTTAGATTACATTTGCATCTATGGGAAGGTGATCATCTGAACAATAGAAAACTCATGTGGAAGACTCTTCCTTGTATTTATACTGTTTTCTTGTAAGAAAGATTCATGCATCTAGGTATGGTAACATAGGGCACAAAAGGAAGCCAGGGCATTCCTGAAGCATTCCTTGCACATCCCCATGACTACAGTACAGTGCTTAGACCTGATGAACAAGCCCCTACTAGGCTACTCCCTGGCTATGGCTGGGCCTTGGATGAGTTACTTGCTAAACCTGTTTTGTCAGTTATAAAATAGAGGTGGTAATAGCATTCCTTTAGGATGATTAAAAGAAAATGCACTTTTAAAGAATAAAAACTGGGCTTCCCTGGTGGCGCAGTGGTTGAGAGTCTGCCTGCCGATTCAGGGGACACGGGTTCGTGCCCCGGTCCGGGAAGATCCCACATGCCGCGGAGCAACTAAGCCCGTGAGCCATGGCCGCTGAGCCTGCGCGTCCGGAGCCTCTGCTCCGCAACGGGAGAGGCCACAACAGTGAGAGGCCTGCGTACCCGGAAAAAAAAAAAAAAAAGAATAAAAACTGCTTGGGACTGAAAGAGTCAACATCAGTTTGGACTAAAAAGAAAAAGGCAACTCTGCCAATTATCGGGCTGGGAGGACAGGCACAGATTAAGCCAGAAGCAAAATTAACAGGAAATATTTCCCCCAAAGTCGTGCAGCAGCTGTAAAACGACATAACAACCCCCTCTTTGAATGACTACTGCTTTCCTACCACAGACGCCCCCTTTGCTTTGCTATTTTCATCCGTAACTTGTGACACCCCACTGCTGAATTCTCCTTGCCTCATGACAGCACCCAGTCCGTAGTTAGTCCCTGCTTCTCCTAACCTGCCTCTGAAAGAGTAAGCAACAGTACCAATCTGATTCCAAGACCCTCCTTCAAAGGGAACCCAAACCTTACAAGACACTTCCATCCTTTCTCTTCTCACAGTGGCATTCCACTGTACCCCCAGAGTGACCTTTCTCACCACATCAATAAATCTGATGTACTCAGACAACAAGCCCGTTCCCAGGAGTCTTTAAATAAAAATTAAGTCATTAATACATGGGCTTAAAGTCTACATATATACATACTTACATATATATAAGCTTAGCCTAGACTTCTAAACTCAGAGCCATTACAATGAATATCTATTTTGATACATATAATACATATAATATCTATTTTGGTACTGACTTATGAAAATGTTAGTCTGCCTCCCTAGGACACAAATGTGAGGGCACCGTCTCATTTCATTTCAGCATTTATTGAGTTCCTGCTACATGCCAGACACTATAGTAAATACTAAGGATAAAATGATGTGTTTTTAGTACAGCTTTTCTGACTTCGTCTGCTTTTTATATGTTGTTGGTTGGGACATTTGTTGTTACTAAACTGCACAATAAAAGACAAGGAACTACCTTGTTTTGAAGGTGGGAGAAATAGGCCTAGCAAGATTCAAGTACGTTCCGTATCAGTGGCAAAGATGGTGCTTAGCATACTGATATATAACATTGAGTTGGAATTTCACCAAGAAGGGGGGTAAGGTACACAAAGCTACTATACTGAGAAAACTTGAGATTCAAAGTAAAAAGTTCAAGATACTGCATATTAGTAGTTTCTTAATTCTCGCATTATTTGAGAACTATTGCCCATCGAAAGCAGACCAAAAGTACTTTTGTTCCTATTCACTTCACTTATAACTTGTTTCTTAGATTTTGTCACTGTAAGGAGTAAATGGGAAGGTATTTCACTTGGATGCTGAGTCATAAAAAGAAAATGATACTCCTTCAAGTTTTTTTTTTTTTTTTTTTTTTTTGCGGTACACGGGCCTCTCACTGTTGTGGCCTCTCCCGTTGCGGAGCACAGGCTCTGGACGCGCAGGCTCAGCGGCCATGGCTCACAGGCCCAGCCGCTCCGCGGCATGTGGGATCCTCCCTGACCGGACCACGAACCCGTGTCCCCTGCATCAGCAGGCGGAGTCTCAACCACTGCGCCACCAGGGAAGCCCACTCCTCAAAAATGAACTACTGCTTCCGTAATACATGCTAAAATATTAGCATTAATACTCATTTTAAATGATTAAAATTATGATTAACATATAAGTTTTCCATTATGACAAAGCATATGTTATATATAAATTCAGCTTGTCTTTTTTTAGGTGTTTTAGTTGTTAATTTTGACACCCCTGATGAAACTAAGTTTCTGCCACTTCTCATTCTAATTATTACCGCCAGCTTTCATTTTTATACACTGAGGAAGTCAATATATTCTTGGCAATACTTGGCAGAGTGAGAAGCCACGTGGAAAGCTGTTTTCTCCCACACAAAGGTGAAACAGTAGCAGTGGAGCCAGAAACAGGAAGCAGGTAAAAACTTCAATCCCATCATGAGCACAAAAACATACTAAAACAAACTATAAACAAGCAGAATTCTTTATTTAAAGTACATTCTCTTATGGGAAAAAAATGTTTCCTTAAAGCACATGTAGAAGTATTCCTCATCCATGTCTTGAAAAAAATTCAGTTTTACAAGTAGCAAAAAAGGCTAATTCTTTTTACACATTTATTTTTCTCTTAGAAAAAAAGTTCAATGCCTCTATAAAACTGACTTTAATCATTATCAAGCCTAACTTTGCCTCTGTTGGTGACATAACTACAAACATGAATTTTTAAAAATTAACGGATTTTAAATCATGAGTTCATTTCTAGCTTACCAATTAGGCACTGTTAGCTGACAAAAAGTCTGACGTAGGATAGCTGCAATCTATTTAAATGCAGATCCAGCCAGCAGCTGTGAGCACTATTACAAGCCAGAGCTTGTAAGAGCTGATAGCCTTCGCGACCTTTCATTAAGAGGCCTCATGTTCTGAACACAGGTATGCTTTCATTTAAATAAACACTAAGATTTAGTTCTGAAATCTGAGGACACAATCCACAAAATAAAATCACAGTCGTTTTTTCTTTTGTTACAATGATCCAGTATATTAATTCCTCCATATTAAACTACCTTTCCAGACAGGTAGCAATTATATTTGCAAAAACACAGAACAAAATTGCTCAGAACATTTAAAACTCGTATTTGAAAAGCAGTTCACAATATTACATCTAAGTTGCACAGAAGACCCCAGTGATCACTAGGAAATCTACCACAGTTCAGTTTTTCCAACCCAAGGAGGTCCAAACTTCGGGGAATAATGTGGCCACCTTCTGCTGCTGCTCTAAAAAATATTCGATCAAAACGAAGCTTACAAGTAGCAGCTATTCCAAGATTAGAGTTCATTTGTGTATCCCATGTATACTGGCAATGCTTAGGTTTGCCCAAAAACTCCCAGACATCCAAAATGTTGCTGGGTAAACCACCACATTTGGTAACCTAAAAAGAAAAAGAAAGAAAACTCTTTTCAGTCTTTTTTCCCTTATATTAAAAAGGTCTTTACCATTACCACATCTAAGTGCAACTTTTCAAATCAGAATGCCACAGATTATTTACTAATGCACAAATGCACAACTAGATACAACTAGATATGTTATAAAATTATTTTACTGCATGATAATAAGTAGGTAATATAAAAATATCAAGAGAGACAGAGAGGTCTGAAATTTGCCCCTTCTCTTCTGCCACAGTGGCTTCCTAACTTTGGGAGTCAGATACAACTCAGAAGACTGAAAATCCATGGTCTCAGTTATTGCTATTAGTAGTTTTTTAAAAATGAACATTAAGTGTAAAGAAGGCAAAACTGTTACTCTAATCTATAAATTGAGAAGTATACCATTTATATGATCTAACAATGTCAAATGCCTTCAGTTTTATTTGAAATTTACTAACAACATTAACTTTTCCTCCCATTCACTCTAGGATTTAAAATTTTTTATCGTGGTAAAGTATACATAAAATTTACGAATTTAACATTACAGTTCAGTGGCATTAAGTACATTCACATGATTGTGCAACCATCACCACCATCCAGCTCCAGAACCTTTTCAATGTCCCAAACTGAAACTCTGCGCATTAAACACGAACTACCCAATCCACCCTCCCCTCAGCCCCTGGCAACCACCATTCTCCTTCCTGTCTGTATGAATTTGACTACTTTAGGAAACTCATATAAGAAGAATCATGAACATTTGTCCGTTTATTACTGGCTTATTTCACTTAGCATAATGTCTTCAGGGTTCATTCACATTATAGCATGTGTCAATACTACCTTCCTTTTTAAGGCTGAATAATATTGTTTCATGTATCAATATATGCATTTTGTTTATTCATCTGTCAATGGACACTTACATTTAGGTTGCTTCCATATTTTAGCTACTGTGCATAATGCTACCAACACAAGTGTACAACTTTGAGGCTCTGCTTTTGCTTGCTTGTATCCACCCAGAAGTGGACTTGCTGGATCATATGGAAAGTCTGTTTAATTTTTGGAGGAATCCTTACACCATGTTCCACAGCAGCTGCACCATTTTACATTCCCAGAAGCAGTGCACAAGGGTTCCAATTTCTCCATATCCTTGCCAACACTTGTTATTTTCTGTTGTTTTGTTTTTTTATAATAGTCATACTAATGGATGTGAAGTGGTATCTCATCATGGTTTTGATGTGCATTTCTCTCATGACCAATGATGTTAAACATCTTTTCATGAACTTACTGGCCATATGTATATCTTCTTTCGAGAAATGTCTAAATCTTTTGCCCATTTTTTTCTTTTTTAAATTGTATTTATTTATTTTTGGCTGCGTCGGGTCTTAGTTGTGGCACATGGGATCTTTCATTGCGGCGTGCTGGCTTCTCTCTAGTTGTGGTGCGTGGGCTCCAGAGCATGTGGGCTCCAAAGCTGTGGCACGTGGGCATTCTAGCTGTGGCGTACAGGCTCTCTAGCTGTGGTGTGTGGGCTCCACAGCACGTGGGCTCAGTAGTTGCGGCGTGTGGGCTTAGCTGCCCTGCTGCATGTGGGATCTTAGTTCCCCGACCAGGGATGGAACCTGTATCCCCTGCACTGGAAGGCAGATTCTTAACCACCGGACCACCAGGGAAGTCCCCTGCCCAGTTTTTAATGAGGTTTTTATTTTCCGTGTGTTTTTTTTTAATTGTAGGAGGTCTTTGTATATTCTGAATATTCAGATATATGATTTGCAAATATTTTCTACCATTCCATGGGTTGCCTTTTCACTCCATTGATAATACCCTTTGATGCACAGAAGTTTTTAATTTTGATGAAGTCTACCTTATCTATTTTTTCTTTTGTTGTCTGTGCTTTTGGTGTCATATCCAAGAAATCACTACCAAATCCAATGTCATGAAGGTAAAAAAGGTTGAAAAAAGAAAATCCAGAAGGAAGAGTTAGGGACAACTATGTTGGTCAAATCTTTCTGTTCTTCTTACCTTACAACTAAGAAACTGCAAATAAACAATCTTTTCTAAATTCTTCTAATCATTATTTTCTCTATACCCCTCTTGTTAACCAATATATATTGTTTTGTGTTGTCTGTTTCATATACCATATATATGTTTTCACCCAATAATGTAACAGCCCCTTCTGCCTCTGCTTCCCCTGTGCTAGGCAAGTAGCACAGGCTAAATAATCATTTGCTGAATTGCATCTGCAAGGTCACTTATACATTATGAACAGATCAAAGTCCTAGTTTTAATAGCTTTAGTCAAAAGAAACCTAAATTAGTTTCCACAGCAATAATCTGCCCATAAGCACTGAAATGACTTCATCACTCACTTCGTGATCCCTTAAATTCGTATCTCCTGCAAATATAACTGTAGTGGACTCTGGAACCTCTTGCATTTTCTTTAAAACCATTTTCAACTGATTCATTCGTTCCTTAGCATGCCCTTTGGTGCTCTCCAAATGAGAAGTCATAAGGCAAAGTTCATTTCCTGACACACTCACCTGCAACAAGATAAACAGAGTTGTTAAAATGATCCACTAACAATTAACACTGAACTTTGTTAACAGAATCAGTAATTATTCAGCTGATTGGTATGTATTTACTAAAGTGAAACTAAATAATCAGCACTGTGCTTATCCTTAAAGGTCAAAGTATACTGAGCAAGTACCCACTAATACTTCAAAACCTCCCTCGAATGTCAACTCCACTGTGAGCCCTTCCCCAGCATCCCAGGCATCAGTGGCTCCCTCCCCTATCCTCCTACAGCACGCTGTGTAGACTGTTTATAACGTCCCCTAGATTGAACTGCAGCACAATTCTCTCTCTCCTACAAAGCCCTGACTCATCTGAAAGCAAAGATGGCTCTTTTATTTATTACTATGTTACCGAGAGCCTGGCACATAGGTAACTCAAAATAATGTCAGTTAAATGAATGAATGAGAATCATTTACCATTTGCAATTAAGATACCAACAATGTAAGATCTGTCATTATTTAAACTAATTGCCTGCAGAGTCCAGTTCAAATTCTTCACATTGGGCATTCATGATCTCCTATAATCTGGATCCAACCTACTTTACCAACCTGTCGTCAGACTACCCCCTTTGTGCCCTCTACATCCAACTGAATAGAAGGCTCGTTTATAGCTACACATGCCGTCTTTCATATATACATACCCTGCTATGTACAATTTGTAAAAGTTTGCTCATGGTGGTTCTGCCACCTGCACTGTTCTTAATGTCTACATTTTACTTATTTTTCAGGGCCCAATTCAAACACAACTTCCATCATGAAACTTTCACTAAACAATGCAGCTGAAAATCATCTTCCCTTTCTCTAAACTTCCATGGTATATCATTATACCTCTCCCAGGGCATTTATGCCTTTCGTTTATTTTAGGTACTATACATACAATCTCTCCCCAGCTAATCTATGAGCCCTATGAGACCAAGATCTATTTGACTCATTTTTGTAAGACTCACAGAGTACAACACAGTACCAAGTACAGTGCATTTAAAAAAAAAAAAAAAAAAACTACTTTAGGAAGCAACTGTGGAATGTCAGCAAACTCTTATATATTAAGAAAACATCCAATGAATCAAGGATTTTATTTTTACAATTTGTCTATATTTGAAATGTATGTAAAATTTTAATTTATAAAGTTCTTTAAGACTATTTAAAAGAACCTACAAGTGAGGAGTAAATATTTTTCTAAAGACAATGGTTTTTTAAAAAGAACACCATCATGGAACTATGAAAAAAACAGTTCATTCTTGTTTTTAAAAAAACAGTCAATTTAAAAACATTACTTACATGCACACACAAAAGGTTTCTCATCATTTTTGTATTTGGAAAAGGAATAATCTCTTGGCTTTTAAATTTCAATCTCGATTTCTTCAACATTATAGCTGTGAAATAGCCTTCTTCATGACCTTCAAATGATTGCGGAAAAGAATTTAGGCTGAGAGATCAGGGGTATCTGCAGTTTATCCCAAGCTCCCCTATTGAAAATTTTATAACAAGCAGGTATAGATATATAAATGGATATAAATCTTAAAAGTAAACTATTATTTCAAAATAGTTGAAGATGGTCAACCAAGTCCCTCTGTAACTGTAAGTATGGAAGAAATATAAAAGTGTAACTGGAAGTACGGAAGAAATACAAAAATAAAAATGAATTTACATAAGTGCCCAAAACAGTTAACAGTGCTAATACCAAACCAAAAAATTTGAAAAATTTCTGAAAGGCAGAGTAGATGAGACTTAAACTGAGGCAAGTTGACATGCAGTTACTTTTCACTCGGGAAGCACCAGAAAAATCACAGTAAGTGAATAAAAAATTTAGAAAGGTATAAACTTGCAAGAAGAAACAGAAATGGAGGGGCAATGAATGAAAGCTTCCAAGTTTTGCAGAGAACAAAGTAGGTGGAGAAGTGGTAACTGGTTTATCAGAACGGAGGGGAACCTGGAAAAGAGGAACAGGAAGAGAAGGGAGGAAGAACGGGAAAGGGAGGGGCAGGGAGGAGGGCAGCAAACTAGAAAGATGGCAGGTGGGGAGTCCAGCAGGTGGAAAGGATGAGGAGAGGGAGAGGGAGGGAGGAAAGAAGAGAGAGACAGAAAAAAGAATTTTCCAGAACTGAAGGTCACAAACCTCCAGACTGAAAGGTCCTACCAAGTGTTTGGCATAATAAATGAAAAAAAGACCCCCAAAACACTGGAGTTAAAAAGAAGAGCCTCAAAGCTTCCAGAGCGGGAAGAAAGATCAAGAATTAGAATGGCATCAGACTTCTAATCGTCAATACTGGAAACTAGAAAACACTGAAATCATGCCTTCAAAATTCTGTGGGAAAATGACTTTCTACCTAGAAATCTTTGTCCAGCCAAACTATCAAGGAACTATGAGAATAAAACATTGGCATTTCCAAATAGGCTGGGATTCAAAAACTTCACTCCCCATGTGCTACTTCTTAGAAAGTGACCAGAGAATGTGCTTCAATAAAATGAGGAAGTAAACCAAGGAAGAAAGCATGGGATTCAGAAAACAAGATAACCAAAACAGAAGACAGGCAAAAGGAATCCCCAAGAGAATGCAGAAAAGTTGTCCCGCAAAGAGAGAGAGAGAGAAAAGGCAGATAGAGAGAACCCTCTCTTCAGCAATTTTGGATTAAAAAGTAAATCAAAATTAAAATCATACACTAGGTAAAAGTGAAAGTCAAAGAAAACATGAGATTTAGCCAAAAGTCATGAAATGAAGCCAAAGTGGTATATTAAATGCACTTAGTAAAAACAAAATAGATGAAAAATCAAAAACTAAAATATTCAGGGCAAAAAGGTAGAAAAAGAACAAAATAAATAAAAAGAAATTAATAAAGACTTCTTGAAAAAGCATAACCACAATGCAATCACCACACTTAAACATTTTCTAACAATTTGATTTCACCAAAAAGCTACTCAGTGCCTCAAATTTTGGCAATTTATATTTTCCTGAAAAATCATCCATTTCAACCATTTTTCCACATATGCAACATATTCTCCTATGATTTTTTTAGTATCTTGTGTCTGACTTCTTTTTCTCAAACTTACTTTATTTGTGCTTTTTCCTGTCTATGTTCCAATTGTCTAACTTTGGTTTATCTCTCACCTTGTTTTTCAAAGAAAAAGACAAGTTAAATAACAGGAAAACTGTTACCTGTAATAATCTCATAACTACTTGCTTTCTTCTTTAGGTAGGTAGAATATGGGGGAATAACTTCCTGTAGAAATACCACATCTGGGCTGTACCTAATTAAACACATCAATTTATGAAAAATATGAGGTATACCATTTCATTTGCAGCTACCTGGATTAGGAAAATGCCACAGCATAGAAGAAACACAAAATTATAGCCCTCTAGGACATCTAATATTCAATATTTATGCTGACCTTTGATAACGATAACATGAGAAAGACCTGTGCTATTTAACAAATAATACCGTAAAGATAAAATTAAAAAAAAAAACATATACATGACAACCCTTCAAAGTTAGAAGAACAGGAATCATTGACACTAGAAACCAATAATATTAAGAACCTACAATGGTCCTCACTCTTAACAGATGCTTTAAGTGTTATTTTCTTCAATCCTCTTGAAACAGTTATTATCCATGATGAAGAAAACTGAGCTCTGGAGAACTGAAGTGGCTTACAAATGGTTCCACAAGGTCACAGAGCTAGTGTGTGGCAGATACGGATCCTTTTGGTAATTTTCTTTTCATAGCAATAATTATATACAAAGTTTAGTAAGTAAAATAGTACTAGAAGGTTATGAACAAAAATTAGTGTTCCCTCTGTACCCCAAGCCACAATCCTGCTCCCAGAGGTGGTCACTCCCAGTTCCTTCAGATGTTTCCTCTGAGAGCTGGACTCTGAAGTCAGGACCAATTCCAAAGCCCATAACCTTGAACTGTTACCCTCCTTGTAGGCAGGTAAGACACATTATCACGTTACCATGACACAGATGTAATAATACTTACAAAGTTAAATAGGAACACACCCCTCGAGCCCTCTCTGGCAGATTGTTCAGGTCCAATCCATCAATATTCCAGGTAATGAAAGAGAACATGCTGCCATCTTCTTGCTGAACATTTTCAGATGTGCTGGATTTAGAACTAATGGAATCACTTGTTTCTTCCTTGGTTAGGTCAACACTGGCAAGATAAGAATGAAACACAACTTTGCAAATAATCTATAAACTGATTAATTTAAAAATTATTTTGTGACTCTCTGTAGCCCTCATTCTACAGGTAAATAAGTTTTAAGAGTCCTAAAAGTATCTGCCTATAGAAGAGCAAGAGTCTGAGGAGTGAGGAAAAATAGATTCTTACTGTGTTATCCAAATGTCTGCTCACTTAGAACCAACTCAATATCCCTCAATGACATAGGTCACTAAAATGATTTGATAAATTATGACCCCAAATCAGACTGAGTAATGTAAGATTTCCACATTTATCTGGATTCATTTTAAATCACACTTGAAATAAGATCTCATTGTGCCAGATAAATAATGGCTGCAATTCTTTGTTATTCCCCTCACTGAGAGGTGAAGTCCAACTAATACCCTTCCCCTTGAATCTGGACCTTAGTGACTTGCTTGACCAATAGAACTAGAGTTTTGTATTTATAATTTTAATAAATGTAATGCCAATACTTTAACTTCTTTACAAATTTTTTATTTTTTAATTAAAAAAATTTTTTTTTGGCCACGCCACGCAGCTTTTGGGATCTTAGTTCCCCAACCAGGAATTGAACTTGGGCCACAGCAGTGAAAGCGCCAAGTCCTAACCACTGGACTGCCAGGGAACGCCTGAAAAATTTTTTTTATTGAGGTATAATTAACAGATAATGTTATACTAGTTTCAGGCACGCAATATAATGATTAAATATTTGTATACACTGCAAAATGATCACCATGATAAGTCTAGTTAACTTTTAAACTTTTTTTGAAATAATTTCAGACTCTCAGAAAACAGTAAAAAGAATTCTACTCACCACTCATCCAGATAAATGTTAACATTTTACTTATTTAACATTTACTTGCTTTACTCTTTTTATTCTGAAACATTTGCATAAATACTTTTGAATGCATTTCCTAAAAATAAGGACATACATACATACCCTAGTACAATTATCAAAAATCAGAAAATTATCATTGATATGTTATTATATAATTTAAAGATCTATTCAAACTTTGCCAATTGTGCCAGTAATGTCCTAATCCAGGATCACATGTTGCATTGCGATGGCATGTTTCTTTCAAGCTCCTTTGATCCAGAATAGTTCTTCGGTCTTTGTCTCTCCTGACCTTGATGTTTTGAAGAATACAGGCCATTTATTTTGTAGAATGTCCTTCAGGTTGGGTTTGTCGGATGTTTTCTGAGGATGTGTATTTTCTGGCAGGAATGACACAGAAGTGATAGGGTGTCCTCCTCAGTGCATCAGGTCAGGAGGCCTGATCCAGAAGTATTGGATTTGTCTCCAGTACTGGTCACGTTAACTTTGATCCCTTGGTTTCTCCACTGCACAGTTATGACTTCCCCCCATGTAATAAGTATTCTGCGGGTAGGTACTTTGAGACTATGTAAATGTCTTGTTTCTCATCAACTTTTACCTATTAGTTTTTTTTTTTTTAATTTATCTTTTTTTTTTTGGCTGCGTTGGGTCTTCATTGCTGCACACGGGCTTTCTCTAGTTGCGGCGAGCAGGGGCTACTCTTTGTCGTGGTACACGGGCTTCTCATTGCAATGGCTTCTCTTGTTGTGGAACACGGGCTCTAGGCGTGCAGGCTTCAGTAGTTGCAGCACATGGGCTCAGTAGTTGCAGCGAGCAGGCTCAGTAGTTGTGGCGCAGGGGATTAGTTGCTCAGTGGGATGTGGGATCTTCCCGGACCAGGGATCAAACCCGTGTCCCCTGCATTGGCACACGGATTCTTAACCACTGCGCCACCAGGCAAGTCCCTTAGTTTTAGTGTCCATTGATGATTCCTGTCTGAGATAATTACTATCAAGATAGTTCCCAAATGGTAATTTTTTTTCTAACTCTCACATGCCTGCAACATTTAGTAGTTGGAATTCTACTGTGAGGGAAAGTGTTCCCTTCACTCCTGGACAAATGTATTTATATCAGTGTGGATTCTTATTCTATTCTATAGATGAAGCCTCACTCTCACTGGCATTTGATCTGAGTTCCAAGAGACAACAGACCACAGCCTCATCCATCACTTTGCTGGTTTTCTGCCAATTCATGATTCTGGGCTAGGGGACTCCTAATGCTCCTCTACCCAACCATTACTCAGCTCCACCCACATTTTTTTTGAGGGACGATTTCAGGGACTCCACCTCCTTTGTTCCAATTTCTTTACTGACTACAATTTAGGATACAACTAACAGACACTAACACAGGCTAGTCTGAGTAAAACAAAAGGATTCACAAGGAAACAATCATGTCCCAGAGCCAAGTACAGGAACACAGCTATGCCTATGGAAGTTCGATCAAGGCTCTCTCTCAATCCTACTCAGCGGCCCTTGGTTTCACTCTCTCTCTGCAGACTAGCATTCTCAGCTTCCCCATGCATAAAAGAGTATGGGTATGGGTCCCCCACAGGTACTGAGTTAACATGTACAGTCCCAGCTTGACAGGAAGATTCACTAAACACTCTTGGTCCTAATCCCAGGAGAGAGGATCTGACTGGCCAGCACGGGCTAGGTGAACACCTACTACTCTAACTGGCTCTAGCTAATACAACATGGGAGCCAGAGATATGTCACTGTGGATGGGTAGACAATTCCCCAACAACAGGCCAGGCAGATGGAGAAAGGAGCCTAATGAAATGATCTTATCACATTTAAAAGACAGTGCAGCTGAAAAGATCACAGGGAGAAAAGAGTATCTACTACGAACAGTTAACTGTAGAGGTTGCCCATACAGCTGGGAGAACTTTATATAATCAATTCATACTTATTGAGAGCTTATTACATGCCAAATATTGTATGAGACTTTGGGAAATCAACAATGTATGAAACAGATACTGGCTTCACCAAATACGTAGTCTAGTGGGAAATATAAAATACTAAATAGCGATTATAATATGAATTAAGTTGTCATGCATGATGCTATACAGAATTACTTAAGAGGAGAACCTTACCCAGACTTGGGAAATCAGGGAAAGCTTCTTGAAGACAAATCATATCTAAGCTGGACTTTTAAGATAAATGTTACTTAGCAAGGAAGGAGGAAGAAAAGGGTTCTAGGCAGAGATGATAAATATCTTTACAAAGGTTGAAAGGCAAGAAAAAATGGCCCACTGGAGAAAGGGAAAGTTTAGGGGCCTCCCTGGTGGCGCAGTGGTTAAGAGTCCGCCTGCCGATGCAGGGGATACGGGTTCATGCCCCGGTCCGGGAGGATCCCATATGCCGCGGAGCGGCTGGGCCCGTGAGCCATGGCCGCTGGGCCTGCGCATCCGGAGCCTGTGCTCCGCAACGGGAGAGGCCACAACAGTGAGAGGCCCGCATACCGCAAAAAGAAAAAAAAAAAAAAAATACTAAATAGCGATTATAATATGAATTAAGTTGTCATGCATGATGCTATACAGAATTACTTAAGAGGAGAACCTTACCCAGACTTGGGAAATCAGGGAAAGCTTCTTGAAGACAAATCATATCTAAGCTGGACTTTTAAGATAAATGTTACTTAGCAAGGAAGGAGGAAGAAAAGGGTTCTAGGCAGAGATGATAAATATCTTTACAAAGGTTGAAAGGCAAGAAAAAATGGCCCACTGGAGAAAGGGAAAGTTTGGTATGCCTGGAAGTTTTGTAGGGTAGGAAAGAGAGTGTGAAAGGAAACGAACCCAGAAATATGGTCAAACCGTGGAGGGACCTGTAAGGCACCTGGACTTTAAGAGCAGAAGTGCATGAATTGGGGAGGGAGCACTGGAATAATAGGGGCGGATGTGCAGTTTATAAAAACTATTATCCTGGCCGGGCGGCAGAGAGTAAATAAACAACAATATAAGAAGAAGACTTCCAAGTTAACATTCCTCAGTAGAGGATTTTGCCTCATTCATTTGTTTTGAAACTCTTGCTTACATATTTCCTAAAATTGGAGTCAAAAAATTACATTTCAGGTATTCCCCCACTCCCCACCCCCCGACTCCAAAGTACCTTCCAAGTGACAGCCTGGACTTCGGGGGAGAAGCGTCAGCCCCGCTGCTGCGACGCGTCTCCATCCCACGCACCAACAAAAACCCTCCACCTCCGGCTATTCAGAGGCGAGACGTGCCTCTACTCAAACCCGCCCGTCCAACTCGACTGCAGGTCCCAGGACGCCCAACGCAACCCGGTATAAACTGCCTCCGCCCTGAGTCGTCCCCGCCCCGTCATCACTCACCAGGACTCGGGCTCAAAGGCGGTATCAAGATGGCTTTTTAAAGCGCTCTCCTCCACTGCCGGCTCGAAGTAGGAGTCCAGCGCTCTCTGCAAAACACAGACACAGGGATGGGACGTGTGCGCTGCACGGACCAAAGTAAAGAGCGGGAAAGAGAGAAGCAGCGAAAGCGTACTTCCATCTCCCAGTCGTTCTCGGCCAGGTAGCACTGAGCCACGGCGGTGTCGCAACTCGCGACCGAGGCAAACTCCACACACAGAAGTCTCCGCTTCTTTACCTCGGGCTCTCCCTCCTCCCGCTCAGCCTCCGGTGCACCATCCGGACCGCTCTTCTGCTCCATGGGATCTACGCCAACTCACCTCCCTCTAACCCGGGCCGAGCGGGGAGACGCCTGAGCCTCTGCGCAGGCGCCTAGCGCCCCGGCGCTCACGAATCAACCGCCTCATGCGGAAACGCGCTCCGCTTTCGGAGGACGACAGAGCGCCTGCGCAGCCGGAAAGCGGGCCCGGGCTGGCGAAGGCTAAACAGCGCGTGCGCGCGAGGTCACAACGAGGCGCGGAACATCAGTGCGCGAGCCGTGGCCGCGGGTGCGCGCGAGTGCGGACTTGGAGTGCGTCGCGGGCCCAGAAGGCTGCAAACCTTTCGCCCTTTCTGTCCTTGTTCTTTTGCGAATTTCCGGGCTTCCCTGCTCTTCCAAGAATCATTCTTGAGTGGGACCTGGGAGCCGGCGAACGGTCCACGATGAGCTGTAAGGCAAAGAGTCTGCTGGAGGCGGTAAAGTTCTCAGGCAAGGCTCTCGGTTTTGACAGAAGTTTGGAAAAGGTATTAGAGGCGAAGACGCGGTTTCTAATGAAGGGAAAGAAAGCACCATGCTTGGTTCGTGGTGAGCGCTGAATAAATTGTCTCTGGCTAGATTCTGTTGGACTGCGTCCCTAAATTCACCTTAGTAATAATAATTACTACTTTAATGGAGCACAGTTATGTGCTAGGTGTGCCTACATTGACCTGTCAGTCTTTAAAGCGAAAACGTAAGTGGTTTAGCCAGCAAAATGGCTTAGCCAGCAAAAATAGCAGAGGAATTGCACTTTGGGACATGCAAACTGTGGCCAACCATAGGCAAGTCCTCAACTGTTCTTTTTTTTGCGGTACGCGGGCCTCTCACTGTTGTGGCCTCTCCCGTTGCGGAGCACAGGCTCTGGACGCGCAGGCTCAGCGGCCATGGCTCACAGGCCCGGCTGCTCCGCGGCATGTGGGATCCTCCCGGACCGGGGCACGAACCCGTGTCCCCTGCATCGGCAGGCGGACTGTCAACCACTGCGCCACCAGGGAAGCCCTCAACTGTTCTTTTATAGCGAGGAGAGGAGAAAGTTGAGAGGAGCTGTTCTGAACAAGTTCGCTGGAGGAGAGGAGAGCTGGGGCTGTCGGTCGTCGCATTGGTTGAGTTGCGGAGGTTTCTCAGCAGCTGGGTTGTTGCTGGACGAGAAGAAAATCTTGCTTTTTTCCTGCTGGGGTTTATAAAGTAAGCTGTGAGGAGTGGTAAGTGGGGGAAAGTTCTCCCTTCAGGGCTTCCCAACTCCATTTTGAATGAGGTATTTTATAATAATAATTTTATAATTGTAACATTATATAATTGTTATTACAATATTATAAACATTTTTAAAAGAAGTGAAATTAATTTTAGTAAAATATTCTAATCATTATATCCAAAATATTTAACATGTAATTAGTAGAAAAGAGTACTTTTTGTACTTAATCTTTGAAATCCCGTGTGAATTTTACACTTACAGCACATCTCAGTTCATACTAGCCATGTTTCAAGTGCTCAATACTGACAGGTGACTAGTGGCTACCATGTTACCGGCACAGGTCAGTACCATAGTAGGTGCTCTGTATTTGTTAATTTTATCAAAAATGGATTTTGTAGTTGTCTACTTTTTGTGTGGGAAGAGTTGCTCAGGCTAAAGTACAGGTTTATGCTTAGTGATCTATAAATCCAGTCGTGAGCATGGTTTCTCTTACCATAAATTTTAAGGTAACGTGATCTAGACCAGTGGTTCTCATTTGAAGGTGGTTTTGCTCCCCATGGGACATTTGACAGTGTCTGGAGACATTTTTGATCATCACAACTGGAGTGTGATGGGAGGGGTGGGACTGGCATCTAGTGGCTATTGGCCAGGGACGCTGCTGAACATCCCACACTGCACAGGTTCCCTCCCCTGTCCCCATGACAGAGAATCACCCACTCCAAACGTCAACAGTGCTGAGGTTTTGAACACTTGACTTAAACCATCCTCTTATCATTCATTTTTTCCTAGGTCAAAACTAGATAAATTGCTACTTTGTTGTTCTTTATAAGAATATATAAACCTGTCTTTGCACTGAAGTTTGAGTTGGTTGTTCAAATCATGCGATTTCTACATGTGTTGGCATGGAACAGAATGTGGTCTTTCTCTAAATCTCTGGTTAATAATTCTTTTTTAATTAATTAGTTTATTTTTTGGCTGCACTGGGTCTCTAGTTGCGGCGAGCCGGGGCTCCTCTTCGTTGCGGTGCACGGGTTTCTCATTGCAGTGGCTTCTCTTGTTGCGGAGCATGGGCTCTAGGCGCGCGGCCTTCAGTAGTTGTGGCACGCGGGCTCAGTAGTTGTGGCTCGCGGGCTCTAGAGCACAGTCTCAGTAGTTGTGGCACATGGGCTTAGTTGCTCCGCGGCATAGGGCTCGAACCCGTGTCCCCTGCTTTGGCAGGCGGATTCTTAACCACTGCGCCACCAGGGAAGTCCCAACAATTCTTTAAAGTCTCTTAATATAACTAGTGTGGTTTTTGCACCTCACTGGACCTTGACTGACAAAATTATTTTATGTCAAAGAATTGTCCCTTTGGTGATTTAAATATGACACCAGAGATTTTTCAAGGCAAGAAATGCTCACTTTTAAGTGCAGGATTTTAAAATGCAAGAAAATTGTTAAAACTAAATTGGAGTAAAGACGTATATGGTCTCTCAGACACACTTGTCCTCTATACCTCATTGCTTTTGCAAAGGTGAGAAGGAATAATGTTTCTGGGTGTAAGAAGCAAGTGAGATGTACAGTACTCTCGTGTCAAGTCTACTCCATCACCCCACAAAGTCAATGAATCAAGTAGAATAACACTTGAATATTTGGCTGGTAATATTCCAGTGGGAATTTTGTTTTTTGAACAGATGTTTTGACCTGGCATATAGAATCTGATAAAGGATGGTGACTTTCTGTTCCTCTAAAAATGATCTGTTGAAAAAGGCAAATTGCAAAATTAGTCCTGGTACAGATGTCAAGTCAGTGCATGAGATCATACATTAGAACTTCTTTATTTAAGCCTGTTCTCTTTTTAAAACCTCTGTTTTATCAGTGTTTATAAATACCCACAAAACCTATGTTTTATAAAACACTGATACAGAAAAACTAACACACAAAATGAATGTCCTACATGTGGTCTGTCACTCCCATCACTCCAGCCAACTGCCAGCACCAAGCACCATACATGTGAATTATGCCATCTAAGTCAACCGGCTCCTAGCAATCTGCCAGCTGCCTGTAGAAACAAGAGTGAGTCCAGGCAGGCCCAACAGAAGAACTGGCTGGCTGAGCCCAGCCTAAATTGCCAACTGACAGAATCAGAATCTAATAAATGACTTTGTTTTAAGCCCAAAAAAGAAAGTGTCCTGTTCTTGCTATACGATCACTTTTAAATCAGTCAACAAACTAAGTACTCTAGGTTATAAAGAAATGCCAATCACAATTCCTCGCCTCTAGGAGTTTATCATCTCAGAGAGGAGAAAAGTGGGTTCCAAGGAACAGTCCCATCAGATGTGCCCTGAGAAGAGTCCTATGAATAAATAATTTCAGAAAACATTGATGTTGTATACCCCCTTTTAAAAATTGTAGTAAAATACACATAAAGTTCACCATCTTAACCATATTAAAGTATTCAATAGTAATTATTGCATTCACATGGTTTACAACCATCACCACCATCCATCTCCAGAACTTTCCTATGATAACTTTTATCATAGGACTTACTATTCATTGTTGAAAATATCCGTTGATTTTTCTGTCTTCCCTCTCCTCACTGAGAGCTCTTTCGGAGCAAGTCCATAGCAGAGTTCCATCTTGCAAAACTGCAACTCTACCCATTAAACAATAACCTCATTCCCTTTTTTTCCCCAGCCCTGGCAACCCTCATCTACAGTCTGTCTCTCTGAATTTGGCTACACTATGTATCTCCTCTGAGTGGAGTCATTATATCCCTTTTATATCTTAAAACTTTTGACTAGTTCTGTGATAAACATGTTTAAACTTATTATGTTTAAGTTACTTGCCAGTGGAACTCTTTCCCCCACAATAACACATGTGGAAGAACATATCTCAGGTGAGATCCGGAAATACCATGTGGAATCCAACACACAAAGAAATAAGGGAGGGCAGTTCCGAAGCAAGGTAAAATTGTGTAGAGTCATCCTTGTGGAAATGAGAGGTGAAGATGTGTAGGTGAATGAGATGTCTCAAGAGGAAGAACAGACTAGAGAGAAGCATTAAGGATTTAGGACTGAACCTTGAGGACATACAGGGTTGAGAAAGATAAGGAGCCTTTGAAGACTATAGAAATGATTAGGAAGGTAAGAATTGACCTTATACTTACTAGAAAAACTTTGAGGCTTTGGATCTACCACAAAAGGACAGTAATATTATTTAAAATTTATCAACATGATATGCCAATAGATATTTCTGGAATACTGTTCCTCAGTGAACAGAGATTATTTAAACTGCTTTGTTGCTGTTTGACTTGTGGCATTATCGCAACTGGCTCACCATATTTACATTCCTGCAGAGCATAATTCCTTCCCGGGAATGACTCTATATTCAGGTACCACATTCCAAACTAGATCAGCTGCAAAAATTCTACCCAAGTTTGTGCTTTCCCTCTTGAGAGGAGATCTGGAGGAGTGGATAGCCCCAATCCTCAGTCTGTAGGTGGTGAGGACGTTCCTCCTCTATTAGCCCCTCTTTTCCAGGTTCAAGGCAGCAGAGAAGCTGTATTTGAGAGAAATCTTGCCAATGTGATTGATGTGACAGAGGCCTTCATAGCATCCACCTTTATAGGCATTCTAGAATAATTTGATAAAATCTGCCATTTGCCAGCCTTTGGGAAAAAATACAGGGACACTCAGCACATCTCTCACCATCACCAGCACTCCAGTGAACAAGAGTAGTTGTTCAGCTGGCTAAATCTTCAGGGAATATTTAATTAAATTCCTCTTAGCTCTTCCCTAGGGCTTTGTTTTGCCTCCCATGGCACCCATTTGCTAACTTTTATTTTTGGTTTTCTCTTATAGCCTCTACTGGTTCATACACTCCCTATTTTTGGATCCTCTACCTTTGACCCAATTGGCCCCCATTTTTACTTTTATCTTTCAGTGTCCTTTTCAAATAGCACCCACTGTCCCTAGAAAGACTTCCCTGGCATCTCCAACTGTCTTCCTCTGATTCACTTCTATACCTTGGCTAACTTTTATCATAGGACTTACTATACATTATTGAAAATATCTGTTGCTTTTTCTGTCTTCCCTCTCCTCATTGAGAGCTCTTTGAGAGCAAGTCCATAGCAGATGCTTAATAAGCATCTGTCAGTGCCTAGTGAGAATGCCTTTCACATAGAAGATAGTCCCTGTGGTTTGTTCAATCAGTTGCTGAAGCTACTAAATGTTGGGCATATTGTTGTAGAATGCTCTTAGCCGACCTTCAGATTTGAATGTATTCATTCATTCAACAAACATTTGAGTATCTACTATGTGCCAGGCACCATTCTCGGCACCAGGGATATACCAGTGAACAAAACTAACAAAAACCCTACCACTCGTGGAACTTATGTTGTATTGTGGTAAATCAAACACTGAACAAAATAAGTAAATAAAATATATAGTATGTTAGATGGTAATAAGTGCTATCAAAGAAAATAAAGCAGAGAGCCATGATAAGCAATATTGGGACAGGAGAGTATTTTTCCCTGAAATATGTGTTTCTGTGGAATTATTTTTTTGAAAGTTCAGTTTTAAATACTGTCATCTTGGAAGATGTCACTGAAACAGTAAAGATCTGCACGTAATAGATACTCCAAGGGGAAGATTGATCCAGGCAGGGGAACAGCAAACATAAAGGCCCTGGGACTTTACCACACTGTCTGCTTGCAGTGTTTCAAGAGGATTCCCAAGGAGACTCGGAAGGGACGATTTGGAGATGAGCTAACCATGTATGGCTTCACTGTGTAAGGACTTTGGTTTTTACCCTGAGTGGAATGGAGTTCCATTAGAGAGTTTTGAACAGAAGAGTCATATAACCTGACTTGCATTTTAAAAGGAGCACTCTTGTCGCTAAGACTGAGAATGGACAAAAGGTGGGCAAGGGCAGAAGGAGGGAGATAACTTGGGAGGCTTCTGTAACGACGGGAGGGGAATGAGGGCTCGGATTCAAGTGGAAGTATAATGAGTGGTGATGGGGGCTGGGAAAGTGATTGGCATTCTGGACTTGTTTGAAGCTAGAGCTGACAGGCTTTGCTGATGAGTTGGATAGTGAGATAGGAGGGAAAGAGGAGTGATGACTCCAGGGTTTGGGGCAGTTCTGTATACTGGGGTATCTGCCCTGAGAAGGCCTTTTATCTAACTACCTTAAATTGGTCATGGCTTACATCACTCATTAGATTTATCACTATTCCCTTCCTGTAGAGTTGCTACATACATCTTGCGCACTCATATCAGGGGACTCTGCTGTTTATCTGGTAGCTGGGACTTTTACAATCAGTCAGGTACATTGGGGCATGCTCAGAAAGGAACTGAACTGCAGAGTAGAAGGCAGGGGATCTGATGGGATCATATTCACCTTCAGAAAAGCACCTTCAGGGTTGTTCCGGCCTCTAAAAATAAGCCAAGCGAAAGTTCTGAGAACCAAGCGGGCTGGAGTCATCTTCATAGTTGTGGCATTTTCAGTAATAACTAACATTTATCGAGCCCTCTGAGCCAGATGCTGCACTAAACATTTTACCTAAATTATTTCGTTTAATCCTCAGGACAACCCAATGAGGCAGGTACTATTATTATCCCCATTTTACACATGAGAAAATAGAAGCTTAACTTTTCTAAGGCCTCACAGCTAGTAAGGGGGATCTAAACCCAAGTTGTCTGCTCCCTGCCTGTGTATTAACATTGTATTATAGTACCTACCCTTAGAGAAACTGTTCTGTATCCTGAGTGAAACTGGCACCAAGCGTAGCCTTTGGTGGGCTTGTGAGTCTGAATGACTGGTGGGCATTGCAGAATAAGAGCCAGCAAAGGGGATGTGGAGTGGCTAGTGGAGGAGGAAAAGAATCCGGAGGTGTGAACGTGGGAGTTCAGGAATGGCCAGAAAACAGTTTAGATGTTGCAGAGTGCTGAGAGGTCAAGTGAGGGACAGGCTGAAAAGCATCCAGTGAATTTAGTAATTAAGTCATCCTTGATCTTGGCAACAGAAACAATTCCAACTGGGCAGTTTTAAGCAAATCCATGTGAAACTATCCAAACCAACTTTCAGTTTGATGGTTGTGTTTGAGTCACAACTTTGATAAGGATGAGAATTAAAATGTTTTAATCACCTATGATATGCCAGGCCCCGTTCTAACTTAATTTGAATTTTATCTTAATCTTTATAAAACTCTAGGAGGGTACTGCTATCATTTTCACTTTACAGCTAAGGAAACCTCAGTTAAGGATCTTGCCTAAGGGGCTTCCCTGGTGGCGCAGTGGTTAAGAATCTGTCTGCTAATGCCGGGGACACGGGTTCGAGCCTTAGTCCGGGAAGATCCCACATGCTACGGAGCTACTAAGCCCCTGCGACTAAGCCCATGCACCACAACTACTGAGCCTGTGCTCTAGAGCCCACGAGGCACAACTGCTGAGCCTGTGCGACTAAGCCCGTGTGCCACAACTACTGAGCCTGCACTCTAGAGCCCGCGAGCCACAACTACTGAGCCCACACGTCTACAGCCCATGCTCCGCAACAAGAGAAGCCACTGCTATGAGAAGCCCACGCACCGCAATGGAAGAGTAGCTCACGGTCCCTGCAACTAGAGAAAGCCCGCACAGCAACAAAGACCCAATGCAGCCAAAAATAATTAAAAAAAAAAAAAAAAAAAAAAGGATCTTGCCTAAGTCTGGCTCCAGAGCTAGTACTCTTTAACTATTGGTCTCATCAGCTGTGTAACTAAGCTACTAAAACATACATTTATTATAAAACTGAAGTGTTGGACTGATACAGCAGCATGGCTGAACCACAGTTCTTGAATAGCTTATGCCCTTTTATGGCCCCTTAACAGAATTTCCAACTATTTTTCTTGCTGTTGCCACCCCATCACACTGCCACCTTCTATCTTACTGTTTACCTCTTCTCCTGCTGATAGGCAGTGCATTTTTACATCCTCCTCAGACACACTTCCTCTGGTATCTGCACTGTGTCACGTATGAAATCAGCTGTGTCCATCATCAGGGCAAATTGCTTTGAAAACAGCCTCCTTTACAAATACACAAAATTCTCATCCACTAATATGACCTGTTCGCTGTGCTTCTGTGCATACATATGGTCTTTCGCATTCCATCTCCTTGGTTGACTCACGTTTTTACATACGTGCAGGTTTTCTCATGCCATGTGCCACACTCCTTGAGGCCCGTTACAGACACCCTTACAGAGCCAGAGACATATGTTTCTTTATCCATTAGCAGAGGCCGTGTGCATGCTGCTCAGCAATCAGCAGCAGTCCCAACGAGGCGGTGACTCTTAAAGACCAGAAAGATTGGAAACCTCAAGGTCTAAGAATAATTCTGGGTTCTGGGCAGAGCTTCCTATTAGGGACAGTCTCCTTCATTGCTGCTGACTATTAGGGATCCCTTCTCAATGTCTTTACTGAAAAGCCAAGTGAGGAAAGGAGAGACTGTGTTCGTCACCTGAAGCATCTCTCTCTGTGATGGAATTTGAGCCTGCAGGTCAGGGGTGGCAGGGGGGGATGCTGTGGTAGCATGAGTCATATAAACTCACGTGAATGCCTGAGGTGCAGGGAAGAGACAGTACACTGCAGGCATACAGAAAAGGGGCACATGATTATATGAGCGCATGTCCATTTAAGACCATTTTTATGCTAAACTGAGGAGTCTGCTGTGTCAGACTGGGCTGAGCCATAAAAGTTCTTGCCAATCTATTGCAGTCATCCAACCTGCAGGATTATTGGGGCCATGGCAGCTATATTTCTGATCCCATGGCATCATAAAAGGCTACACACCCATCTTCCTCCAGATGCATGAGGTCCTAGTTGTCTGCAGCAGTCCAGGTGAGATGTGAGGGGAGGCAGTTTTGCATTAGTGGTTAAGCCAGAGACTCCTGGGTCCAATGGAGATAACACTATCTACTTCAAAGATTTGTGAGGATCGAGACAGCGTCTCAATGCCTGTAAGACAATGCCTGTACATTTCTGAGCATGGTCTGTAACACAAAGTTAGCCGTGTGCTAACTAATAAACACGTGTGCTCTCTACAGCCTATATCTTGACTGAGATCTATTTTTTTTTTAAAATACTGTCCTCCCCCAGCCCCATTCTTCATCAGACAGGTAGCTCTCCATTGGTTTCTTCCACCACAAGACTGTTTGTTAGTTCTGGGAGGTTGGGTAAGACATCCCTTCATTGTTGTCTTCCATTGGTTTACTTATTTTTACTGAGGGAGACAAGAATCGGCAACACAGGGAATTCCCTGGCGGTCCAGTGGTTAGGACTCCACACTTTCACTGCTGAGGGCCCCGGGTTCGGTCCCTGGTCAGGGATCTAGGATCCCACAAGCCATGCAGCCCAGCCAAAAAAACCAAAAAGAATTGGCAACACATAAAAGCATTTCTCTGCCATATCTGACTGACCAGTACAAAAGTATTTCTATTCCAACATACCTTTTCAGCCAGTTTTGTATCTTAGTATGTCCTTTGTCCTTTCAAGTTGTGGAAAAAGATAAAAATTAAAATCAGTATTTTGGGGGACTTCCCTGGTGGTCCAGTGGTTAAGAATCCGCCTTCCAACGCAGGGGACGTGGGTTTGATCCCTGGTCAAGGAACTAAGATCGCACATGCTGTGGGGCAACTAAGCCCATGTGCTGCAACTACTGAGCCCGCACGCTGCTACGAAGATCCCACATGCTGCAATTAAGACCTGATGCAGCCAAAAAAAACCAAAAAACAAAAAACAAAATCAGTAGTCTGCAGTAGAAAATCCAATTGACATTTGTTTTACCTTTTGTCATCCCAGCCAAAGTTAGATAATAAAATGGAACTTTAAGAACTGACCTCTACTAAACACACCATACCTTAAAGTTACACTAAACTACCTTTGGTGACTATGATGCTTTCCTATTCGATTCTATTTCTTGAACTGCCTGGCTTTTTCCTGTCTTCACCTGCCTAACTCCTGCCCGCCCTTCAATCCACAAATAATTCCCCAGGATGCCTTTCCTAATGTCTCTTCCCTGAAAACATACTTTGATAAGTAAGATCCTTACTTCCAGCAACCTGTATTTATCCTATCTGCAGTAATTCGCTCTACTGCAGTGTGCATGTGTCTATTCCTTTAAACTGGGAACCCCTTAAAAGCAGGGATTAGATCTCGTTCATCTTTAGATTGCAGTGCTTGACAGACTTGGGTAAATGCCCCCAATAAGGTGAGTTTACACCTTGGGCTTGCTTGGTGTGTATTATTAGTTTATGAGGACATCTTGTGGCTAGGTCATTTATTGTATAGACTTGATCCCGTTCTAACGTTTACTTTTCCGTTGATTTACCCATTAAGCAAAACATGACATATTATTTAGGATGGTTCATATTTTATAGTTGTTTCTGTTTTACATCAGGGCCTTCTAGGGGATAAACAACAGCAAACAACTAAAGTCATAGTTTGTGAAATGCTGAAATGTCTTCCCGGTGGGAGCATAAAGGACGCTGAATACCTAGAGATTCTATAGTTAGCAACTAGGGAGACTTGGAGGTGGACAGACCTAGATCTGAATCTCAGTTCTGTCTCATCCTGGGTGACCTTGAGAGTAAACCACTCTGAATTTAAGTTACACAAACTGGAACTAATCCCTTCCTTGTTATATAGTATATGGAAAGACTTTGGCACAGTGCCTGACATGAACGTGCTCAGTAAATGGTAGTTATCTAGAATTAAACCATTTAATGCTTGAGACATCCTTTCCTGTATCTACAAATAGACACATCAAATATTCATCCATATTCTGCCTGAACACGTCTAGTGACAGTGAGAATTACGTTGCTGGATGCAGCACATTCCATTCACAGTTTGGTTCCAGCTTCTAAATATTATCTATGATGTTTTTTCCTAGTAATTTAGATAGGATATAAGAAACATATTTCTATTATTTTTCTTTAAGTTTCCTTTCTAAAGATGTTTGATATAACATTTAAAATTCATTGTTCCACATTTTATCTTTCATATAATTTTTTCATTATGATACTATAAATGGGGCAGGACCTTAAAAGCAGCAATTTAACTTTGCTGGCTTCTATCAAACTTTTTTATATTAAAATAGGTTTGTGGTATAAGCTTATTAATTCTAGTAATGCATTGAATTACTCAATTTCTTCTAGTAAATGGTTTTAAACCATTCATTATGAAGTCATTCTAAAAAATTACTTTGTGCAAAAACTAGGGAACATCCAAATTAAAACTATAATGGGTTAACAGATCACAAGGACCAGCTGGCTTTGTTGGTGCAAAATTTCTAAGGAGACATTAAGAGATGCCAGGTTGTTGTACATAAGGCTGAAAAGCTCAGACGGAATGTTTGATTTCTGCAGAGGAGTGGAGATTAAGAAAAACTACTCCTGTTTTTCCCTAAATATTCCTTTTAATTTCAAAACAGTTTACATCAGAGTTAACTTCTATCAGAGAGAGATTGGTAACTTGATTTTCAATTTCTGAATCAATTTTTGGGGGGTGACTTGGTTTAATCCAATGATAGTTCTTGTTAGGCTGTTTGGGCTTTTCTAATACCACCAAATATTCAAAATTCTTTTTTTTTTACACTTAGGTGACTGTTGTTTCTGCTGTCCCTGGGAAAGTGATTTGTGAAGTGAAAGTAGAAGAACAGCACACCAATAAAATGGGCACCCTCCACGGTGGCATGACAGCCACCTTAGTGGATGCCGTATCGACATATGCTCTGCTGTGCACAGAAAGGGGAGCACCCGGAGTCAGTGTCGACATGAACATAACGTAGGTATCCAAACTGTACCCCAAATAACTTTGTCCAATGTGGTAACTCATTTCAAACAAACGAGACTAAACACGTTTGTAACATAAATAAAGCACGAGGTGCCCTTAGCTGGTCATCCTTAAATGCAGCTATAGATTTGCCTTAAAATATTCCATGGTTTTAGAATCTAGAACTAGAGGAATTAATTTCTAAGTACAATATATATCAGTAATAATAAGTAATCAGTAATACAACCAGTAATAAATGGGGAATGATCTAAACACTCAAAAAGGCAAACATTCAGCTTCTAATATGCATACTGGTGGGGAAAAGATCATCACAAACTCACGGTTTGTAACTGTTTTTCATACAATCCTTAAAAGTGCCACTTGTACAAATGTCTCATGAAGGTTGTACTGAGTACCTATAGAGAAAAGCTAGAATAAAAATCAAAGAAAAGTTGAGGAATCCTTCAAGTACACGTCGCCATTGCCTTCTAACAAGGTGAACACAAATGTCCAGTTTTGCAATACTTCGTGTTTTCCTGCAACTGCACAGACATGCCCTCAGGATAAGGAAGCAGAACCCCAGGTGTCAGGTTTGTCACTCACTGTTGTGAAGATGCCTGCAGGGGCCAAACACTTCCAGATGCAAAAAATTAAATTCCCACATTAACTAGTACTGTTGCCAGTGTCCCGCTCACTAAAGAGTGCAGGGCCCGGGGACTTAGTTTCAAGACAATTGATTCTTCCACCTAAGCAAGAGAAGAAAGATTTTTGTTGGAAGGGGAGGCAGGGGTTAGGGTGGGAAAGCCAATGTGATGTATCACAAGGGCAATGGAAATAATGTTATCAGGTTTTTAAACAATCGAAATCTCTTTTTAGGCTAACTTAACTTTCAGTCCCTCTCTACTATGGAAATAAATTGAGAGTGCAGTAAGCAAATCACAGGACAAGATGCAAATGGTGTTCTGAAATTAAGATGTACAAAAAGAAGGATCTGCTTGGGCACTGGTGAGCCTATTCAGCAGTCCTTACCTTATTCCACATGATAAGGGTAAGACCACTTGATGACTCTGCTTTGCCTTAAGACCCTCTATTACGAGCAGAGAGATCTTCCAACCTAGCACTGCATTTCATGATCTTCTGAGATACTGCTGCTACAATCCTAAAGGATTTTTAATAAGCCAAACATAATTTTGGCCTTTCAAAGTATGTGTTGCCAAAGTACTGGCCACCATCAAGAGCTGAGATCCAAAAGGGCCTCATATTAATTCCTTATAGTTCTTATTAAGTCACTTTAGAGTTGAATAAATTCTGCATATTGATATGACAAGATATTAACACCAAGTGTTACTTCACCTAGGAAGTTAAGCCAATTAAGTGAAAGCTCAAGGAAATCCCTAGCCACAAATAAGTATGAAGCGGGAAACAAAAAAAAAAAATAGGGCAGTACGGGGAGGCGGGGGCAGTTGAAAACCCCTTCTTATATTTTTGGGAAAAGAAATTTGTGTGCATAAGGAATCAGTAAGATATAACTTGGTCAGGACCAGCCATTCAAATTAGAAAGGATATTATTCTTAAACTATTTAGGAGTAAATAAGTAACATAAGGCTGTTATGAGATGCATACAACTTTCTCTTTTAAAAACTATTTGCTGTTAACTAAATTTAAATGTTTCTTTTCAAGGTACATGTCACCTGCTAAAATGGGAGAAGATATAGTGATTACAGCACACGTTCTGAAGCAAGGAAAAACACTTGCATTTCTTTCTGTGGATCTGACGAACAAGGCCACGGGAAAATTAATAGCACAAGGCAGACACACAAAACACCTGGGAAACTGAGACCAGCAGGGTGACCTAGAGAAACTCAACAATGAATGTCCAGAGTAAATCTGACTTGAACAAATATAATTTTCAAAATAAATTAGCACAACCAGAAGTGGCTAAGAAATATTTTCTTTGGGGAAAATGCCATAGAGATCAAGTGGAATATAGGATAGAGTTGCCTATATTCTAAGCCTCTTTAGTTTTAGTTTATAATCATACATGATACTTAGATGAAAACATTCTTCGCTCAGAAGTGTTTTGAAAACAGGTAAAGCAAAGCTAGCAGGGCCGTTTTGAGATAAGATTACCTTGAAACTAAAATTCAATATTAAGATAAAGGAGAAATACAAATTAACGATTAATCCTTAACAAATTGTAGGTCCTTCTCAGCTCTAAAATGTTACATTTTTTTAACCCAATTTGAAGATTATGGAACTTCAAAATAGTTGAACCATAGGCCACACTGGAAAATAAAAGACTGAGTAGTACTCAACAAAGTTTAAGGCTAAGCACATTAGTGATAAATAGTCCAGTGGATGCACTGCTTTTCTGATTGAGAATTTATTACAGGATTGGCATATTTTATAGTGGTGGGGGGAGCATACTATTAGCCCCTTTTCTCATACCTATGATAAAACCATGCAGATCTTGAATCTCCCCATCTGCAGTACTGGAAAGTTCACAAATTGTTCAGTCCATTTCTCGAAGTTCTCCTGACTATGGCATTCATAATAGTTGGTTTCTGCCATCAGGGGGTCTTAGTTAACATTTCATGACTGAAGATCGTACAGTTCCAAAGCAACTTTGGAAACTGGAAACACAGTCAACAGTTAAAGGTTTATTATCCTTTGGTTGTATTAGAATACATGCTGATCTGTCTGCTGAAAGGACAGAAGCAGACTTGATAGTAGCAGTGAGCACACAGGAAACCCAGATCTAGTATTGCCCACTAAAAGTAACTTGGGCTCCTTGGAGAAATACCTGATTTCAGAGCTGGGGGCTCAGATTGGGAAATACAAGATGAACATATCTTGTGCTTTGAAAGTAAGGAAGTGCTCAAGAAAATGAGAGGCATGAAAATTATACAGCATTGAAAAGGAAGGGAGTCCATACTGTTTAGGTAATAATATTGAATAAACAGCAAAGACAGGAGAGTTCTTCCTTTTAACAGAATGCTGGTAAATGTGGAGGGGTAGATATAAAATAATAACTATAAAATTGGGAAATAGGACATCACATTGACCAATTAAAATGAAAACAGTGTACACTGACAGTGTGTTTCTGGATATTAACTTTAGGGGGCATAAGGTACTTACATTGGGCGTTGGCCAGGATACATAATCCAAATCTAACCATGAAGGAACATCACTCAAATGTAAAATAAGGACACTCTGTGTTTTAAAAAATTGGCCTGTACTCTTCAAAACTGTCAAGGTCATTAAACAAAAGCTGAGGAACTGTTCAAGATTAAAGGAGACTAGAAACATGACAACTGAATGCAATGATCCTGTACAAACTATAGGGAGATAAAAAAAACATAATCAAAGATAGGAGGACAATCAACAAAACTGAAATATGGATGGTAAATTAAAGTATATCATTGTTACATTTGAGTCTGATAATTTTACTGTGGTAATAAGAATATCCTTGTACTTGGGATATACGGAGTACTGAGGGGGAAGGGATCAAATTCCCAAACAATTCAGAAAATATATATAAATATATGGAGAAAGACAAAACGTCGAAATGTCAAAAGAGTTATTTTGTGGGTGAAGTTTATACAGGAGCTTTCTGTATTACTTATAACTTTCCCAATTACAATTATCCTAAAATAAAAACTTTAACGCTACAGAGCCAGACAGCCAGGTTTTAAATCCTCCCCTACTCACAATGCGTGTGGGCAAGTTCCCAAACCTCTGCATCTAGATCCCCTCAAGGTTGTTAGGTTAAGATTAAGAGCTTAGAACAGTACCCAGCCATGAGAAAGTGTTAATTTCAAATAGATTCTAATTTTAAATTGATCAGAAAACATGTGAAAAATTATTCTGAAATTAAGAATATTTTTTTCTTTTCCATGAAGCCAGGCATAAGGCCAGGATGTTAAAAGCTGACAAAATATCGATTCCCATACCTGTTGAAATTATAAACCCAACTTCTCTTGAGTTTACTGTTTAGCCATGTTTATAAACCCTCCTAAGGTCATCAATAACGGGTACCCAAGCGACTTAGAAGAAAAGTTACCACTTCGAGTTTTGTGTATTCACCTGAATAGTCAGGGAACTTTCACCTATTTTATTTAGGTTTTCATTTATTCAAATTCCAACCAGAAGCTAAATACAATTGGAAACTGGTAAGCACTAAGTTTTACTCCAAAGGAGTAGGATCATTCAGATTTACTCCGATAAAAGTATGCAACCCTTAAGCAAAGCTTTTCTTCATTTAAAAGAAAAATAAAACCAAAAACCAAAATAAACTATACAGTAGTCTTTCCTTATGTTCATTGCACAAAATGAGTTCTCCTTTTAGAACTTTGACACTCAATGGTGTTTTTGTATGTTTTCACAATTTAAAATCCCAACTTTAGTAACTTTTCTACTTCAAAAAACCCTAAGTTTTCCTTTAGGATGGTGTAAAAACCAGTATTTCTGCACAATTCACTGGAATTTTTTCCTTTATAATAAAAATCTCTTTTTAAAACAAAAAAACAAAACAAAAACCAAAAGGAAAGTCCTCTACCTATTATGGTTTCTGCAGCTATGAATGTATTTCTCAGTTTCATAGCTGCTTAGCTACTTCAGACTCCAGATCTGCTTTAATGTGTATAACTGTATCCACACTCAGCAGAAGCTCTTTCATAACAGCAACTTGGGGAAAGAGATCTGGAAATAAAATACATATATTTATGAGTACCAGGAAACAAACATGGCCCAGTAATATATGAGGCAAGAATGCCTACAATGAGATGCTTTTTCCATTTAAGATTTCTTTCCCATGGTTGTATTCTCTTTTTTTTAAACAACCACTTCTGGTCATTAGAATGAATCTGACAGTGCTCTGGAACAATGTGATTATAGCAAAGCTGTAAGTTTTTAAAATGTTATTTATACCTGTTACATTCACTTCTCACCCTCCAAATACTGATGACAGATGTCAAAGAGGCAAAAACCAGCACAAATGGAAAGACTATCAAAAATGAGTATCACCTTGTGCTTTCAGATACATTTAAGCATTTCAGTGTACAATAGTCCTTTCATTTCACATTTTTAGTAAGATGCTGATGCAGTGCAGCAAATATGCAAAGCATCTTCTTTCACACAGTCTGTGCAGAAGACATCTAATTTAAGTTCTGAGATACAAATGATAAAAAAAAAAAAAATCCAGGATGAACAAGTTTCAAAATGCATAGTGTTCTGTGCATGAGTCCATTTTCTTTAAACTCTGAAAGAATAAAGTGGTAAGAAAAAAAGAAAAAAAACTGCTGCTGCACTCTCTGATCTTCTCCATTTTGCTGGTCAGCGCTCTATTCTGGCATATAAGGATGGAGGTGATCCTCTATGGTGCCAACTGCCCAGTGGGTAAGCTGCTCCTGTGGCAGGTAGAGGCAGATGCTGCATAACTTGAAGATTGTAGCTTTGTTTTTTGGAGTCTGGAAGGGGAAACATTTTTTTTAATATTCTTAATAAATAAAGACTTTAACATAAATGACTGATTATCACATGACGTCCATCTCCCACAATTTATTAAGCACTTATGGACACGGTAACAAAGCATACAGAGTAAGGGAAGAAATTATGGTTCCCATCCATAGGGACCTTAGCCTAAATAGGACAGAACCTTGCCATACAAAATAGAGAAAACAGAGTAAACATGATTATAAACTAAATGTTTACAGAGTTTATGCAGAATAAAAAATTGAAAGTTAGGAAAGTCAAACACAGACTACTTGCTGAAAGAAATTAGGGTTAAAAGCATTTCATGGAGACAGATTTGAATAGAGGTTTGCAATCACATTTGTATACAGAAAGACAGCAGATGTGGTGAGTAGATGGTAGAGAGATTAGAAATAGGTAAAAAAGATTTAAGTGTATCCTGCGGGAAAGGACTAGAAGGCCAAAGTATTAACAGTTAAATCAAACTCTTAAGTATTTTTAAAAAGCAGTTACTATTTTAACATCTAATATCTGATAAACAAGTGCTAGGTGCTTTCACAAATAACCACTGCTAGTAAGTGGAAGACGAAATCTGAACCCAGAACTGCCTTCAAAGTTTTGCATCTTTTCACTATAGCACCTCTTAAAAAAAAAAGGCGAAAGACTGCCTTTGCCAATGTCTGAAGCAGACTAGCTACCTACATATGTAAATGAACCTATACATATATATTTTTTCATTTTAACTTTTAAAACAACCTATGACTGTTCAGACTCTAGGCATGTGCCTCTATGCCACTGTGCATTCAAAATTCTTTTTTGCTCTAGCCTTTATCATATATTATATTAGGATATAAAGGGCAGAAGATCTCTGCTAGATGATTTTTATCAAATTTCTTAATTTCTGGATTTCCTTAGCTATAAAATGGGAGTAGTAAGATCTACACCTCAGAAGACTGCTGTGAGGATTAAATGAGCTCATACACATAAAGCTCTTAGTATAGAGTCTGGTACATAATACAGTTGACCCTTGAACAACAAACATGGGTTTGGGCTGCTCAGGTCCACTTACATGCAAATTTTTTCCAATAAATATACTGGAAAAATTTTGGAGATGTGTGATAATTTGAAAAAATAGACAAACCACACAGTCTAGAAATATCAAAAAAAGTTAAGTGTCATGAATGCATAAAATATATATACAGATGGCCCTTGAACAACACGGGGGGTGGGGCACCGACCCTACCTGCAGTTGAAAATCTGCATATAGTTTACAGTCTTCCCTCCATATACACGGTTCCAGATCAGCAGATTCAACCAACCACGAATTCAACCAACTGCGGATCATGCAGTACTGTAGTATGCATTTATTGAAAAAACTTCATGTATTATGTGGACCAGCGCAGCTCTAACCTGTGTCATTCAAGGGTCAACTGCAGACCCTAGTCTATCCTTACATAGGCATAAGGTGAGTGACATTTAATATATAATTAATGTGTTAGTTTTCTACCTGTTTTATTGCTTTGCTTTCAAAGGATTACATTACCATACAGTATGCCTCTCTCACAACTGGAGAAATGACATAGCCTGTAAGTGGCTTTTTAAAAAATGTTACAATGTTTCTAATACTGTATTATGAATATGACTATAATACTGTATGCCATAAAACTTTCATAATGATTCATTCATTAGCATTCGTTAGTGGACAGCTAGGCTACCAAGAAGCAATCGTATCGATTACACTAGGCTGCCATAAAGCAACCATACTGCACTTCTTCAATATCAATATATGGATCATTATACCTGTAAATAAATATGAATTTCTTTTTCACATTATCCTTTTTGATGTCTAATGTTACTAATATAATTAGTAGATGTTACTAATATAACACCTAGTGTTTTGTATCATATAAAACAATATTGTAGTTACTGACAATTCATCTTGTAAATAAAATTCATAAACTTAGGTATCAAATACAGTACAGTACTGTATTTTCTCTTATGATTTTCTTAACATCTTCTGTTCAGCTTTATTGTTAAGAATACAATATATAACACACATTAACATACAAAATATGTGTTAATCGACCATTTACATTTATTAGTAAGGCTTCCAGTCAACAGTAGACTAGTTAAGTTTATGAGTCAAAAGTCATATGCAAACTGTACAGGGGTTGGCACCCTTAACCCCTGAGTTGTTCAAGCATCAACTGTATACTATAGGCGGTGGCCACCACTATTATATCAATTCCCTCATGAACTAGTGGAGGTTGATTCTTCCATATAATGCAAATACAGCAACACATCTCCAGCTTATGAAGATCAAGAACAGAACCTGAGTGGAAGAAGGGGACTAAGAGCACTAAAGAACAAATTCATCTACAACTAGGGGATACCAGTGATCCCAGTTTGCCCAGGACTGACTGAGGGGTTTCTAGGACTTGGGACTTTGCAGTATTAAAACCAGGACATTCCAGACAAACTGAGACTACTGGTCACACCCTACCTACAACCCAAATTTAGCTTATGAGCTTATAATTTTCTTTTCATTAAAAGGATTCAAGCTGTTTGCTTCATAAAACATTAAGAACACCTGACCTCGATACATAAAGAGATGATTTGTTAACTTATTTAGCCAAGAAACTCCTTCAATTCACTAGTCATTTCTATATAGCATTATTGATCTCATATATATTCACGTGAAAATGAAGTTGCTACACTAGTGTATGTTATTATTAAATCTTCTATGACTAAAAATCTCTGTTGTGGATTTCACAATATAAGTCAATACCCTGCTATACAGTATTTTCTCAACAAGTAACTCAAATGAAAGTACACTACAGGCAATTAAAAAGGAAAAAAGAGTCAACTAAAAAGTATTCACCAAAGGAGAGCTGAGGTAAAGAAGAAACTGAGAACAAACAAACAAAAAGGCCAAAACCTAAAACACCCCACCTAAATTGTATGGTTCTTCTATCAGTTTTATCAGATGCTTCCAGTGAAATTAATCTTCTTCTTAATTCCCAGTTTTTTAATTTGTACCTACACCATAATTACTTAACTTTTTACAAGATGGAAAATGTACAATCTTTCCAAGTAGTCTATTAGCTCCTTGAAGGTAGCAGTATGATTCCCTTTTGTATTTTTCTAGTACCTTGCATAGAATCGCTCTTAAATAAAAACAAAAATGTTCTACAATGCAATTAATAGTGTACTTTTAAAATAAGTCTTAATTTAAATCACCTTCTCAATGAGGCCTTCTCTGGTGACACCATCTAAGAATTCACACCCAACAGTTTATGTAATTCTCTTTTCTCTTAGCACTTATCACTATCTAACTATATATTTTACTTATCTACTTCTAGGTCTCCCACAATGGAATGTCAACCCAAAAGGAATTTCTAACTTGTTCATTGCCATACAGTGCCTGGCACTTAGCGCTCATTTGCTGAATGAATGCTAAATAAATTAAAATGATGCCATTTTTAAAGGTTAATAACAAAGTATCGATTATCTACTATAAATTCTAAGTGATGATATTTAGGCTTAGATTGGTAAGAATAAACAACATTTTACAGAATAAAAATCAATTTGGAATACCTGGATTGCTACTTAAATTGGAAGTACTTATTTAAAACACATGTGGACCTTTTAAAAACAGATGTGCCTCATCCTTTCAGGTATTTATTTAAAAGGTCTAGGCCAGGGCCTCCCTGGTGGCGCAGTGGTTGAGAGTCCGCCTGCCGATGCAGGGGACGCGGGTTCGTGCCCCGATCCCGGAGGATCCCACGTGCCGCGGAGCGGCTGGGCCCGCGAGCCATGGCCGCGGGGCCTGTGTGTCCGGAGCCTGTGCTCCGCGACGGGAGAGGCCACAGCAGTGAGAGGCCCGCGTACAGCAAAAAAAAAAAAAAAAAAAAAAAAAAAAAAAAAAAAAAAAAAAAAAGGTCTAGGCCAGTGCTTCTCAAAACATAATGTGTTATCAATCACTTGAAGATTTTATTCAAAGTAAAGACTTTGATTATTGCACACTGGAATCATGACTTCTAAAAGCTCCCCAGGTAGTTCTAAGATGCAGCAAAGTTTGGGAACCATTGTTCTAGGTTAAGGTCAGGACGTCTGTTTCTTGGTTTTTAAGTAACTTCAAAATTAATGCCATGTTGAAGGAGCAAACAGAATTAAGTAACATATAGAAAACAGTTTGCTAACCAATACGCTTTTAAAATGAGCCCTTATGTGGTTTAAAAAAAAAAGTAAAAAACAGCTTACCTGCAAGTGCTGTCTGTCAATGAAGAGAAACACTGACTGGTTAGGATTGTTGACAACAATTCCAGTCTTGTCCTTTCGGCTCAGTACATGCAGAAACTGTTTTTCATAGTCACCGTGATGAAACTCAAATTTGGCCTAATTAAGAAATATAAATGTTTACGTGTAACCACAAACATGTTATACCACCTGAAACACCAACTGCACTCGCATGCATAGAGTTGTGCTGTTCAGTATGGTAACCAATAGAGGCTACTTAAATTTATATTAATTAAATGCAATTTAAAATTCAGTTCTTTAGTAGTACTAGCCACATATCAATATGATCAATAGTCACATGTGGCTTGTGGCCTCCATTCTAAATAGTCTCTTGAGATACAGAAGATTTCCTTCATCACAGAAAGTTCTACTGGACAGCACTTCGTAATTTGACCTTCAAGAAAAACTACACCAAACTGACTAAATCCTAATACTCAATGATTTTAAGCCAAATATCATAAAATCAAATTTTCAAACCCACTCAGCTCAAGACTCCTACCTTAGTATTTTAAGCCCAATGACACATCCCTTCTTCCTATTATAACATATAAGCAACACTGTAGATGGTTCTTGGAAAGACATCTATTTATATTCCAATCCCAGCTGCACATCTCACTACTTATACGACCTGTGCAAATCCTTTAACATTTTTAGACTTAAAACAGGGCTCTAACCCATCAGTTAAGAGGAGTAAACGAAATGTAAAGCCCACACCTGAAATATGCTTCCAATCCTCACAAGGATGAGCACCTGAGGATACAGGAACCCCTCAATTTTTTTTCTTTTTTTTTTTTTGCGCTACGCAGGCCTCTCACTGTCGTGGCCTCTCCTGTTGCGGAGCACAGGCTCTGGACGCGCAGGCTCAGCGGCCATGGCTCACGGGCCCAGCCGCTCAGCGACATGTGGGATCTTCCTGGACTGGGGCACGAACCCGTGTCCCCTGCATCAGCAGGCGGACTCTCAACCACTGCGCCACCAGGGAAGCCCAAAAAAAGTTTTTTTTTAATGTTATGAAGAACAGTTATCAAGTCAGTCATAATATTCTTTTAATCTTTTAACATGAGGAAGATTAACACAATCCTCCCAAAAAATGTCTGTGAAGAGGCCAAATGCTAGGTGAAAACACCAGGCTAACGGGGAATTCAAGAAACCTGGAAACCTTAATCTGATATTTAGATAGTGAACTGTAAAAATGATTATTAGTCCTTCAGTTCAAAAATCTTTATTCTCCTATTATGTCAAAGACAGCAGAAAATACTAACACGGAAAAAACATCAGTTCCTGCTATCTAGGATTTTACTACCCAGTAGTTTTTCTCATAAACCATAACGCAAATACTATTGTATGTAAAATATAATACTGAAATGTACCTCTGCACAATTCAAATATTTATTGAACTCAGAATACAAAAAGCATGTTATTAGATACTGAAAAATATGAATAAGACTATCTCAACCTTAAGGGACTCACATACTGCTGAAGAGGAAAAGCACATAGAAATATAAAACCTAACCTGCTTCAAATCTTTCCCCGAATAAGATGTGGTTATTTGTAAAAAACCTAAAATGGGTTCTTGCTGTTAAAGTGCTATGGGAAGAAAGAAGAAATAATTAACAGAGTAGACAAGAGTGCAATATTAGGAAGTGAGTTTGGATTGGGCCTTGAAAGATGACAGTTATTTTCCTTGGGGAAAATAGTAATGGTAAGTAATTTAGAAAATGCCGTTCTAGGAAACAGAACCTACACAAACACAAGTGTCAAAATCAAGACACTGCTCAAGAAAGCAAGTGTTTCAATATGGCAAATATCAGGGTGGATGGAAGAGGCCAGTAGAGTATCACACTGAAAAGAGATTTGAGTGAGACTGGAAAACGCCTTGCCTGTATTTCTATGGCACTTCAATTCTATCCTATCTGAATATCCAAAGATTTGGGCAGAAATGGTCCACACTGAAAAGAAAACTCTCATAGGTACCATGTAAGAAATAATTCCCAGAAGAAAAGTAATGAATGTTTTAATAGTGTGATGAAGAGCTAACCTAAAGCAACAGCATGAGGGATGAAGAGGAAAGAAGAGATCTACTTTACTAGTACTTCTCTGTATTTCACAGCACTATGACTACAGTAGAACTGGATATTTTAAAATAATCTTTACTCTGGTTCCTATTAAATCTCACGACTGAAGTATTCAGATTTTAAACTGCTTTGAGTCAAAAAAAAAAAAGTGTGTGAGTTAAAGTTTACTTTTCCTTTTCTCATCTATCTTGAGAGAAAAAACTGTTATTTTTATTTAAAGCTTCTCATTCAGGATACTTATGTATATTAAGTTACTTCAGAGAAGTGTATTTGTTTTTACATTGTTACCTTATTTACTGCAGTAGAATTCTAAAATTATAAAGCTATTACCTATATCCTAATGCTTATATTCAGTCCGTAAGTTAAGGTTTTATCATTCGCGGAGCTTTCCACAGTACAGAGTAGCGAATTAAGAGCGTAAGCTTTATAGTCAGTCTAGACTTAATGTCTTGACTGCCACTTAACTGCATGACCTTGGATTATTTACCTAATCTCTGACTCAGTTTCTTTGCAAAAGGAGGTCCCTATCTACCTAGTTTATTGTAAGGACTAAGATTCAATGTATATATTTAAGAGACAGCCTAGCACACTCAACACTCAATATAAAAGCCACGATTTTAAAGAAAAGTTACTTGAGACAAGACTATTTTCATACAATGATTTTTTTAAAAAGGTCTCAGAGGAAAAGACAGGGTACTAGAAATTCAAAAATATACTGTGATAAGTGGACCTAAATTTTTCCAATGGGAAATTCTGAACTTAAAAAAAAAAAAATCCTAGCAGTGCTTCTGGAGAGCAGTTACACCTGGTTGAGGTGTAAGACATGCCCTGATAACCATGTAAACATGCCTTTTCCATTCCCGTCTTCCTGCCTTTTATATTCAATTTAAATTCTCCAGTACATTCATGTTAGTCAGATGTCACCTATTCAAAGACGCAAATATATGATACGTTCACCTCTATTTAGCCTATGCATTATCTTTACAACTTACTACCGTCAAATGAATCTTAGAAAAAGGAATGATAATTTGAGCTAATGTGTAGCAACATTACCATGGGGACAGGAGCTAATGTGTAGCAACATTACCATGGGGACAGGAGGAGTATACCAATTTGCCTATCACACCCAAAAGCACTATAAAGATACTTCATAGTAATGGATAAATGCACAATTTTTTCAATGACAATTTTCATATTCCTAAGCAATTAGCTTAAAATAAGCCTTCTAATATTTAGCTTAGTATATAAAGTTGAGTCTTTAAATAAATGTAATTATTTCTTTGTTTTTCTGATTGTTAAATAAGTATGCTCATATAGAAATTTACTGAAACACATACATATATTTAAGTAAAAGAGGAAAAGTTAGCTATATCTGACCTAAAACTAACCATAATTAACACTTTGGTGGATCTTGTACTTCCTCCATTCATATATATTATATATATATATATATATATATATATATATATATATACACACTATAAATAAAATTAAAATCAACACCCAGGTAAATGCCCTGAAATAAAGCACCAGAAATTGTCAAGCACATCAAATGACAAGTCAAAACATAGCAAGATGTCAAGGAAAGTTAATTAAGAACGACTACTACATTTACTTTTCTCCTATAAAGTTTTATATGCAAATCAACTCCTAGAAAAGGGTTTCTTAATTCATTTCTTAGATTCCTTTGACAACCAGGGTTAAGAATAAAGTATTTTAGGAGAGTGTGTGGTGCAGGGGAAGAGATTTTCTGAAGTTCATCTATGGGCTCCTCTATAAATAAACAAATGTCTACCTTAAAAGATTTTCTCTGACCATAATTTCAAGGACACACTGGATAGTTAGAACCACCTCATTCTCAAGAGATTCTATAATCCAAACGCTTTCTATTCTTGCATTACAACAGTCAAAAGGCGAGGAGGGACTCACGAAGTAAAACTTATTAGAGAGCGTATTCCCAAAGAATTTCTTAAATTGGACCCTATTCTGAGTTTTCAACTTGTTTACATGTTCACCACACTTATTTTAGAATAAAATACCTGAACAGGCCTAAAAGGCTCATCAGATTCTTTCCACCGAGAGAACAGGAGACAGACAATTTTTTCAATATCATTCCGAGGCCAAAGAATGAAATCCATCTCCTGAGTACAGCCAATTACATCCTATAAAATGCCAAAAAAAAAGATTTTTACTTTCAAAGAAACAAAGCCGTAACAACCAATGTCACAACTTACAGGGTTTGACTACAGGAACATTTCACAAGTGCAGAACATCCACTATACAGCTGACCCTTGAACAGCCTGGGCAGGAAGGGCACTGACCAGAGTGGATATCTCAGCAGACAACTTTACAGCCAGCCCCCCATCCATCTACAGTCCCGCATCTGTGAATTCAGCCAACTGTGGATTGAGTAGTACTGTATATGTATTTATTGAAAAAATCTGCTTTTAAGTGGATCCTGGCAGTTGGCGCAAATCTGTGTTGTTCAAGGGTCAACCATGTATCGTTTTATGTCTTTTAAGAGGTTTGAATACAATCTGAACAGCTCATGACCTAATTCTAATTTTTATCTTATAGAGTCCACATATAATCACTCAGTCCAATATTTTTCACATCAAGATCTTAACTCAGTGCATGGTGAAAACTCCAACAGCAGCTCTAATTTTTTGTCTTTTCTTTAAGTCCTTGTACCATTATTTCCACTCTTCAAAATCAGAACTTCTAATATGAATCACTACCTTCTAATCACAGGTGAAATGCTATTTTTGTTGTATGCTGATTATTGAGGCCAACTAACCTCTTCCAGACCAGTATATGGTTATCTCCAGCCTCCCCAACAAGCCCACTTATCCTGGGGACCTCTTGTTCAAGTTTGCCCAGACTAACTTTCTTTCAATGAGCTGCAGAAGTTTAGCAAAATTCCTTACTTATAAGGGGCGATGTTCTCCCCTGAAAAAGGAAATCCCAATGAACAGTAATATAAACCATGAACCACAGCAACAATGTACGCAATTACCAACATAATGACACACAAGAAAGTTATCCATGCTTTATTTAAATTCCACTTTTAAAGAGATTTATGACCATAATTAACTACCCATTCTTAGGAGGAAGAAAAACCCAAGTTTTAACTCACAAAAACCTACCAAAACCAAGACAAAAACAGAATTTACCCTTCTCATAGACTGGTATCGAGGAGCATGGAGCTGTACCACATCCTTCTGTAAAAGCTCTATGGAACTTTCCAAGGAATAGCTGGAATCTCGCACACCTTTCAGGATATTTTCTTCATAATTATTTGTCATGACTGGTATAACCTCAGACACTTCAAAGAGTGCTGATTTTTTCTTCTAAAAGAAAAAAAAAAGGTGTATTAACCCACAGGTAGCACACTGTCTTAACACCCAGAGTTCACATTACAATGTCATGTTACCTTTATTCTAACTCAGCAAAATTCTTAACTGATGTAATTTTTGTACTGAAAACACAGATTTTCAAATAGGTGGATCCTTCTGTTCTTCCCCCAACCCCCTTACTCCTCTACCATACACAAACAGGCTATTATCAGAATATTTTAACTGCATGGTTTTATAGCATTATGGTAACCATAGCAAGTACTTATTTTAGACAATATTTCTTAAATGCTGTGAGAAACAAACACCAGATACCCCTAAGGTTAAAAAAAACAAAACAGTGATTTACTCTTGATGTAAATTCACTTAACTGGTCCTACATACAGCCAAATTAAAATCTCAGCAGTTTAAAATCAAAGCTCTTCAGGCAAATTAACTGCTTCACTCCTTAAAAGGGTCAATTTCCATTACTCCTTCTGGACATTACATAACTACAAGCGTCAACATTCAAGAGGAGGGGAAAAAAATGTCTACCAAATCTTCAAACATAGTTAAGATCAAGGGCTCATCATCAATTTAGGTTATAAAATTTATCAACTGCTCAGACAACTGCCTGGATACTGTCCATTCAAAGAATAAAAGCAGGTTTTCATAGGTGTTAGAAGAGCTAGATGGTATAATCTGGGGCATCTCACAGATTAAATTCAAAGATCTAGTCTCACTACTTATATCTTGTATTTATTTCTAGTGAACCTACATTATAATGGCTTCAACTAAAATCTCGTCTTATCAATTCTGCAATTAACAAAAAAAGGAAAAAAAAGAAGTAAATCCGTGATATCATTTCAAAACAAACCACTTTTGAAACCACTTTAAAATGCTATACTTTAGCAGCTAAAAGCATTCTTAAATATTGAATACTATTATCTTTAATAGTGGGGTAAAAACATGGGAAAATTAAAGGGATACCACGCTAAGACGATGTTTCTGATGTGAAATTAGCTCATAATTTAAGCACAAAATCAAAGTGGTATTTCCTTAATATTCATAACCTGACCTCATGTCAAAGAGAGATCGATTATCTAAGAAACTGTCCATTATTTTAAGTTGCAAAAAAATACTGCTTTTAACATGTTCTCCTTGACTACTCACAACTCATTATTTGCTATTTAACTGTGGAATTAATTCTGATCAAGACAAAAAAAATTTAAACTTTTGGTCATTTTGAATTTTAATCAACTACACTTCTAAACACAAATTAAACCTTTACAGTAATCAATTGCTCCTAAGAATTAAAGTGCATTCTATTTCGTTAAATGTACCATGAGAAAAGGTAACGGAGTTGATGAACCAGATCGCTTTCAGCATATAAACATTTTGATTGTAATTTACTACTTTCAAACATTCTGTATACTTTAAACCATCTTTAAATTCAGTTATCAAGTTCTCTATATAACTCCACATAAACGAAATTCATTGTAAAACATAAATGAGTTTTACAATGCTACCCACCCCATGTTAACTAAAAGTGGATCCTAAGAAGCTTTAGAATTAAGTAATACCAAACCAAGAGCACTCAAGCCTTCCATTCAGTGTTATACCGCAACTCCTTTGATTGAGATAATGACCCAAAAGGGTCAAAGTTAAAGCACACAAATGTAGACTTTTGTCAACCACTCTTTAACCTAATATACACTTACAAAAATCACTTGTGCTAATTCACATTAAGAACTTTAAATTACCTTCTCCTTGAATACAAAGGCAATATACATCTTGAAGTCAAACTGGTCAGCTAGAGATTCTTTTTTCTTTCTAAGCTGAGCACGTAGTCTGTTCAGAGCTTGTTTCTTCCGGGAGTTTGGGTCCCCCATTTTGAAATACAGGTGGTACTAAAGCCTTTGGAAATTGTCACTAAACTATGGGCACTTTTTCTTAAGACTCAAGTACAACAGAAACAAGTCATTTTTTTCCTGCTAATATGATTGAATAGCTAAAATCACGACTGTAACCCAAAAACTGCACCTTCTGGCAATATTAGCAGACTGTCATATTACAGGGTCAAGAAACAAAAGCTGCTGTCCAGTCATGTTTGGACAATAACGTTTGGGGTCAGATGGGAAAAAGGAAGGGAAGGAAGGAAAGAAAGAGGAGAAAATACTTGAACTAACTTTTTGGAAAACACATTTGGCTTAACTGCCAAAATAAAGGGGGGGACTGAAAAACCTATTAATAGGATTTAGGTGTGCAATAAAACACAGCTGACATCAGTCCAATCCTTAAAATCCATACGGATTTTTTTCCCTCTTTTCAGAGAAGGGATAATGAAAAGGAATGGGGAGGGGGACTGTGATCCTTGCTTTCTGAATCTCAAATAAAAAAAAGGGAAGGGGAAAAAAAAGCCACCAAAATAACCCCCCAAAACAGGGTAGGTGAATGAAACTGAAATACCCAATTGGATTTTACCCAGCCAGATCCATGGCTGTAGTACCTAATTAATTCTTAGTTATTTCAGATTTCACTATTGCTATGTATTGTCAGTGCGTGTTATTGATTACACTTGGTGGTGAGCAAAGAGAAAAGTGCAAAATCGGTAGAGAAGGAAGGGGAGAGGTACAGGGTTTCCCTGCAATCAACTACAGTGTATACCGGGGGCGGGCAGCTGTTGCCCAAAGGAGCCATAAGAAAAAACAGCGGAGTCATTACCAACTTCCCCATCACCCACATTTTCACCCTCAGGCGGCTGCTAATGCTGCTGCCAAGGAGAATCATGATGGCACAGGGAAAGGGGGTACAGAATACGATACAATAATGACTCCGGCTCTGTGGTTAGACCTGATTAATGCCCGGGATCCCAACACCCCAAGTCCTGCAATGAGTCCTACATTCCCCAAGGGAGCCTTCCCTATGAATCTGCCCCCGTGCAAGACCGTGGGGAGTGCGACTTATCTTCCTGTGAGCATTGCTGAGGCAAAGGTGGCGGGCTCTTCTCCCAAATCCCAGGCAGTGCCCGGGGACCACCGGCCTTCCACCCCCCAGGTCCCACCCCCACCCTTTGCCTTCAGCGGCAGCGACTCACTCGCACCACGGGAGACACTGGATCACTCGGGTTTTCACTCATTTCATCGTGGAAACAATCCCCGCCCGGGTAGAGGAGGCGGGAGAGGGTAAATGGGAAGGATCAGTGGGAAGAAAAGAAAATAGTTGCGTTAATATTAATTATTTTTTAAAGTATGCCCACCCCACCCCCCCAAGAAAAAAAAATTAAGTTCCCGGATTCCGCTCTCACGTTGAACAGACCATGTTTCCCGAGTTTGAATTGCTTAGGGCGGGGTCGTTAGTTGGTTTCCCAAAGGGGTAGAGGGTGGACTCGAGGCAGCTGGGGCGGGGGTGGGTGACGGGGAAGTCCCCTCCCTGTCCCCGCGGAGACCGGGACTCACTGACCGACTCTCGGGCGGGGTTCGGGCCCTCTAGCCGCAGCCCGCGGGCGGAGCGGTGGCGGCGGCGGAAGAGGAGGCGGCGGCGGGGGCGCTGCTCGCAGCACGGGCAGGAGCCATGTCAAGAGAAAACCACCAGCCAACTGAGCCCCTCCATCCCCGCTGCAGTGCGCACTGTGACCGGGCCGCCCGCGCTGCTGCCGCCGCTCAGCCCCCACCTGGGACCCATAGTCTGGCTCGGCGCCCCGGGCGGCGGCGGACTGGAAGGACGCGGGTACGGCGACGACGGTGAGAGAAAGAGAGGAGGAGAAGAAACGAGGAGGAAGAGGGGGGTCGGATTTGTACTGGCGGCGGAGGGGGAAGGGAGGAAGGGGAGGGGAGCCCTGCGCTAAGGGGGGGGGGCTGTCAGCGAAGTAAACCCCCCAAAATAAAGTTATTTCAGTTCAAGCATCTGCTCTGGAGTCTTTCTTCTCCGCACGGGTCGAGTTCCGGCTCTCGGAAAGAAGGTCGAGGAGACCAGGACGGGGGAGATGCTGAAGCAGAGGGTGGGCTTCCGCGGTGGCACAGCTCGGTTCCCCCCCCCCACCGTTGGCTGCGGAAGCGGCGGCGGCGGCGACCTCGGCGCCTCCCGGGTCCGGGGCAGAGTCGCGTTTGAGAAAAGAAGCGAGAACAAACAACTTAAAATGGCAGCGACGGCCGCTGCGTCACCCGCCCCTCACCGGCACCACCCCGAACTCTCTGCGGCTGCGCACCCCCCGGGCCGCCACCATCCGGGCAGAAGCGAAGAGGGAGAAAAAACTGGAAGGGGGGAAGGTTTACATGGTTGTCAAAGGTGGGAGGAAAGAAGAGCTGGAGCAGAGGGTGTGAGCAAGCTTTTAAAAGGGTGACTCTTTGAGCTTAAGCTTCTTAGTTAACATTCCCGCCTCAAAGGGAAGTTTGAGAATAGACACTCCCCTCTTGTCCCGTATGGAGTTTCCATAGGGCGTGGAAAGAGCCAACCCGTTCTCCCTCCGCCCCCTCTGTCGGGAGGTGCCGGGCTCCAGAGTTGGCCCCTCGCCCCTCCCCCTCCGTCGTCATAAAGCCACGCCCTTATGCCCTCCCAGACGAAGCACCAGGATGGATTCGCTCTTCAGTGGTCTGGTCCGCCTCTTAGACTCCGCCGGGTCGCGGGACGGGGCGGAGCCGCTGGGCAGAGAGTAAGCGAAGGTGAAGGAGGCGGAGTGACTGAGGAAAAGGGAAGTGTGTGTCGGAAGAGGAGGCGAAGACTCTCATTTCAGTTCGTTGTGGTTTTATTTCTAAGCCACTGATTGGTCTGCCCCGCAGTATCTTGCAGCCGAAAATTCATTTCCAATACCTGGAATTTAAACAGCGTGCAGCAGAAAGTGGCTCACGTTGGTCGCACATGGCTCGCTGTCCCCCACCTCGCCACGTGCGCAGGGAGGGAGGGCGGCCCTCAAGCTCCGAAGAAGGTGAGAGACGCCGCCGTTGGAGCTTTGCTGCTGTGGCTTAGGAGAAAAACTAACGAACCTGCCCCTTGGATCATTTTAACCCTACTTTGAGAACACAATTTCTTTTTTTGTTTGTTTTTGAACTTTATTTTATTTTTTTATACAGCAGGTCCTTATTAGTCATCAGTTTTCTACACATCAGCGTATACATGTCAATACCAATCGACCAATTCATCACACACACCCCACCCAAGGCTTTGCCCCCTTGGTGTCCATACGTTTGGAGAACAGAATTTCTATGGCGATCCGTCAATCAGGACCTTAGACCAAGGACCTGTCCCTTAGACCTAGGACCTGTCCCTTAGGTGGTTCTCTGTCTTCCTCAAAATATGAAGAGGGTACTGTGGGATGGACCCACACATCCAAATCACAGGTCTTTGGCACCAAAGTGAGTCCCACTTTTCAGAGTGCCAGTGTGCCTATAAAAACTCAGTTATATAAATAAGTAATCAGCAAAGGCCAACACTCAACAAAAGCAAAGCCTACATAATCCTTTATAAGCTACTCTGTGATGAAATTTTAGAACTCTATTGGGTCCCCAAATTACTGCTCTTCACTTGGTAAAATCAAAATAGATTACCTGTAATGACATATTTTTCACCCATGAGTTAAAAGAATAATTGCAACCCACCCTTCAAAATAAAATGTTCACAACTAAAAGATGAGATTCCTGAGGTTTCCAAATTATTGCTAACCTTGAAAGATAAATCTAGCATTTTCCTAGTGCTTCCCTGATTGATTTTCACAATCACATAATGATAACTGTGCAGAAAACTCAAAGGGTAAAATTGAGGATTTCAGGTAGTTTAGGACATTGGTTTTTAAAAAAAGATATAAAAAAATAGTAATGGTTCATGTCTTCTTGATCTGGCCCTAATTTGTATCCAAGATCATATCCTTGGAAGAGTTGTTTTTTTTTTTTAAGTAGCTTTATTAGACATAAAATTCACACACCACAGAATTTACCTAAAGTGTACAATTCAATGGATTTTAGTATATTCACAGAGTTGTGCAACCATCACCAGAATTTGAGAACATTTTCAACACCCAAACAAGAAACCCCACGCCCGGTGGCAGTCACTCCACTTCTGCCTCCTCCCAGCCCAACCACTAATCTATGTTCTGTCTCTATAGATTTTCCTTTTTTGGACATTTCATATAAATGGAATCATACAATGCATGGTCCTTTACTTAGCCTAATGTCTTCAAGGTTCATCTGTGTTGCAGCATGTTTCAGTACTTAACTCTTCGTTATTGCCGAATAAGATTCCATTGAATGGCTATTCCATATTTTGTTGATCCATTCATCAGCTGATGGACTTTTAGGTTGTTTCTGCTTTCTGGCTATTAAGAATAATGCTGCTGGGACTTCCCTGGTGGCGCAGTGGTTAAGAATCCACCTGCCAGTGCAGAGGACACGGGTTTGAGCCCTGGTCTGGGAAGATCCCACATGCTGTGGAGCAACTAAGCCCGTGTGCCACAACTACTGAGCCTGCACTCTAGAGCCCACGAGCCTGAGCCCACATGCCACAACTACTGCAGCCCACGTGCCTAGAGCCCGTGCTCCGTAACAAGAGAAGCCACCACAATGAGAAGCCTGCACACAGCAAATAAAGAATAGCCCCCGCTTGCCACAACTAGAGAAAGCCCGCGTGCAGCAACGAAGACCCAACACAGCCAAAACATACACATATACATAAATAAATAAATAAATAAATAAATTAAAAAAAAGAATAATGCTGCTATGAGCATTTGTGTAAATATTTCTGTGTAGACTTCTGTTTTCAGTTCTCTTGGATGGAATTATGGGGCAAATGTTAACTCTATCTTTAACCATTTGAGAAACTGCCAGACTGTATTTACAAATTGTTGGCATCATTTTACATTTTAGTCAGCAGTGTATAAGGACTCTAATTTCTCCACATCCTTGTTGTTATCTGCCTTTTTGATTATAGTCATCCTAGTGGGTGTGAAGTGGGTATCTGACATTGGTTTTGATTTGCCTTTCCATAATGATTAATGGTGTTGAACATCTTTTCATGTGCTTTTGGCTATTCTATCTTCTTTGGAGAAATTTCTATTCAGAGATTTTGCCCATTTTTTTTGGAGTTGATTTACTTGTCTTTTTATTATTGAGATGCAGGAGTTCTTTATTCTAGATACAAGTCCCTTATCAGATACATGATTTGCAAATATTTGCTCCCATTCTATGGGTTGTGGGTTTTCCCCTTCTTGGTGGTGGTCTTTGCAACACAAAGTTTTAAATTTGGTTCAAGTTAATTTTATCTGTTTTTTCTTTTGTTACTTGTGCTTTTGGTGTCTTAGCTATGAAACCACTGAAAACTTTTTACACTACTATAATAATCGTGAAAAAGCAGGATGGAGCAGATGTTGAGATAAAAAATGAAGTTTTCAGTTTCAGCTCCTATGAAATAGAATTGGAGACACCTGGTCACAAGCTGAACAAATCCTAAGACACTGTGTGCTGTGGGTCTGTGTCAGGTCTCAGTGACACGAGCCAAGGAATAGCAGCAATGTTCCCTGGAGGAAGAAAACACTTCTAGCTCAGTTTTCTCTATAACTACAATTACGGCCAGTAAGCATACCAGCTGTTTCAGGAATTCTCAAATATTTTGTCTCCCTTCATTAATGCTGTTAAGTTTATCAGACATGGGCCTTGATTTTGGTCATGTATATGACTTACAGTTCAATAAGCATGACAAACATCTATACAGAACAAGTTTATGCTTAAGTCAATCCAGGCCTAGAGAACTAGTTCTGAAAGTCTCCAGTTTGATCCTAAAAGCAGCAGCACCAGAGCCTGGTCTCCAGATTACAACCTTACAGGTGTACCATCTAAGGTAACTGATAATATGGGGCAATAAAATTCCACAGTCCAAGAGGGTTTATTCACAGCACACACTCTGGCACATACAGCCCTCCCATCCACAGCAGTCACATGGTTACTAAACAAAAATGATATAAAAAGGGGCCTCCCTGGTGGCGCAGTGGTTGAGAGTCCGCCTGCCGATGCACCAGGAAGATCCCACATGCCGCGGAGCGGCTGGGCCTGTGAGCCACGGCCGCTGAGCCTGCACATCCGGAGCCTGTGCTATGCAACAGGAGAGGCCACAACAGTGAGAGGCCCGCGTACCACAAAAAAACCAAAAAACCAAAAAAAATATATAAAAGGAAAAATTATATTTGTTTTCTGGGCCTTTTCTGGGGTGTGGGGGGAACATAAGGAGATAGTTAATTTCTCCTCTAGGCCTACCCTAATTTCATGTAGGCCCGAACTGTGGAGGTCAGTACTTATTTGCAGCTTGATAGTTGAATATTTCCTGAAGGCCTAAAGCAAGTTACAGGCTTGGAAAATAAGATTTGGCCAGGTAACCAGCGTTATCCTAAGTTTGGAACACAGTTAAGAAGCAGAGGAATAAGCTAGGGAGTACTTACACCGCACTATGCTTTTTCTTTATTGTTTAACCTCTTCTTCTTTCCCCACTTCCTTTCTTTATCTCTCCTAACTTTCCTTTTTTCTTTTCTACTTCTCATGCTTTATGTCTACAGGTATTATCCAAAAATATTACTTCACGCCCTCCTGTTTATACTTTGGGTTAAAGATGTACAGACTGCTGTCCAGAAGAATCTGCTGATACTATCTGAGAAGGAATTTTTTACCCATTATCTTTGTCTGTTAGCCTCAATTTGTAAAAGAAAAAGTCAATGCCATCAGAAACATTCTAATTTCATTTTCCTTGAACCCTGGCTCCCACTGACTTTTGCTTCTTCACTATTAACTTCACTTCAAAGATCTTTCTTGATTCCCTGTCACTCCCCAAATTCCACATGCTATTACTAACTATTCCATTGAATGTATATAGGAAGGTTATAGCAGTCAATTGGAAAAATCTGGCTTCTAACACTTTTGTTAGAAATACATGATCACCATTAGAAATAAAGTATTATAAAGAGTTTGCTCCAATCCCACTACTGGGCATATACCCTGCCCTGAGAAAACCATAATTCAAAAGGACACATGTACCCCAATGTTCATTGCAGCACTATTTACAATAGCCAGGACATGGGAACAACCTAAATGTCCAACGATAGATGAATGGATAAAGAAGAAGTGGTACATATATACAATGGAATATTACTCAGCCATAAAAAGGAAAGAAATTGGGTCATTTGTAGAGATGGGGATGGACCTAGAGTCTTCCATACAGAGTAAAGTAAGCCAGAAAGAGAAGAACAAATATCGTATATTAACGCATATATGTGGGATCTAGAAAAATGGTACAGATGAACCTATTTGTAGGGCAGGAATAGAGACGTAGATGTAGAGAACAGACATGTGGACATGGATGGAAGGGGAGGGTGGGACGAATTGGGAGATTAGGTTTGACATAAATACACTACCATGTGTAAAATAGATAGCTAGTGGGAATCAGCTGTATAGCACAGGGAGCTCAGCCTGGTGCTGTGTGACGACTTAGATGGCTGGGATGCAGGGGTGGGGTGGGAGGGAGGTCCAAGAGGGAGGGGATATAGGTATACATATAGCTGATTCACTTCATTGTACAGCAGAAACTAACACAACATTGTAAAGCAATTTTACTCCAATTAAAAAAAAAAAGTTTGCTCCATTCATTCTACCTAATTCTTTTACAAAGAACTTAAAGCAAATTGAGCAGTTAACATATGAAGGAAAATTTAAATATTGGGGGAATTTTTTTCCCTTCTTTCCCAGAACACATTTCACCCTTTTTTCCACAAAGATTAAGGTGTTGAAAAGCAAATGGGGAAGATAACATATATGTATAATAATTTCCTTCACAGGATAATTCTACCTATCTATATTCACACAAGTATACTCTAATTATTAAAGTGCATAAATTCTTTGTCTAGTAATAAAATAAAATAATGTGTGTGTATAAAGTTCAATGTACAAATATATATATAAGCATATAGAGTACCAGTACACTGTTTCATTGGAACCTTGCATTAATTATTTCTTCATAACCAGTTATGCCAAAACTTAGTGGTTTAAAACAACACATTTACTATCTCATCATTTCCATGGATCAGGATTCAGGAGTAGCTTAACTGGGTGATCTGGGCTCAGAGTCACTCACGAGGTTGCACTCAAGATGTTGGCCAAGGCTGCAGTCACCTGAAGGCTTGACTCATGACTTGGCAGGAGGCTGCAGTTTCTTACCACATGGGCTTCTCCATAGGGCTTCTTGAGTGTCCTCAGAACATGGTGGGAGCTGGCCTCCTCCAGAGTGATCTCAGAGAGGGGGAGATGGAGGTGAGTGTCTTTCATGACATAGGCTTGGAAGCTACACTGCATCACTTCCACATTGGTCATACAAGTCAGCCCTTATTCAGTGTGAGAAGGAAATGCACAAGGGTGTGAACACCAAGAGATGGGGATCATCCGGGCTATCTTGGAGGCTGGCTATTATAAACATCATTTGCGTTGTGCACAAAACAGATAGTGGCCGCATAAGGGCACTTATCAAAGACCTCCAGTTCTGTCACAGGCAAGACAGACTAGGTCAGAGGTCAGCAAACGTTTTCTTAAAGAGTAATAGTAAATATTTTTGACTTGAAGGCCACACAGTCTCTGTTGCAACTATTCAACTCAGCTGTAACATGAAAGCAGCCACAGACAATACATAAACAAATGTGCATCACTGTGTTCCAATAAAATTTTACCAGAACAGCTGGCCTGCAGGCTGTAGTTTGCTTGACCCTGGACAGCAGTAATTTATACTCAATGGCTTTAAACAACAAAGGTTTATCTGTCACACTATGTTTCCATCACAGGTCTTCAGAGAGACTGTTCATTATGGACTTTTAAGAATTCAGAATTATGGAGCATCACATGCTTCCATGACCACTGAAGCAGAAAACAGGAATATGGCAAATCCCTCACTGGCTTTTTAAGCTTCCACCTGGAAGTGACATCACTCCCACACTCATTTCTTTGGCCAAAGCAAGTTGCATGGCTACCCCTAACTTCATGGGATCAAGGCAGTACAAACCTACCATGTGCCCAGAAGGTTGGTGAAGCTGATATATTTGGTGAACAGCACTTATAACTAATCCTCTTGCTCTTGTTCCACCACTAGACCTCTTTCCTTTTTAAATGAAAATGACACTGTTAGCAATGTGGTGAGAACACACTGCTAGAAACGTTGTGGAATTCTAGATTGTAAAATGTATTTTTAAATCACATTTTGTTACTTTGGTTTTTTTCCAAACCACTCTTGCCTCTGCTGATTCAACTCTGGTGGATCATTCTATCTCTGTTGCTTTCAGCAAACATTTATGCTATGTAACTTGTTTTTTGCTTTAGTGGAGAAGAATAAGCATTTCTTCTGCCCGGAATGGAGTGTCCCCAGTTCAGCTTCCAATTCAAAGACAGGTCTCCTGGGCTTCCCTGGTGGCGCAGTGGTTCAGAGTCCACCTGCCTATGCAGGGGATGCGGGTTCTTGCCCCGGTCCGGGAGGATCCCACATGCCGTGGAGTGGCTGGGCCCGTGAGCCATGGCCGCTGGGCCTGCGCGTCTGGAGCCTGTGCTCCACGGCGGGAGAGGCCGCAGCGGTGAGAGGCCCACGTACCGCAAAAAAAAAAAAAAGACAGTTCTCCTACTGTTTCCAGAAAGAAAGAAAAAACAAAAAAGCTGTCATCTGCCTCCTTTCTTGCAAATAGTAGGGAAGTTATTACAAATACTTACTGAATATCTACTACGCATGCATACTATGCTACGTGTTTTGAAGGACAGAAAAAAAAAATACCTGTTCCCAAAGAGTTTTTAATAGTTACCAACATAATAATAAACATCTGAAACAAGAATGAGCAACACTAGCCTGTATAATTAAGAGCTGAATTGTGGGGACTTCCCTGGCGGTCCAGTGGTTAAGACTCCATGCTCCCAATGCAGGGGGCCCAGGTTCGATCCCTGTCCAGGGAACTAGATCCCACATGCCACAGTGAAGATCCTGTGTGCCACAACTAAGACCTGGCGCGGCCAAACAAATAAATATTTTTTTAAAAGAGCTGAATTGTGAATGACAGGTACTGAGTTGGATAGTAGTAAGATGAAAGGGATGTCAATGAAAGCTAAATTAAACAGGTGGGATTCATGGAGGAAGTGTGCTCAAGTTAGCTTCAAAAGTTGGGAAAAAATTTCATTAGGCTTAGGTGGAAGAAGAGGGTGAAAAGAAGAAGGAAATATCTGGGAAAGAAACACAATAACTGAGGGCAAGAAGGTAGCTACTAGTCTGGTATATCCATGAGACAGTAAATGTAACAACCTAAATATAGTGGAAGATGCCCATTTAGAAAGAGCAGGAAATAATTTTTAAAAGATAGAAGATTTGGTTCAAAACAACAGCCTAAGCAAAAACTTTTGTCTCCCCTCCCTTACAATACACAATTTAAAAGACAGTAAAGAATTTTTTAAATGAATAAAGCCATAAAAGCTAAGAGTAATGGGAACAGGACAATAAGCAGACAATAACTTTTTTTTTTTTTTTTTTTTGCGGTACGCGGGCCTCTCAGTGTTGTGGCCTCTCCCGTTGCAGAGCACAGGCTCTGGATGCGCAGGCTCAGCGGCCATGGCTCAGGGGCCTAGCTGCTCCGCGGCATGTGGGATCTTCCCGGACCGGGGCACGAACCCGTGTCCCCTGCATCGGCAGGCGGACTCTCAACCACTGTGCCACCAGGGAAGCCCCAGGCAATAACTTTAATTAAATACTGATGAACTGATGCTAAGGTGAGTGGTAGCCGTCCAGGTAAGCCCTCCTCTCTCTGGCTCCCTAGCCTTTCCTTGTAACTAGAAGCCTCCCTGTTTAGCAAGCTCTGCTCATGAACACAGAATTTTCTGTCAATCTCTTCTGTTTTTCCGGGAAATTAACTAGCAGAAAACAGCCTGATATGTAACAGTTGAAGAAACAAATCTAGAAAAAAATCAGCCTATTTCCTCTTTTTCAAATGTTAAAAAAAAGCACCCTCACATCACTGGACACACAAGGGAAATCAGCTACATAAAACAGAAAAGAAAAAAACCCCAAAAAACAGAAGAAGCAAAAATAAAAGTTGACCTCACAAGAACCAACTTGGGTAACAGAAAAAGATTTTTTCAAACCTCTAATTAATATTCTCAAAGGTATTCTATAAGACAGTGAACACCTAACGTAAAAAACAGGGTGCTATAATAAGAGACACTTGGAAAACAAGAAAGTCAAGAACGGCCACTTGGAAATTAAAAATATGCTTGCCAAACTGAAATTTTTTCTAGAAAGATGGTAATATGACATTAGAAAACAGAAAAAGACCAAAAATAAAGCGAAAATATAAAAGACCTAGAGGTCCAATCCAGGTCCAAGATCTAACCAATAGGAATTCCAGAAAGAAAGCTCAAAGAAAGTGCAACAATAGAAGATGTTATAGAAATCGTTGAAGAAAATACGCCAAAGCTAAGATAGCCATGAATCTTCAGATTCAAAGGTATACTGAAAGATAAGCAAGATAATATTAGATGTACTAAGGAAAAGAGAAGATCCAGAAAGCACTCAGAGATGAGAGAAAATAGGTCAACTTCAAAGGAAAAAAAAAATCAGACTGGCAACAGGCTATATGCAATTATCAGACGTCAGAAAAACAACAGAATCTTTTTTTTAAACACTGCTAAAACGACTGGATATTCATATGGGAGGAAAAATATTCTTGACACCCCCCCATCAACCCACACACAAAAATTGATATGAATTCTTGACCTAAATGTAATAACTAAAATAAAAACGTAGAAGAAAACACAGGAGAATACCTTCATGACTTGGGAGTAGGAAGGATCCTGACAGCAAAAACCATAAAAAAAAGAATTGATAAATTCATCAAATTTTCAAACTTCTGCTCATCAAAAAGATGCTATTAAGAAAATGAATAGGACTTCCCTGGTGGCGCAGTGGTTAAGAATCCGCCTGCCAATGCAGGGGACATGGGTTCGAGCCCTGGTCCAGGAAGATCCCACATGCCGTGGAGCAACTAAGCCCGCGCGCCACAACTACTGAGCCTGTGTGCCACAACTACTGAAGCCCACGTGCCTAGAGCCCATGTTCCGCAACAAGAGAAGCCACCATAATGAGAAGCCCGCACACCGCAATGAAGAGCAGCCCCCGTTCATTGCAACTAGAGAAAGCCCGCACGCAGCAACGAAGACACAATGCAGCCAAAATAAATAAATAAATAAATTTATAAAAAGAAAATGAATAGTCAAGCCACGGATTGGGAAAAAATATTTCCAAAACACATATTTGACAAAGGTGTAGAATCCAGAATATAAAAGAACCCCTACAATTCATAAAAAGATAATCCACGTTTTTAAATGAACAAAGATTTGCTTAGACACTACCTAAAAGAAAATACATGAATTGCACGTGAAAAAGTGCTCAAAATCATTAGACATTAGGGAATGAATACTAAAATCAAAATGAAACATCACAACATATTCATCAATATGGCTGAAATTGAAAAGACTGACAACAACAAATGTTGGAAAGGATTGTGGAGCAACTAGAACACTCATATATTGTTGGAAGACTATAAAACGGTACGACTCCTTTGCATAAAGATCTGGGAGGTCCTTATAAAATGAAACCTACAGCTATTCTATGACTCAACAATTCCACTCCTAAGTGTCTGTCCAAGAAAGTTGAAAACTGTGCCCACAAAAACATGGGTACAAGAATGTGTATAACAGCTTTATTTATAATAGCTGAAAATTGGAAACAGCCCCCATGTGTCTATCGATAGGGGAATGGATAAACTGTGGTATATTCATTCATACAGTGGAATAGATACAGACTACGATGTAGATGAACATCAAAAACATTATGTGGAATAAAATAATTCTTACAAAGAATGAATACTGTATGAATCCATCTACATGAAGTTCTAAAACAGGCATAATTAACCTATGATTGAAAAAAAAAACCAGAATAACGGTTGTCTCTGCAAGGGGTAGGTACAGGGGTTTACTGGAAAGGGACATGAAGGAACATCATGTTCTGTATCTTGATATGGATTTGGGCTGCAGTGTCAAAACTCACTGAATGGTACCCTTAAAATTTTTGCCTTTTGTGTATACAAATTTTAACTCAAATTAAAAAATTATAAACAAATATTGAACTCTAGGTAATGATATGCATGCCAAAGTGTTTGGGAGTAAAGTGTAGTAATGTCTGAAACTGATTTTGAAATGCCTAAGAAATAAGATGGATCAATAGATAAATAGAGGGATGAATAATGGATAGATATTCAATAATGTAAATGTAACAATTGTAGAATCTAGGTGATAGACATATGGGTGTTCACATAAAATGCTTTCAATTTTTCTGTACTTTTGAACTTTTTCATAATAAATTCTGGGGAAAAAGAAAACAATGAAATATTCCTTTAGACATTTTGGAAGAAAATTATCATAAACCTAGAATTTTATGTACAGTTAAACTATCAATCAAGCTATTGATAAAGCTATTTTCAGCTTTGCAAGGAATAATGTGATTTTCATCTACCAAGGCTCTAGGCCACCATCCTTCCCCATTCTTATTCCCTGTGGTTTAGGTAGGGTCATTTCACCTCTCATACTAGGGGTGCGCATGTGACCCAGGTTAGGCCGAGCAAGCTTTGTTCATTCCCCTGACTACAGTGATAGGTTCAGAGATGAGCCAAACAAGGTCTATCTGAGACTTCCTTAGGTATTTTGCTGAAACTATCGGGAAAGTCATTTGTATTTTTTCTTGGATCATAATCTATGAAGAGGATGAGCTTAGAGAGATGCTAGAACCTATCTTTGCTGGCACATGAGGTAAGCTTGCTTGGGAATGAAGCCAACATAGAGGAAAACAAAGCCATAGTGTTGGAGAGAAACAAGGCAATGATGACATTGTTTGAGCTCCTGGGTTCATTTTGGACCATAATTCCCTCTTTCTTCAAAGTAGTTAGGGTGGGAAAAACATTAATGATATACTGAACAAGTCATATTTTTCCCTTATCGTGGGTTGAATAGTGTCCCCTGAAACTTCATGTCCACGTGGAACCTCAAAATGTGATCTTCTGGTCCTCAGAGCTCATGAGAGTATCAACATGGCCTCCATGGGCTGGAAGCTTCAAGATATATTTAATAGGAATAAATGTAAAATCTCATATTTAGTTTTTTTTTAAATCAATTGCATACGTGCAATTAAAGACTCAGAATGGTATTAATTCTTAAAATAATAGATAAAGACTTTAGTTCATCACAAGCTTGGTACAACAGTGGATGCAGATACTTTAAAATAGTCCCCAAACTTAGTTTGCATTAAAAGAAACACTGCATGGCTGATGGGAAGTAACCACATCTCTCTGGGCAGGACAGGATGTCACCTTTGGGGTATTGTGTTTAGTTTTAGGTACACACTTAGGCATATTGAAGAATTGCACTGTCTAGAAGGCACAGGTAAGCTGGGTAAAGTACTAGAAATCAAGTTATTTGAAGAATGATTGAAAGAACTGGGGCATTTCTTAGTTGATGGGAGGATGGCTCAGCGGCAGCAGAGTAGCCATCTTCAAACACATGAAGGGCTGTTGCATGAAAGGGAAACGAGTCTTGGTTTATGTTACTCCAAACAGAAGCTTTAAGTTCAGCAGAAGACAAGAACATTCACTCCAGATTCTTGGACAGTGTTGAGAAATCAACACTTTAATGGTAGCATGGAAAAATCCTGTTGGGGGTTGCTGGTCAAAAAGCCAATGTATAATTATCCAGCCTTCATGTTCTCTTTTGGGAATGTTTAGGGGAGGAATAACTGCTTTCATTATTTAACTACCAATTATTTTCTCAAGCCCGGGATGTTACTACAGTTTTTGACCTGAATTTTTGTCCCTTTGTGGAAAGAGAAGAAAACCTGTAAGGGAATCAGATCTAACCCTAAAAAATGAGTTAATGGAGAAAAAGAAGACTGGAATCTGGATCCTCAGTCAAGAATACATTGCAAATCTGGAAGTTGTACCAGTCAACATGCTAGATACTATGATTTAGCTGAACTCAAATGCACATTCTGTCTTTTTTTTCTGGTACTTATTGTTGCCTTATGCATTTTCTTGGTAACCTGGTAAATATTTCTTTTCGTGAAACAAAGTGAAAAACAACACCCTTAAAAAAAATGTGACCTTATTTGGACATAGGGATTTTGCAGATGTAATTAGTTAAGGATCTCAAGATGAAAACATCCTGGATTTAGGGTGGTCCCTAAATCCAATGACTGGTATCCTTACAAGAAGAACAGCAGACATACACAGAATCACAAGGAAGAAGGCCATGTGAAGATGGAGGCAGAAACTGAATAATGAAACTACAAATCAAGGAATGTCAAACATTGCTGGTTCCACAGAAGCTAGAAAGAAGCAAGAAAGCCTTCTTCCCTAGAGCCCCGAGAGAGCATCCCCTTCCCAACACCTTGACCTCAGGCTTCCAGAACTATGAGAGAATAAATGTATATTGTTTTAAGCCATCTAGTTTGTGGTAATTTGTTATGGCAGCCCTAGGAAACTAATATACCTTTCAATAAGGAAAAAAATAATAATTAGAAGCTCTAAAAATAATTAGAAAATGTCCAAATATGAAATGAACTAAATGTGGCAAGATTTTTTTTTTTTTTTTTTTTTTTTTTTTTGTGGTATGCGGGCCTCTCACTGTTGTGGCCTCTCCCGTTGCGGAGCACAGGCTCCGGATGCGCAGGCCCAGCGGCCATGGCTCACGGGCCCAGCCGCTCCGCGGCATATGGGATCCTCCCAGACCGGGGCACGAACCCGTATCCCCTGCATCGGCAGGCGGACTCTCAACCACTGCGCCACCAGGGAGGCCCGTGGCAAGATTTTTGAGCAACTGGTGGAGTGACAAAAAAGAGGATGTATTTGTATGGTTGTTAAGAGCAGCTTATTTCGGATGGCCCAGGGCTTGTTAACAGTGGGTCTTTTTTTCCCTTTTCCATTTTCAAAATTACATTTGGACCTTTAAGAAACATATACCAACAGTTACACCACTATTCAGTAAAAATCTATTCTAGTTTTTGGAACGCATATGTGTCACAAACTATCTTGCTTCTAGTCTCTAAGAACAGTGGATCTTAAGGAAAAAATGTACTCCTGGCACAGTATTTGGCTCTACAGGGAGGCTACATCTGGGCGATGGGCCTGGGATTAGGGCAGAGGACTGTTCCTTTTGATTATTAGCGTTTATATTTCTTACAAACATGAATGGCTTTGACAAAAATACCAAAAGAAAAGATTAGGTGAGTCATTATAGAGGGCCTTATAAAGACTAGGCAAGGAAATTTAGAATTGATTAAGGTCTGAGAATGGCACTGGGAATGGTGGTAAAGAAACAGATTTAGACACAATAGGAAAAGTCTAGAAGACTAAATGTCTGGATAGAAGATAATGGAGATAAGTAAAGAGGAGAACCAAGTTTTATGGCCTGGGTGACTATAATGGATGAAATTATGCCCCTCCCCCCCGAACTCCCAGCACACCTCAGAGTGTGACTGCATCAAGAGATAAAGCCTCTAAAGATGTAATTAAGGTTAAATGAGGTCA